>NC_092707.1:277285166-277594801 GCF_047496885.1 Scyliorhinus torazame | reverse complement strand
GTGAGTCTGTGTGAGTGAGTCTGTGTGAGTGAGTCTGTGTGAGTGAGTGAGTCTGTGTGAGTGAGTGAGTCTGTGTGAGTGGGTGAGTCTGTGTGAGTGAGTCTGTGTGAGTGAGTCTGTGTGAGTGAGTCTGTGTGAGTGAGTCTGTGTGAGTGAGTGAGTCTGTGTGAGTGAGTGAGTCTGTGTGAGTGAGTGAGTCTGTGTGTGTGAGTCTGTGTGTGTGAGTCTGTGTGAGTGAGTCTGTGTGAGTGAGTGAGTCTGTGTGAGTGAGTGAGTCTGTGTGAGTGAGTCTGTGTGAGTGAGTCTGTGTGAGTGAGTCTGTGTGAGTGAGTGAGTCTTTGTGAGTGAGTGAGTCTGTGTGAGTGAGTGAGTCTGTGTGAGTGAGTGAGTCTGTGTGAGTGAGTCTGTGTGAGTGAGTCTGTGTGTGTGAGTGAGTCTGTGTGTGTGAGTGAGTCTGTGTGAGTGAGTGAGTCTGTGTGAGTGAGTCTGTGTGAGTGAGTGAGTCTGTGTGTGTGAGTTAGTCTGTGTGAGTGAGTCTGTGTGAGTCAGTCCGTGTGAGTGAGTCTGTGTGAGTGAGTGAGTCCGTGTGAGTGAGTGAGTCTGTGTGAGTGAGTCTGTGTGAGTGAGTGAGTCTGTGTGAGTGAGTGAGTCAGTGTGAGTGAGTGAGTCTGTGTGAGTGAGTCTGTGTGAGTGAGTCTGTGTGAGTGAGTGAGTCTGTGTGAGTGAGTGAGTCTGTGTGAGTGAGTCTGTGTGAGTGAGTCTGTGTGAGTGAGTCTGTGTGAGTGAGTCTGTGTGAGTGAGTGAGTCTGTGTGAGTGAGTCTGTGTGAGTGAGTGAGTCTGTGTGAGTGAGTGAGTCTGTGTGAGTGAGTCTGTGTGAGTGAGTCTGTGTGTGTGAGTCCGTGTGAGTGAGTGAGTCTGTGTGAGTGAGTCTGTGTGAGTGAGTCTGTGTGAGTGAGTGAGTCTGTGTGAGTGAGTCTGTGTGAGTGATGTGAGTCTGTGTGAGTGAGTCTGTGTGAGTGAGTCTGTGTGAGTGAGTCTGTGTGAGTGAGTGAGTCTGTGTGAGTGAGTGAGTCTGTGTGAGTGAGTCTGTGTGAGTGAGTCTGTGTGAGTGAGTCTGTGTGAGTGAGTCTGTGTGAGTGAGTGAGTCTGTGTGAGTGAGTGAGTCTGTGTGAGTGAGTCTGTGTGAGTGAGTGAGTCTGTGTGTGTGAGTGAGTCTGTGTGAGTGAGTCTGTGTGAGTCAGTCCGTGTGAGTGAGTCTGTGTGAGTGAGTGAGTCCGTGTGAGTGAGTGAGTCTGTGTGAGTGAGTCTGTGTGAGTGAGTGAGTCTGTGTGAGTGAGTGAGTCTGTGTGAGTGAGTGAGTCTGTGTGAGTGAGTGAGTCTGTGTGAGTGAGTCTGTGTGAGTGAGTCTGTGTGAGTGAGTGAGTCTGTGTGAGTGAGTGAGTCTGTGTGAGTGAGTCTGTGTGAGTGAGTCTGTGTGAGTGAGTGAGTCTGTGTGAGTGAGTGAGCCTGTGTGAGTGAGTCTGTGTGAGTGAGTGAGTCTGTGTGAGTGAGTGAGTCTGTGTGAGTGAGTGAGTCTGTGTGAGTGAGTGAGTCTGTGTGAGTGAGTGAGTCTGTGTGAGTGAGTGAGTCCGAGTGAGTGAGTCTGTGTGAGTGAGTGAGTCTGTGTGAGTGAGTCTGTGTGAGTGAGTGAGTCTGTGTGAGTGAGTGAGTCTGTGTGAGTGAGTCTGTGTGAGTGAGTGAGTCTGTGTGAGTGAGTCTGTGTGAGTGAGTCTGTGTGAGTGAGTGAGTCTGTGTGAGTGAGTCTGTGTGAGTGAGTCTGTGTGAGTGAGTGAGTCTGTGTGAGTGAGTCTGTGTGAGTGAGTGAGTCTGTGTGAGTGAGTCTGTGTGAGTGAGTGAGTCTGTGTGAGTGAGTGAGTCTGTGTGAGTGAGTGAGTCTGTGTGAGTGAGTGAGTCTGTGTGAGTGAGTGAGTCTGTGTGAGTCAGTGAGCCTGTGTGAGTGAGTCTGTGTGAGTGAGTGAGTCTGTGTGAGTGAGTGAGTCTGTGTGAGTGAGTCTGTGTGAGTGAGTCTGTGTGAGTGAGTGAGTCTGTGTGAGTGAGTCCGAGTGAGTGAGTGAGTCTGTGTGAGTGAGTCTGTGTGAGTGAGTCTGTGTGAGTGAGTGAGTCTGTGTGAGTGAGTCTGTGTGAGTGAGTGAGTCTGTGTGAGTGAGTCTGTGTGAGTGAGTCTGTGTGAGTGAGTGAGTCTGTGTGAGTGAGTCTGTGTGAGTGAGTCTGTGTGAGTGAGTCTGTGTGAGTGAGTCTGTGTGAGAGAGTCTGTGTGAGTGAGTCTGTGTGAGTGAGTGAGTCTGTGTGAGTGAGTGAGTCTGTGTGAGTGAGTGAGTCTGTGTGAGTGAGTAAGTCTGTGTGAGTGAGTCAGTGTGAGTGAGTGAGTCTGTGTGAGTGAGTCCGAGTGAGTGAGTCTGTGTGAGTGAGTGAGTCTGTGTGAGTGAGTCTGTGTGAGTGAGTCTGTGTGAGTGAGTCTGTGTGAGTGAGTCTGTGTGAGTGAGTCTGTGTGAGTGAGTCTGTGTGAGTGAGTCTTTGTGAGTGAGTGAGTCTGTGTGAGTGAGTCTGTGTGAGTGAGTGAGTCTGTGTGAGTGAGTGAGTCTGTGTGAGTGAGTGAGTCTGTGTGAGTGAGTGAGTCTGTGTGAGTGAGTGAGTCTGTGTGAGTGAGTCTGTGTGTGTGAGTCTGTGTGAGTGAGTGAGTCTGTGTGAGTGAGTCTGTGTGAGTGAGTCTGTGTGAGTGAGTCTGTGTGAGTGAGTCTGTGTGAGTGAGTCTGTGTGAGTGAGTGAGTGAGTCTGTGTGAGTGAGTGAGTGAGTCTGTGTGAGTGAGTCTGTGTGAGTGAGTGAGTCTGTGTGAGTGAGTCCGAGTGAGTGAGTCCGTGTGAGTGAGTCTGTGTGAGTGAGTCTGTGTGAGTGAGTCTGTGTGAGTGAGTGAGTCTGTGTGAGTGAGTGAGTCTGTGTGAGTGGGTGAGTCTGTGTGAGTGAGTCTGTGTGAGTGAGTCTGTGTGAGTGAGTCTGTGTGAGTGAGTCTGTGTGAGTGAGTGAGTCTGTGTGAGTGAGTGAGTCTGTGTGTGTGAGTCTGTGTGTGTGAGTCTGTGTGAGTGAGTCTGTGTGAGTGAGTCTGTGTGAGTGAGTGAGTCTGTGTGAGTGAGTGAGTCTGTGTGAGTGAGTGAGTCTGTGTGAGTGAGTCTGTGTGAGTGAGTCTGTGTGAGTGAGTGAGTCTGTGTGAGTGAGTGAGTCTGTGTGAGTGAGTGAGTCTGTGTGAGTGAGTGAGTCTGTGTGAGTGAGTGAGTCTGTGTGAGTGAGTGAGTCTGTGTGAGTGAGTCTGTGTGAGTGAGTCTGTGTGTGTGAGTGAGTCTGTGTGTGTGAGTGAGTCTGTGTGAGTGAGTGAGTCTGTGTGAGTGAGTCTGTGTGAGTGAGTGAGTCTGTGTGTGTGAGTGAGTCTGTGTGAGTGAGTCTGTGTGAGTGAGTCTGTGTGAGTCAGTCCGTGTGAGTGAGTCTGTGTGAGTGAGTGTGTCCGTGTGAGTGAGTGAGTCTGTGTGAGTGAGTCTGTGTGAGTGAGTGAGTCTGTGTGAGTGAGTGAGTCAGTGTGAGTGAGTGAGTCTGTGTGAGTGAGTCTGTGTGAGTGAGTCTGTGTGAGTGAGTGAGTCTGTGTGAGTGAGTGAGTCTGTGTGAGTGAGTCTGTGTGAGTGAGTCTGTGTGAGTGAGTCTGTGTGAGTGAGTGAGTCTGTGTGAGTGAGTCTGTGTGAGTGAGTGAGTCTGTGTGAGTGAGTGAGTCTGTGTGAGTGAGTGAGTCTGTGTGAGTGAGTGAGTCCGAGTGAGTGAGTCTGTGTGAGTGAGTGAGTCTGTGTGAGTGAGTCTGTGTGAGTGAGTCTGTGTGAGTGGGTGAGTCTGTGTGAGTGAGTCTGTGTGAGTGAGTCTGTGTGAGTGAGTCTGTGTGAGTGAGTGAGTCTGTGTGAGTGAGTCTGTGTGAGTGAGTGAGTCTGTGTGAGTGAGTGAGTCTGTGTGAGTGAGTCTGTGTGAGTGAGTCTGTGTGAGTGAGTGAGTCTGTGTGAGTGAGTCTGTGTGAGTGAGTGAGTCTGTGTGAGTGAGTCTGTGTGAGTGAGTCTGTGTGAGTGAGTGAGTCTGTGTGAGTGAGTGAGTCTGTGTGAGTCAGTGAGCCTGTGTGAGTGAGTCTGTGTGAGTGAGTGAGTCTGTGTGAGTGAGTCTGTGTGAGTGAGTGAGTCTGTGTGAGTGAGTGAGTCTGTGTGAGTGAGTCTGTGTGAGTGAGTGAGTCTGTGTGAGTGAGTCCGAGTGAGTGAGTGAGTCCGAGTGAGTGAGTGAGTCTGGGTGAGTGAGTGAGTCTGTGTGAGTGAGTGAGTCTGTGTGAGTGAGTGAGTCTGTGTGAGTGAGTCTGTGTGAGTGAGCCTGTGTGAGTGAGTCTGTGTGAGTGAGTTTGTGTGAGTGAGTGAGTCTGTGTGAGTGAGTCTGTGTGAGTGAGTCTGTGTGAGTGAGTCTGTGTGAGTGAGTCTGTGTGAGTGAGTCTGTGTGAGTGAGTGAGTCTGTGTGAGTGAGTGAGTCTGTGTGAGTGAGTGAGTCTGTGTGAGTGAGTGAGTCTGTGTGAGTGAGTCTGTGTGAGTGAGTGAGTCTGTGTGAGTCAGTGAGTCTGTGTGAGTGAGTGAGTCTGTGTGAGTGAGTGAGTCTGTGTGAGTGAGTGAGTCTGTGTGAGTGAGTCTGTGTGAGTGAGTCTGTCTGAGTGAGTCTGTGTGAGTGAGTCTGTGTGAGTGAGTCTGTGTGAGTGAGTCTGTGTGAGTGAGTGAGTCTGTGTGAGTGAGTCCGAGTGAGTGAGTGAGTCTGTGTGAGTGAGTGAGTCTGTGTGAGTGAGTCTGTGTGAGTGAGTGAGTCTGTGTGAGTGAGTGAGTCTGTGTGAGTGAGTCTGTGTGTGTGAGTCTGTGTGAGTGAGTGAGTCTGTGTGAGTGAGTGAGTCTGTGTGAGTGAGTCTGTGTGAGTGAGTGAGTCTGTGTGAGTGAGTGAGTCTGTGTGAGTGAGTGAGTCTGTGTGAGTGAGTGAGTCTGAGTGAGTGAGTCTGTGTGAGTGAGTCTGTGTGAGTGAGTCTGTGTGAGTGAGTGAGTCTGTGTGAGTGAGTGTGAGTGAGTCTGTGTGAGTGAGTCTGTGTGAGTGAGTCTGTGTGAGTGAGTCTGTGTGAGTGAGTCCGAGTGAGTGAGTCTGTGTGAGTGAGTCTGTGTGAGTGAGTCTGTGTGAGTGAGTCCGAGTGAGTGAGTCTGTGTGAGTGAGTCTGAGTGAGTGAGTCTGTGTGAGTGAGTCTGTGTGAGTGAGTGAGTCTGTGTGAGTGAGTGAGTGAGTCTGTGTGAGTGAGTGAGTGAGTCTGTGTGAGTGAGTCTGTGTGAGTGAGTCTGTGTGAGTGAGTCTGTGTGAGTGAGTGAGTGAGTCTGTGTGAGTGAGTGAGTGAGTCTGTGTGAGTGAGTCTGTGTGAGTGAGTCTGTGTGAGTGAGTGAGTCTGTGTGAGTGAGTCCGAGTGAGTGAGTCTGTGTGAGTGAGTCTGTGTGAGTGAGTCTGTGTGAGTGAGTCTGTGTGAGTGAGTGAGTCTGTGTGAGTGAGTGAGTCTGTGTGAGTGAGTCTGTGTGAGTGGGTGAGTCTGTGTGAGTGAGTCTGTGTGAGTGAGTCTGTGTGAGTGAGTCTGTGTGAGTGAGTGAGTCTGTGTGAGTGAGTGAGTCTGTGTGTGTGAGTCTGTGTGAGTGAGTCTGTGTGAGTGAGTGAGTCTGTGTGAGTGAGTCTGTGTGAGTGAGTCTGTGTGAGTGAGTCTGTGTGAGTGAGTCTGTGTGAGTGAGTGAGTCTGTGTGAGTGAGTGAGTCTGTGTGAGTGAGTCTGTGTGAGTGAGTGAGTCTGTGTGAGTGAGTCTGTGTGAGTGAGTGAGTCTGTGTGAGTGAGTCTGTGTGAGTGAGTGAGTCTGTGTGAGTGAGTGAGTCTGTGTGAGTGAGTCTGTGTGAGTGAGTCTGTGTGAGTGAGTGAGTCTGTGTGAGTGAGTCTGTGTGAGTGAGTGAGTCTGTGTGAGTGAGTGAGTCTGTGTGAGTGAGTGAGTCTGTGTGAGTGAGTGAGTCTGTGTCAGTGAGTCTGTGTGAGTGAGTCTGTGTGAGTGAGTGAGTCTGTGTGAGTGAGTCTGTGTGAGTGAGTCTGTGTGAGTGAGTCTGTGTGAGTGAGTGAGTCTGTGTGAGTGAGTCTGTGTGAGTGAGTCTGTGTGAGTGAGTGAGTCTGTGTGAGTGAGTCTGTGTGAGTGAGTGAGTCTGTGTGAGTGAGTGAGTCTGTGTGAGTGAGTCTGTGTGAGTGAGTCTGTGTGTGTGAGTCTGTGTGAGTGAGTGAGTCTGTGTGAGTGAGTCTGTGTGAGTGAGTCTGTGTGAGTGAGTGAGTCTGTGTGAGTGAGTCTGCGTGAGTGAGTCTGTGTGAGTGAGTGAGTCTGTGTGAGTGAGTCTGTGTGAGTGAGTCTGTGTGAGTGAGTCTGTGTGAGTGAGTCTGTGTGAGTGAGTGAGTCTGTGTGAGTGAGTCTGTGTGAGTGAGTGAGTCTGTGTGTGTGAGTGAGTCTGTGTGAGTGAGTCTGTGTGAGTCAGTCCGTGTGAGTGAGTCTGTGTGAGTGAGTGAGTCCGTGTGAGTGAGTGAGTCTGTGTGAGTGAGTCTGTGTGAGTGAGTGAGTCTGTGTGAGTGAGTGAGTCTGTGTGAGTGAGTGAGTCTGTGTGAGTGAGTGAGTCTGTGTGAGTGAGTCTGTGTGAGTGAGTCTGTGTGAGTGAGTGAGTCTGTGTGAGTGAGTGAGTCTGTGTGAGTGAGTCTGTGTGAGTGAGTGAGTCTGTGTGAGTGAGTGAGTCTGTGTGAGTGAGTCTGTGTGAGTGAGTGAGTCTGTGTGAGTGAGTGAGTCTGTGTGAGTGAGTGAGTCTGTGTGAGTGAGTGAGTCTGTGTGAGTGAGTCCGAGTGAGTGAGTCTGTGTGAGTGAGTGAGTCTGTGTGAGTGAATCTGTGTGAGTGAGTCTGTGTGAGTGAGTGAGTCTGTGTGAGTGAGTCTGTGTGAGTGAGTCTGTGTGAGTGAGTGAGTCTGTGTGAGTGAGTCTGTGTGAGTGAGTGAGTCTGTGTGAGTGAGTGAGTCTGTGTGAGTGAGTCTGTGTGAGTGAGTCTGTGTGAGTGAGTGAGTCTGTGTGAGTGAGTCTGTGTGAGTGAGTGAGTCTGTGTGAGTGAGTCTGTGTGAGTGAGTCTGTGTGAGTGAGTGAGTCTGTGTGAGTGAGTGAGTCTGTGTGAGTCAGTGAGCCTGTGTGAGTGAGTCTGTGTGAGTGAGTGAGTCTGTGTGAGTGAGTGAGTCTGTGTGAGTGAGTCTGTGTGAGTGAGTGAGTCTGTGTGAGTGAGTCTGTGTGAGTGAGTCTGTGTGAGTGAGTGAGTCTGTGTGAGTGAGTGAGTCTGTGTGAGTGAGTCTGTGTGAGTGAGTCTGTGTGAGTGAGTGAGTCTGTGTGAGTGAGTCTGTGTGAGTGAGTCTGTGTGTGTGAGTCTGTGTGAGTGAGTGAGTCTGTGTGAGTGAGTCTGTGTGAGTGAGTCTGTGTGAGTGAGTGAGTCTGTGTGAGTGAGTCTGTGTGAGTGATGTGAGTCTGTGTGAGTGAGTCTGTGTGAGTGAGTCTGTGTGAGTGAGTGAGTCTGTGTGAGTGAGTCTGTGTGAGTGAGTCTGTGTGAGTGAGTCTGTGTAAGTGAGTGAGTCTGTGTGAGTGAGTCTGTGTGAGTGAGTGAGTCTGTGTGTGTGAGTGAGTCTGTGTGAGTGAGTCTGTGTGAGTCAGCCCGTGTGAGCGAGTCTGTGTGAGTGAGTGAGTCCGTGTGAGTGAGTGAGTCTGTGTGAGTGAGTCTGTGTGAGTGAGTGAGTCTGTGTGAGTGAGTGAGTCTGTGTGAGTGAGTGAGTCTGTGTGAGTGAGTCTGTGTGAGTGAGTCTGTGTGAGTGAGTGAGTCTGTGTGAGTGAGTGAGTCTGTGTGAGCGAGTGAGTCTGTGTGAGTGAGTCTGTGTGAGTGAGTGAGTCTGTGTGAGTGAGTGAGTCTGTGTGAGTGAGTCTGTGTGAGTGAGTGAGTCTGTGTGAGTGAGTGAGTCTGTGTGAGTGAGTGAGTCTGTGTGAGTGAGTGAGTCTGTGTGAGTGAGTCTGTGTGTGTGAGTGAGTCTGTGTGAGTGAGTGAGTCTGTGTGAGTGAGTGAGTCTGTGTGAGTGAGTGAGTCTGTGTGAGTGAGTGAGTCCGAGTGAGTGAGTCTGTGTGAGTGAGTGAGTCTGTGTGAGTGAGTCTGTGTGAGTGAGTGAGTCTGTGTAAGTGAGTGAGTGAGTCTGTGTGAGTGAGTCTGTGTGAGTGAGTCTGTGTGAGTGAGTGAGTCTGTGTGAGTGAGTCTGTGTGAGTGAGTGAGTCTGTGTGAGTGAGTCTGTGTGAGTGAGTCTGTGTGAGTGAGTGAGTCTGTGTGAGTGAGTGAGGCTGTGTGAGTGAGTCTGTGTGAGTGAGTCTGTGTGAGTGAGTCTGTGTGAGTGAGTCTGTGTGAGTGAGTGAGTCTGTGTGAGTGAGTCTGTGTGAGTGAGTGAGTCTGTGTGAGTGAGTGAGTGAGTCTGTGTGAGTGAGTCTGTGTGAGTGAGTGAGTCTGTGTGAGTGAGTCTGTGTGAGTGAGTGAGTCTGTGTGAGTGAGTCTGTGTGAGTGAGTCTGTGTGAGTGAGTGAGTCTGTGTGAGTGAGTGAGTCTGTGTGAGTGAGTGAGTCTGTGTGAGTGAGTGAGTCTGTGTGAGTCAGTGAGCCTGTGTGAGTGAGTCTGTGTGAGTGAGTGAGTCTGTGTGAGTGAGTGAGTCTGTGTGAGTGAGTCTGTGTGAGTGAGTGAGTCTGTGTGAGTGAGTGAGTCTGTGTGAGTGAGTCTGTGTGAGTGAGTCTGTGTGAGTGAGTCTGTGTGAGTGAGTGAGTCTGTGTGAGTGAGTCCGAGTGAGTGAGTGAGTCTGTGTGAGTGAGTCTGTGTGAGTGAGTCTGTGTGAGTGAGTGAGTCTGTGTGAGTGAGTCTGTGTGAGTGAGTGAGTCTGTGTGAGTGAGTCTGTGTGAGTGAGTCTGTGTGAGTGAGTGAGTCTGTGTGAGTGAGTCTGTGTGAGTGAGTCTGTGTGAGTGAGTCTGTGTGAGTGAGTCTGTGTGAGTGAGTCTGTGTGAGTGAGTGAGTGAGTCTGTGTGAGTGAGTGAGTGAGTCTGTGTGAGTGAGTCTGTGTGAGTGAGTCTGTGTGAGTGAGTGAGTCTGTGTGAGTGAGTCCGAGTGAGTGAGTCTGTGTGAGTGAGTCTGTGTGAGTGAGTCTGTGTGAGTGAGTGAGTCTGTGTGAGTGAGTGAGTCTGTGTGAGTGAGTCTGTGTGAGTGGGTGAGTCTGTGTGAGTGAGTCTGTGTGAGTGAGTCTGTGTGAGTGAGTCTGTGTGAGTGAGTGAGTCTGTGTGAGTGAGTGAGTCTGTGTGTGTGAGTCTGTGTGAGTGAGTCTGTGTGAGTGAGTGAGTCTGTGTGAGTGAGTCTGTGTGAGTGAGTCTGTGTGAGTGAGTCTGTGTGAGTGAGTGAGTCTGTGTGAGTGAGTGAGTCTGTGTGAGTGAGTCTGTGTGAGTGAGTGAGTCTGTGTGAGTGAGTCTGTGTGAGTGAGTGAGTCTGTGTGAGTGAGTCTGTGTGAGTGAGTGAGTCTGTGTGAGTGAGTGAGTCTGTGTGAGTGAGTGAGTCTGTGTGAGTGAGTCTGTGTGAGTGAGTGAGTCTGTGTGAGTGAGTCTGTGTGAGTGAGTGAGTCTGTGTGAGTGAGTGAGTCTGTGTGAGTGAGTGAGTCTGTGTGAGTGAGTCTGTGTGAGTGAGTGAGTCTGTGTGAGTGAGTCTGTGTGAGTGAGTGAGTCTGTGTGAGTGAGTCTGTGTGAGTGAGTCTGTGTGAGTGAGTGAGTCTGTGTGAGTGAGTCTGTGTGAGTGAGTCTGTGTGAGTGAGTGAGTCTGTGTGAGTGAGTGAGTCTGTGTGAGTGAGTGAGTCTGTGTGAGTGAGTGAGTCTGTGTGAGTGAGTCTGTGTGAGTGAGTCTGTGTGTGTGAGTCTGTGTGAGTGAGTGAGTCTGTGTGAGTGAGTCTGTGTGAGTGAGTCTGTGTGAGTGAGTCTGTGTGAGTGAGTGAGTCTGTGTGAGTGAGTCTGTGTGAGTGATGTGAGTCTGTGTGAGTGAGTCTGTGTGAGTGAGTCTGTGTGAGTGAGTCTGTGTGAGTGTGAGTCTGTGTGAGTGAGTCTGTGTGAGTGAGTCTGTGTGAGTGAGTCTGTGTGAGTGAGTCTGTGTGAGTGAGTCTGTGTGAGTGAGTGAGTCTGTGTGAGTGAGTCTGTGTGAGTGAGTGAGTCTGTGTGTGTGAGTGAGTCTGTGTGAGTGAGTCTGTGTGAGTCAGTCCGTGTGAGTGAGTCTGTGTGAGTGAGTGAGTCCGTGTGAGTGAGTGAGTCTGTGTGAGTGAGTCTGTGTGAGTGAGTGAGTCTGTGTGAGTGAGTGAGTCTGTGTGAGTGAGTGAGTCTGTGTGAGTGAGTGAGTCTGTGTGAGTGAGTCTGTGTGAGTGAGTCTGTGTGAGTGAGTGAGTCTGTGTGAGTGAGTGAGTCTGTGTGAGTGAGTCTGTGTGAGTGAGTGAGTCTGTGTGAGTGAGTGAGTCTGTGTGAGTGAGTGAGTCTGTGTGAGTGAGTGAGTCTGTGTGAGTGAGTGAGTCTGTGTGAGTGAGTGAGTCTGTGTGAGTGAGTGAGTCTGTGTGAGTGAGTGAGTCTGTGTGAGTGAGTGAGTCCGAGTGAGTGAGTCTGTGTGAGTGAGTGAGTCTGTGTGAGTGAGTCTGTGTGAGTGAGTCTGTGTGAGTGAGTGAGTCTGTGTGAGTGAGTCTGTGTGAGTGAGTCTGTGTGAGTGAGTGAGTCTGTGTGAGTGAGTCTGTGTGAGTGAGTGAGTCTGTGCGAGTGAGTGAGTCTGTGTGAGTGAGTCTGTGTGAGTGAGTCTGTGTGAGTGAGTGAGTCTGTGTGAGTGAGTCTGTGTGAGTGAGTGAGTCTGTGTGAGTGAGTCTGTGTGAGTGAGTCTGTGTGAGTGAGTGAGTCTGTGTGAGTGAGTGAGTCTGTGTGAGTCAGTGAGCCTGTGTGAGTGAGTCTGTGTGAGTGAGTGAGTCTGTGTGAGTGAGTCTGTGTGAGTGAGTGAGTCTGTGTGAGTGAGTCTGTGTGAGTGAGTCTGTGTGAGTGAGTCTGTGTGAGTGAGTCTGTGTGAGTGAGTGAGTCTGTGTGAGTGAGTCTGTGTGAGTGAGTCTGTGTGAGTGAGTGAGTCTGTGTGAGTGAGTCTGTGTGAGTGAGTCTGTGTGTGTGAGTCTGTGTGAGTGAGTGAGTCTGTGTGAGTGAGTCTGTGTGAGTGAGTCTGTGTGAGTGAGTGAGTCTGTGTGAGTGAGTCTGTGTGAGTGATGTGAGTCTGTGTGAGTGAGTCTGTGTGAGTGAGTCTGTGTGAGTGAGTGAGTCTGTGTGAGTGAGTCTGTGTGAGTGAGTCTGTGTGAGTGAGTCTGTGTAAGTGAGTGAGTCTGTGTGAGTGAGTCTGTGTGAGTGAGTGAGTCTGTGTGTGTGAGTGAGTCTGTGTGAGTGAGTCTGTGTGAGTCAGTCCGTGTGAGTGAGTCTGTGTGAGTGAGTGAGTCCGTGTGAGTGAGTGAGTCTGTGTGAGTGAGTCTGTGTGAGTGAGTGAGTCTGTGTGAGTGAGTGAGTCTGTGTGAGTGAGTGAGTCTGTGTGAGTGAGTCTGTGTGAGTGAGTCTGTGTGAGTGAGTGAGTCTGTGTGAGTGAGTGAGTCTGTGTGAGTGAGTCTGTGTGAGTGAGTCTGTGTGAGTGAGTGAGTCTGTGTGAGTGAGTGAGTCTGTGTGAGTGAGTCTGTGTGAGTGAGTGAGTCTGTGTGAGTGAGTGAGTCTGTGTGAGTGAGTGAGTCTGTGTGAGTGAGTGAGTCTGTGTGAGTGAGTCTGTGTGTGTGAGTGAGTCTGTGTGAGTTAGTGAGTCTGTGTGAGTGAGTGAGTCTGTGTGAGTGAGTGAGTCCGAGTGAGTGAGTCTGTGTGAGTGAGTGAGTCTGTGTGAGTGAGTCTGTGTGAGTGAGTCTGTGTGAGTGAGTCTGTGTGAGTGAGTCTGTGTGAGTGAGTGAGTCTGTGTGAGTGAGTCTGTGTGAGTGAGTCTGTGTGAGTGAGTCTGTGTGAGTGAGTGAGTCTGTGTGAGTGAGTCTGTGTGAGTGAGTGAGTCTGTGTGAGTGAGTGAGTCTGTGTGAGTGAGTCTGTGTGAGTGAGTGAGTCTGTGTGAGTGAGTCTGTGTGAGTGAGTGAGTCTGTGTGAGTGAGTCTGTGTGAGTGAGTCTGTGTGAGTGAGTGAGTCTGTGTGAGTGAGTGAGTCTGTGTGAGTGAGTGAGTCTGTGTGAGTCAGTGAGCCTGTGTGAGTGAGTCTGTGTGAGTGAGTGAGTCTGTGTGAGTGAGTGAGTCTGTGTGAGTGAGTCTGTGTGAGTGAGTGAGTCTGTGTGAGTGAGTCTGTGTGAGTGAGTCTGTGTGAGTGAGTCTGTGTGAGTGAGTGAGTCTGTGTGAGTGAGTCCAAGTGAGTGAGTGAGTCTGTGTGAGTGAGTCTGTGTGAGTGAGTCTGTGTGAGTGAGTCTGTGTGAGTGAGTGAGTCTGTGTGAGTGAGTCTGTGTGAGTGAGTGAGTCTGTGTGAGTGAGTCTGTGTGAGTGAGTCTGTGTGAGTGAGTGAGTCTGTGTGAGTGAGTCTGTGTGAGTGAGTCTGTGTGAGTGAGTCTGTGTGAGTGAGTCTGTGTGAGTGAGTCTGTGTGAGTGAGTCTGTGTGAGTGAGTGAGTCTGTGTGAGTGAGTGAGTCTGTGTGAGTGAGTGAGTCTGTGTGAGTGAGTGAGTCTGTGTGAGTGAGTCAGTGTGAGTGAGTGAGTCTGTGTGAGTGAGTCAGTGTGAGTGAGTGAGTCTGTGTGAGTGAGTCCGAGTGAGTGAGTCTGTGTGAGTGAGTGAGTCTGTGTGAGTGAGTCTGTGTGAGTGAGTCTGTGTGAGTGAGTCTGTGTGAGTGAGTCTTTGTGAGTGAGTGAGTCTGTGTGAGTGAGTCCGAGTGAGTGAGTGAGTCTGTGTGAGTGAGTGAGTCTGTGTGAGTGAGTGAGTCTGTGTGAGTGAGTGAGTCTGTGTGAGTGAGTCTGTGTGAGTGAGTCTGTGTGAGTGAGTCTGTGTGAGTGAGTGAGTCTGTGTGAGTGAGTCTGTGTGAGTGAGTGAGTCTGTGTGTGTGAGTGAGTCTGTGTGAGTGAGTCTGTGTGAGTGAGTCCGTGTGAGTGAGTCTGTGTGAGTGAGTGAGTCCGTGTGAGTGAGTGAGTCTGTGTGAGTGAGTCTGTGTGAGTGAGTGAGTCTGTGTGAGTGAGTGAGTCTGTGTGAGTGAGTGAGTCTGTGTGAGTGAGTCTGTGTGAGTGAGTCTGTGTGAGTGAGTGAGTCTGTGTGAGTGAGTGAGTCTGTGTGAGTGAGTCTGTGTGAGTGAGTGAGTCTGTGTGAGTGAGTGAGTCTGTGTGAGTGAGTCTGTGTGAGTGAGTGAGTCTGTGTGAGTGAGTGAGTCTGTGTGAGTGAGTGAGTCTGTGTGAGTGAGTGAGTCTGTGTGAGTGAGTGAGTCCGAGTGAGTGAGTCTGTGTGAGTGAGTGAGTCTGTGTGAGTGAGTCTGTGTGAGTGAGTCTGTGTGAGTGAGTGAGTCTGTGTGAGTGAGTCTGTGTGAGTGAGTCTGTGTGAGTGAGTGAGTCTGTGTGAGTGAGTCTGTGTGAGTGAGTGAGTCTGTGCGAGTGAGTGAGTCTGTGTGAGTGAGTCTGTGTGAGTGAGTCTGTGTGAGTGAGTGAGTCTGTGTGAGTGAGTCTGTGTGAGTGAGTGAGTCTGTGTGAGTGAGTCTGTGTGAGTGAGTCTGTGTGAGTGAGTGAGTCTGTGTGAGTGAGTGAGTCTGTGTGAGTCAGTGAGCCTGTGTGAGTGAGTCTGTGTGAGTGAGTGAGTCTGTGTGAGTGAGTGAGTCTCTGTGAGTGAGTCTGTGTGAGTGAGTGAGTCTGTGTGAGTGAGTCTGTGTGAGTGAGTCTGTGTGAGTGAGTCTGTGTGAGTGAGTGAGTCTGTGTGAGTGAGTGAGTCTGTGTGAGTGAGTCTGTGTGAGTGAGTCTGTGTGAGTGAGTGAGTCTGTGTGAGTGAGTCTGTGTGAGTGAGTCTGTGTGTGTGAGTCTGTGTGATTGAGTCTGTGTGAGTGAGTCTGTGTGAGTGAGTCTGTGTGAGTGAGTCTGTGTGAGTGAGTGAGTCTGTGTGAGTGAGTCTGTGTGAGTGATGTGAGTCTGTGTGAGTGAGTCTGTGTGAGTGAGTCTGTGTGAGTGAGTCTGTGTGAGTGAGTGAGTCTGTGTGAGTGAGTCTGTGTGAGTGAGTCTGTGTGAGTGAGTCTGTGTAAGTGAGTGAGTCTGTGTGAGTGAGTCTGTGTGAGTGTGTGAGTGAGTCTGTGTGAGTGAGTCTGTGTGAGTGAGTCTGTGTGAGTCAGTCCGTGTGAGTGAGTCTGTGTGAGTGAGTGAGTCCGTGTGAGTGAGTGAGTCTGTGTGAGTGAGTCTGTGTGAGTGAGTGAGTCTGTGTGAGTGAGTGAGTCTGTGTGAGTGAGTGAGTCTGTGTGAGTGAGTGAGTCTGTGTGAGTGAGTGAGTCTGTGTGAGTGAGTCTGTGTGAGTGAGTCTGTGTGAGTGAGTGAGTCTGTGTGAGTGAGTGAGTCTGTGTGAGTGAGTCTGTGTGAGTGAGTCTGTGTGAGTGAGTGAGTCTGTGTGAGTGAGTGAGTCTGTGTGAGTGAGTCTGTGTGAGTGAGTGAGTCTGTGTGAGTGAGTGAGTCTGTGTGAGTGAGTGAGTCTGTGTGAGTGAGTGAGTCTGTGTGAGTGAGTCTGTGTGTGTGAGTGAGTCTGTGTGAGTGAGTGAGTCTGTGTGAGTGAGTGAGTCTGTGTGAGTGAGTGAGTCTGTGTGAGTGAGTGAGTCTGTGTGAGTGAGTGAGTCCGAGTGAGTGAGTCTGTGTGAGTGAGTGAGTCTGTGTGAGTGAGTCTGTGTGAGTGAGTCTGTGTGAGTGAGTGAGTCTGTGTGAGTGAGTCTGTGTGAGTGAGTCTGTGTGAGTGAGTGAGTCTGTGTGAGTGAGTCTGTGTGAGTGAGTGAGTCTGTGTGAGTGAGTGAGTCTGTGTGAGTGAGTCTGTGTGAGTGAGTCTGTGTGAGTGAGTGAGTCTGTGTGAGTGAGTCTGTGTGAGTGAGTGAGTCTGTGTGAGTGAGTCTGTGTGAGTGAGTCTGTGTGAGTGAGTGAGTCTGTGTGAGTGAGTGAGTCTGTGTGAGTGAGTGAGTCTGTGTGAGTCAGTGAGCCTGTGTGAGTGAGTCTGTGTGAGTGAGTGAGTCTGTGTGAGTGAGTGAGTCTGTGTGAGTGAGTCTGTGTGAGTGAGTGAGTCTGTGTGAGTGAGTCTGTGTGAGTGAGTCTGTGTGAGTGAGTCTGTGTGAGTGAGTGAGTCTGTGTGAGTGAGTCCAAGTGAGTGAGTGAGTCTGTGTGAGTGAGTCTGTGTGAGTGAGTCTGTGTGAGTGAGTCTGTGTGAGTGAGTGAGTCTGTGTGAGTGAGTCTGTGTGAGTGAGTGAGTCTGTGTGAGTGAGTCTGTGTGAGTGAGTCTGTGTGAGTGAGTGAGTCTGTGTGAGTGAGTCTGTGTGAGTGAGTCTGTGTGAGTGAGTCTGTGTGAGTGAGTCTGTGTGAGTGAGTGAGTCTGTGTGAGTGAGTGAGTCTGTGTGAGTGAGTGAGTCTGTGTGAGTGAGTGAGTCTGTGTGAGTGAGTGAGTCTGTGTGAGTGAGTGAGTCTGTGTGAGTGAGTAAGTCTGTGTGAGTGAGTCAGTGTGAGTGAGTGAGTCTGTGTGAGTGAGTCCGAGTGAGTGAGTCTGTGTGAGTGAGTGAGTCTGTGTGAGTGAGTCTGTGTGAGTGAGTCTGTGTGAGTGAGTCTGTGTGAGTGAGTCTTTGTGAGTGAGTGAGTCTGTGGGAGTGAGTCCGAGTGAGTGAGTGAGTCTGTGTGAGTGAGTGAGTCTGTGTGAGTGAGTGAGTCTGTGTGAGTGAGTGAGTCTGTGTGAGTGAGTCTGTGTGTGTGAGTCTGTGTGAGTGAGTGAGTCTGTGTGAGTGAGTCTGTGTGAGTGAGTCTGTGTGAGTGAGTGAGTCTGTGTGAGTGAGTCTGTGTGAGTGAGTGAGTCTGTGTGAGTGAGTGAGTCTGTGTGAGTGAGTGAGTCTGAGTGAGTGAGTCTGTGTGAGTGAGTCTGTGTGAGTGAGTCTGTGTGAGTGAGTGAGTCTGTGTGAGTGAGTCTGTGTGAGTGAGTCTGTGTGAGTGAGTCTGTGTGAGTGAGTCTGTGTGAGTGAGTCTGTGTGAGTTAGTCTGTGTGAGTGAGTGAGTGTGAGTGAGTCTGTGTGAGTGAGTCTGTGTGAGTGAGTCTGTGTGAGTGAGTCTGTGTGAGTGAGTCCGAGTGAGTGAGTCCGAGTGAGTGAGTCTGTGTGAGTGAGTCTGTGTGAGTGAGTCTGTGTGAGTGAGTCTGTGTGAGTGAGTCCGAGTGAGTGAGTCTGAGTGAGTGAGTCTGTGTGAGTGAGTCTGTGTGAGTGAGTGAGTCTGTGTGAGTGAGTGAGTGAGTCTGTGTGAGTGAGTGAGTGAGTCTGTGTGAGTGAGTCTGTGTGAGTGAGTCTGTGTGAGTGAGTCTGTGTGAGTGAGTCTGTGTGAGTGAGTCTGTGTGAGTGAGTCTGTGTGAGTGAGTGAGTGAGTCTGTGTGAGTGAGTGAGTCTGTGTGAGTGAGTGAGTCTGTGTGAGTGAGTGAGTCTGTGTGTGTGAGTCTGTGTGTGTGAGTCTGTGTGAGTGAGTCTGTGTGAGTGAGTGAGTCTGTGTGAGTGAGTGAGTCTGTGTGAGTGAGTCTGTGTGAGTGAGTCTGTGTGAGTGAGTCTGTGTGAGTGAGTGAGTCTGTGTGAGTGAGTGAGTCTGTGTGAGTGAGTGAGTCTGTGTGAGTGAGTGAGTCTGTGTGAGTGAGTCTGTGTGAGTGAGTGAGTCTGTGTGAGTGAGTCTGTGTGAGTGAGTCTGTGTGAGTGAGTGAGTCTGTGTGAGTGAGTCTGTGTGAGTGAGTCTGTGTGAGTGACTTAGTCTGTGTGAGTGAGTCTGTGTGAGTGAGTCTGTGTGAGTGAGTCTGTGTGAGTGAGTGAGTCTGTGTGAGTGAGTGAGTCTGTGTGAGTGAGTCTGTGTGAGTGAGTGAGTCTGTGTGAGTGAGTCTGTGTGAGTGAGTCTGTGTGAGTGAGTCTGTGTGAGTGAGTGAGTCTGTGTGAGTGAGTCTGTGTGAGTGAGTCTGTGTGAGTGAGTCTGTGTGAGTGAGTGAGTCTGTGTGAGTGAGTCTGTGTGAGTGAGTCTGTGTGAGTGAGTGAGTCTGTGTGAGTGAGTGAGTCTGTGTGAGTGAGTCTGTGTGAGTGAGTCTGTGTGAGTGAGTGAGTCTGTGTGAGTGAGTGAGTCTGTGTGAGTGAGTCTGTGTGAGTGAGTCTGTGTGAGTGAGTGAGTCTGTGTGAGTGAGTGAGTCTGTGTGAGTGAGTGAGTCTGTGTGAGTGAGTGAGTCTGCGTGAGTGAGTCTGCGTGAGTGAGTCTGTGTGAGTGAGTCTGTGTGAGTGAGTGAGTCTGTGTGAGTGAGTGAGTCTGCGTGAGTGAGTCTGCGTGAGTGAGTCTGTGTGAGTGAGTCTGTGTGAGTGAGTGAGTCTGTGTGAGTGAGTGAGTCCGAGTGAGTGAGTCTGTGTGAGTGAGTCTGTGTGAGTGAGTCCGAGTGAGTGAGTGAGTCTGTGTGAGTGAGTGAGTCTGTGTGAGTGAGTGAGTCTGTGTGAGTGAGTCTGTGTGAGTGAGTCTGTGTGAGTGAGTCTGTGTGAGTGAGTCTGTGTGAGTGAGTCTGTGTGAGTGAGTCTGTGTGAGTGAGTCTGTGTGAGTGAGTCTGTGTGAGTGAGTCTGTGTGAGTGAGTGAGTCTGTGTGAGTGAGTCTGTGTGAGTGAGTCTGTGTGAGTGAGTCTGTGTGAGTGAGTGAGTCTGTGTGAGTGAGTCTGTGTGAGTGAGTCTGTGTGAGTGAGTGAGTCTGTGTGAGAGAGTCTGTGTGAGTGAGTCTGTGTGAGTGAGTCTGTGTGAGTGAGTGAGTCTGTGTGAGTGAGTCTGTGTGAGTGAGTCTGTGTGAGTGAGTGAGTCTGTGTGAGTGAGTGAGTCTGTGTGAGTGAGTCTGTGTGAGTGAGTGAGTCTGTGTGAGTGAGTGAGTCTGTGTGAGTGAGTCTGTGTGAGTGAGTCTGTGTGAGTGAGTCTGTGTGAGTGAGTGATTCTGTGTGAGTGAGTGAGCCTGTGTGAGTGAGTCTGTGTGAGTCAGTCTGTGTGAGTGAGTGAGTCTGTGTGAGTGAGTCTGTGTGAGTGAGTCTGTGTGAGTGAGTCTGTGTGAGTGAGTCTGTGTGAGTGAGTGAGTCTGTGTGAGTGAGTCTGTGTGAGTGAGTCTGTGTGAGTGAGTGAGTCTGTGTGAGTGAGTCTGTGTGAGTGAGTGAGTCTGTGTGAGTGAGTGAGTCTGTGTGAGTGAGTCTGTGTGAGTGAGTCTGTGTGAGTGAGTGAGTCTGTGTGAGTGAGTGAGTCTGTGTGAGTGAGTCTGTGTGAGTGAGTCTGTGTGAGTGAGTCTGTGTGAGTGAGTGAGTCTGTGTGAATGAGTCTGTGTGAGTGAGTCTGTGTGAGTGAGTGAGTCTGTGTGAGTGAGTGAGCCTGTGTGAGTGAGTCTGTGTGAGTGAGTCTGTGTGAGTGAGTGAGTCTGTGTGAGTGAGTCTGTGTGAGTGAGTCTGTGTGAGTGAGTCTGTGTGAGTGAGTGAGTCTGTGTGAGTGAGTCTGTGTGAGTGAGTCTGTGTGAGTGAGTCTGTGTGAGTGAGTGAGTCTGTGTGAGTGAGTCTGTGTGAGTGAGTCTGTGTGAGTGAGTGAGTCTGTGTGAGTGAGTGAGTCTGTGTGAGTGAGTCTGTGTGAGTGAGTCTGTGTGAGTGAGTCTGTGTGAGTGAGTCTGTGTGAGTGAGTCTGTGTGAGTGAGTCTGTGTGAGTGAGTCCGAGTGAGTGAGTCTGTGTGAGTGTGTCTATGTAGTGGGTCCGAGTGAGTGAGTCTGTGTGAGTGAGTGAGTCCGAGTGAGTGAGTCTGTGTGTGTGAGTCTATGTGAGTGAGTCCGAGTGAGTGAGTCTGTGTGAGTGAGTCCGAGTGAGTGAGTCTGTGTGAGTGAGTCTATGTGAGTGAGTCCGAGTGAGTGAGTCTGTGTGAGTGAGTGAGTCCGAGTGAGTGAGTCCGAGTGAGTGAGTCCGAGTGAGTGAGTCTGTGTGAGTGAGTCTGTGTGAGTGAGTCCGAGTGAGTGAGTCTGTGTGTGTGAGTGAGTCTGTATGAGTGAGTGAGTCTGTGTGAGTGAGTGAGTGAGTCCGAGTGAGTGAGTCTGTGTGTGTGAGTCTATGTGAGTGAGTCCGAGTGAGTGAGTCCGAGTGAGTGAGTCCGAGTGAGTGAGTCTGTGTGAGTGAGTCCGAGTGAGTGAGTCTGTGTGAGTGAGTCTATGTGAGTGAGTCCGAGTGAGTGAGTCTGTGTGAGTGAGTCCGAGTGAGTGAGTCCGAGTGAGTGAGTCTGTGTGAGTGAGTCTGTGTGAGTGAGTCCGAGTGAGTGAGTCTGTGTGAGTGAGTGAGTCTGTGTGAGTGAGTCCGAGTGAGTTAGTCTGTGTGAGTGAGTGAGTCCGAGTGAGTGAGTCTGTGTGTGTGAGTGAGTCTGTGTGAGTGAGTCCGAGTGAGTGAGTCTGTGTGAGTGAGTCTGTGTGAGTGAGTGAGTCTGTGTGTGTGAGTGAGTCTGTGTGAGTGAGTCTGTGTGAGTGAGTCTGTGTGAGTGAGTCTGTGTGAGTGAGTCTGTGTGAGTGAGTCCGAGAGAGTGAGTGAGTCCGAGTGAGTGAGTCTGTGTGAGTGAGTCTGTGTGAGTGAGTCTGTGTGAGTGAGTCCGAGTGAGTGAGTCTGTGTGAGTGAGTCTGTGTGAGTGAGTCTGTGTGAGTGAGTCCGAGTGAGTGAGTCCGAGTGAGTGAGTGAGTCTGTGTGAGTGAGTCTGTGTGAGTGAGTCTGTGTGAGTGAGACTGTGTGAGTGAGTGAGTGAGTCCGAGTGAGTGAGTCTGTGTGTGTGAGTGAGTCTGTGTGAGTGAGTGAGTCTGTGTGAGTGAGTGAGTCTGTGTGAGTGAGTGAGTCTGTGTGAGTGAGTGAGTCTGTGTGAGTGAGTGAGTATGTGTGAGTGAGTGAGTGAGTCTGAGTGAGTCTGTGTGAGTGAGTGAGTCTGTGTGAGTGAGTGAGTCTGTGTGAGTGAGTGAGTCTGTGTGCGTGAGTGAGTGAGTGAGTGAGTCTGAGTGAGTCTGTGTGAGTGAGTGAGTCCGAGTGAGTGAGTCTGTGTGAGTGAGTGAGTCCGAGTGAGTGAGTCTGTGTGAGTGAGTGAGTCTGTGTGAGTGAGTGAGTCTGTGTGAGTGAGTGAGTCTGTGTGAGTGAGTCTGTGTGAGTGAGTGAGTCCGAGTGAGTGAGTCTGTGTGAGTGAGTGAGTCTGTTTGAGTGAGTGAGTCTGTGTGAGTGAGTGAGACCGAGTGAGTGAGTCTGTGTGAGTGAGTGAGTCCGAGTGAGTGAGTCTGTGTGAGTGAGTCTGTGTGTGTGAGTCTGTGTGAGTGAGTCTGTGTGAGTGAGTCTGTGTGTGTGAGTCTGTGTGTGTGAGTCTGTGTGAGTGAGTCTGTGTGAGTGAGTCTGTGTGTGTGAGTGAGTCTGTGTGTGTGAGTGAGTCTGTGTGTGTGAGTGAGTCTGTGTGAGTGAGTGAGTCTGTGTAAGTGAGTCCGAGTGAGTGAGTCTGTGTGAGTGAGTGAGTCTGTGTGAGTGAGTGAGTCTGTGTGTGTGAGTCTGTGTGTGTGAGTCTGTGTGAGTGAGTCTGTGTGAGTGAGTCTGTGTGAGTGAGTCTGTGTGAGTGAGTGAGTCTGAGTGAGTGAGTCTGAGTGAGTGAGTCTGAGTGAGTGAGTCTGTGTGAGTGAGTCTGTGTGTGTGAGTCTGTGTGAGTGAGTGTTTCTGTGTGAGTGAGTGAGTCTGTGTGAGTGAGTCTGTGTGAGTGAGTGAGTCTGTGTGTGTGAGTGAGTCTGTGTGAGTGAGTCTGTGTGAGTGAGTCTGTGTGTGTGAGTCTGTGTGAGTGAGTCTGTGTGAGTGAGTCTGTGTGAGTGAGTGAGTCTGTGTGAGTGAGTCTGTGTGTGTGAGTGAGTCTGTGTGAGTGAGTCTGTGTGAGTGAGTCTGTGTGAGTGAGTGAGTCTGTGTGAGTGAGTCTGTGTGAGTGAGTCTGTGTGAGTGAGTGAGTCTGTGTGAGTGAGTCTGTGTGAGTGAGTGAGTCTGTGTGAGTGAGTCTGTGTGAGTGAGTCTGTGTGAGTGAGTCTGTGTGAGTGAGTGAGTCTGTGTGAGTGAGTGAGTCTGTGTGAGTGAGTCTGTGTGAGTGAGTGAGTCTGTGTGAGTGAGTGAGTCTGTGTGAGTGAGTGAGTCTGTGTGAGTGAGTGAGTCTGTGTGAGTGAGTCTGTGTGTGTGAGTGAGTCTGTGTGAGTGAGTGAGTCTGTGTGAGTGAGTGAGTCTGTGTGAGTGAGTGAGTCTGTGTGAGTGAGTGAGTCCGAGTGAGTGAGTCTGTGTGAGTGAGTGAGTCTGTGTGAGTGAGTCTGTGTGAGTGAGTCTGTGTGAGTGAGTGAGTCTGTGTGAGTGAGTCTGTGTGAGTGAGTCTGTGTGAGTGAGTGAGTCTGTGTGAGTGAGTCTGTGTGAGTGAGTGAGTCTGTGTGAGTGAGTGAGTCTGTGTGAGTGAGTCTGTGTGAGTGAGTCTGTGTGAGTGAGTGAGTCTGTGTGAGTGAGTCTGTGTGAGTGAGTGAGTCTGTGTGAGTGAGTCTGTGTGAGTGAGTCTGTGTGAGTGAGTGAGTCTGTGTGAGTGAGTGAGTCTGTGTGAGTGAGTGAGTCTGTGTGAGTCAGTGAGCCTGTGTGAGTGAGTCTGTGTGAGTGAGTGAGTCTGTGTGAGTGAGTGAGTCTGTGTGAGTGAGTCTGTGTGAGTGAGTGAGTCTGTGTGAGTGAGTCTGTGTGAGTGAGTCTGTGTGAGTGAGTCTGTGTGAGTGAGTGAGTCTGTGTGAGTGAGTCCAAGTGAGTGAGTGAGTCTGTGTGAGTGAGTCTGTGTGAGTGAGTCTGTGTGAGTGAGTCTGTGTGAGTGAGTGAGTCTGTGTGAGTGAGTCTGTGTGAGTGAGTGAGTCTGTGTGAGTGAGTCTGTGTGAGTGAGTCTGTGTGAGTGAGTGAGTCTGTGTGAGTGAGTCTGTGTGAGTGAGTCTGTGTGAGTGAGTCTGTGTGAGTGAGTCTGTGTGAGTGAGTGAGTCTGTGTGAGTGAGTGAGTCTGTGTGAGTGAGTGAGTCTGTGTGAGTGAGTGAGTCTGTGTGAGTGAGTGAGTCTGTGTGAGTGAGTGAGTCTGTGTGAGTGAGTAAGTCTGTGTGAGTGAGTCAGTGTGAGTGAGTGAGTCTGTGTGAGTGAGTCCGAGTGAGTGAGTCTGTGTGAGTGAGTGAGTCTGTGTGAGTGAGTCTGTGTGAGTGAGTCTGTGTGAGTGAGTCTGTGTGAGTGAGTCTGTGTGAGTGAGTCTTTGTGAGTGAGTGAGTCTGTGGGAGTGAGTCCGAGTGAGTGAGTGAGTCTGTGTGAGTGAGTGAGTCTGTGTGAGTGAGTGAGTCTGTGTGAGTGAGTGAGTCTGTGTGAGTGAGTCTGTGTGTGTGAGTCTGTGTGAGTGAGTGAGTCTGTGTGAGTGAGTCTGTGTGAGTGAGTCTGTGTGAGTGAGTGAGTCTGTGTGAGTGAGTCTGTGTGAGTGAGTGAGTCTGTGTGAGTGAGTGAGTCTGTGTGAGTGAGTGAGTCTGAGTGAGTGAGTCTGTGTGAGTGAGTCTGTGTGAGTGAGTGAGTCTGTGTGAGTGAGTCCGAGTGAGTGAGTGAGTCTGTGTGAGTGAGTCTGTGTGAGTGAGTCTGTGTGAGTGAGTGAGTCTGTGTGAGTGAGTCTGTGTGAGTGAGTCTGTGTGAGTGAGTCTGTGTGAGTGAGTCTGTGTGAGTGAGTCTGTGTGAGTGAGTCTGTGTGAGTTAGTCTGTGTGAGTGAGTGAGTGTGAGTGAGTCTGTGTGAGTGAGTCTGTGTGAGTGAGTCTGTGTGAGTGAGTCTGTGTGAGTGAGTCCGAGTGAGTGAGTCCGAGTGAGTGAGTCTGTGTGAGTGAGTCTGTGTGAGTGAGTCTGTGTGAGTGAGTCTGTGTGAGTGAGTCCGAGTGAGTGAGTCTGTGTGAGTGAGTCTGTGTGAGTGAGTCTGTGTGAGTGAGTGAGTCTGTGTGAGTGAGTGAGTGAGTCTGTGTGAGTGAGTGAGTGAGTCTGTGTGAGTGAGTCTGTGTGAGTGAGTCTGTGTGAGTGAGTCTGTGTGAGTGAGTCTGTGTGAGTGAGTCTGTGTGAGTGAGTCTGTGTGAGTGAGTCTGTGTGAGTGAGTGAGTGAGTCTGTGTGAGTGAGTGAGTCTGTGTGAGTGAGTGAGTCTGTGTGAGTGAGTGAGTCTGTGTGTGTGAGTCTGTGTGTGTGAGTCTGTGTGAGTGAGTCTGTGTGAGTGAGTGAGTCTGTGTGAGTGAGTGAGTCTGTGTGAGTGAGTCTGTGTGAGTGAGTCTGTGTGAGTGAGTGAGTCTGTGTGAGTGAGTGAGTCTGTGTGAGTGAGTGAGTCTGTGTGAGTGAGTGAGTCTGTGTGAGTGAGTGAGTCTGTGTGAGTGAGTGAGTCTGTGTGAGTGAGTCTGTGTGAGTGAGTCTGTGTGAGTGAGTGAGTCTGTGTGAGTGAGTCTGTGTGAGTGAGTCTGTGTGAGTGAGTTAGTCTGTGTGAGTGAGTCTGTGTGAGTGAGTCTGTGTGAGTGAGTCTGTGTGAGTGAGTGAGTCTGTGTGAGTGAGTGAGTCTGTGTGAGTGAGTCTGTGTGAGTGAGTGAGTCTGTGTGAGTGAGTCTGTGTGAGTGAGTCTGTGTGAGTGAGTCTGTGTGAGTGAGTCTGTGTGAGTGAGTGAGTCTGTGTGAGTGAGTCTGTGTGAGTGAGTCTGTGTGAGTGAGTCTGTGTGAGTGAGTGAGTCTGTGTGAGTGAGTCTGTGTGAGTGAGTCTGTGTGAGTGAGTGAGTCTGTGTGAGTGAGTGAGTCTGTGTGAGTGAGTGAGTCTGTGTGAGTGAGTCTGTGTGAGTGAGTCTGTGTGAGTGAGTGAGTCTGTGTGAGTGAGTGAGTCTGTGTGAGTGAGTCTGTGTGAGTGAGTGAGTCTGTGTGAGTGAGTGAGTCTGTGTGAGTGAGTGAGTCTGTGTGAGTGAGTGAGTCTGTGTGAGTGAGTGAGTCTGCGTGAGTGAGTCTGCGTGAGTGAGTCTGTGTGAGTGAGTCTGTGTGAGTGAGTCTGTGTGAGTGAGTGAGTCCGAGTGAGTGAGTCTGTGTGAGTGAGTCTGTGTGAGTGAGTCCGAGTGAGTGAGTGAGTCTGTGTGAGTGAGTGAGTCTGTGTGAGTGAGTGAGTCTGTGTGAGTGAGTCTGTGTGAGTGAGTCTGTGTGAGTGAGTCTGTGTGAGTGAGTGAGTCTGTGTGAGTGAGTCTGTGTGAGTGAGTCTGTGTGAGTGAGTCTGTGTGAGTGAGTGAGTCTGTGTGAGTGAGTCTGTGTGAGTGAGTCTGTGTGAGTGAGTGAGTCTGTGTGAGAGAGTCTGTGTGAGTGAGTCTGTGTGAGTGAGTCTGTGTGAGTGAGTGAGTCTGTGTGAGTGAGTCTGTGTGAGTGAGTCTGTGTGAGTGAGTGAGTCTGTGTGAGTGAGTGAGTCTGTGTGAGTGAGTCTGTGTGAGTGAGTGAGTCTGTGTGAGTGAGTGAGTCTGTGTGAGTGAGTCTGTGTGAGTGAGTCTGTGTGAGTGAGTCTGTGTGAGTGAGTGATTCTGTGTGAGTGAGTGAGCCTGTGTGAGTGAGTCTGTGTGAGTCAGTCTGTGTGAGTGAGTGAGTCTGTGTGAGTGAGTCTGTGTGAGTGAGTCTGTGTGAGTGAGTCTGTGTGAGTGAGTCTGTGTGAGTGAGTGAGTCTGTGTGAGTGAGTCTGTGTGAGTGAGTCTGTGTGAGTGAGTGAGTCTGTGTGAGTGAGTCTGTGTGAGTGAGTGAGTCTGTGTGAGTGAGTGAGTCTGTGTGAGTGAGTCTGTGTGAGTGAGTCTGTGTGAGTGAGTGAGTCTGTGTGAGTGAGTGAGTCTGTGTGAGTGAGTCTGTGTGAGTGAGTCTGTGTGAGTGAGTCTGTGTGAGTGAGTGCGTCTGTGTGAATGAGTCTGTGTGAGTGAGTCTGTGTGAGTGAGTGAGTCTGTGTGAGTGAGTGAGCCTGTGTGAGTGAGTCTGTGTGAGTGAGTCTGTGTGAGTGAGTGAGTCTGTGTGAGTGAGTCTGTGTGAGTGAGTCTGTGTGAGTGAGTCTGTGTGAGTGAGTGAGTCTGTGTGAGTGAGTCTGTGTGAGTGAGTCTGTGTGAGTGAGTCTGTGTGAGTGAGTGAGTCTGTGTGAGTGAGTCTGTGTGAGTGAGTCTGTGTGAGTGAGTCTGTGTGAGTGAGTCTGTGTGAGTGAGTCTGTGTGAGTGAGTGAGTCTGTGTGAGTGAGTGAGTCTGTGTGAGTGAGTCTGTGTGAGTGAGTCTGTGTGAGTGAGTCTGTGTGAGTGAGTCTGTGTGAGTGAGTCTGTGTGAGTGAGTCTGTGTGAGTGAGTCTGTGTGAGTGAGTCTGTGTGAGTGAGTCCGAGTGAGTGAGTCTGTGTGAGTGTGTCTATGTAGTGGGTCCGAGTGAGTGAGTCTGTGTGAGTGAGTGAGTCCGAGTGAGTGAGTCTGTGTGTGTGTCTATGTGAGTGAGTCCGAGTGAGTGAGTCTGTGTGAGTGAGTCCGAGTGAGTGAGTCTGTGTGAGTGAGTCTATGTGAGTGAGTCCGAGTGAGTGAGTCTGTGTGAGTGAGTGAGTCCGAGTGAGTGAGTCCGAGTGAGTGAGTCCGAGTGAGTGAGTCTGTGTGAGTGAGTCTGTGTGAGTGAGTCCGAGTGAGTGAGTCTGTGTGTGTGAGTGAGTCTGTATGAGTGAGTGAGTCTGTGTGAGTGAGTGAGTGAGTCCGAGTGAGTGAGTCTGTGTGTGTGAGTCTATGTGAGTGAGTCCGAGTGAGTGAGTCCGAGTGAGTGAGTCCGAGTGAGTGAGTCTGTGTGAGTGAGTCCGAGTGAGTGAGTCTGTGTGAGTGAGTCTATGTGAGTGAGTCCGAGTGAGTGAGTCTGTGTGAGTGAGTCCGAGTGAGTGAGTCCGAGTGAGTGAGTCTGTGTGAGTGAGTCTGTGTGAGTGAGTCCGAGTGAGTGAGTCTGTGTGAGTGAGTGAGTCTGTGTGAGTGAGTCCGAGTGAGTTAGTCTGTGTGAGTGAGTGAGTCCGAGTGAGTGAGTCTGTGTGTGTGAGTGAGTCTGTGTGAGTGAGTCCGAGTGAGTGAGTCTGTGTGAGTGAGTCTGTGTGAGTGAGTGAGTCGGTGTGTGTGAGTGAGTCTGTGTGAGTGAGTCTGTGTGAGTGAGTCTGTGTGAGTGAGTCTGTGTGAGTGAGTCTGTGTGAGTGAGTCCGAGAGAGTGAGTGAGTCCGAGTGAGTGAGTCTGTGTGAGTGAGTCTGTGTGAGTGAGTCTGTGTGAGTGAGTCCGAGTGAGTGAGTCTGTGTGTGTGAGTGAGTCTGTGTGAGTGAGTCCGAGTGAGTGAGTCCGAGTGAGTGAGTGAGTCTGTGTGAGTGAGTCTGTGTGAGTGAGTCTGTGTGAGTGAGACTGTGTGAGTGAGTGAGTGAGTCCGAGTGAGTGAGTCTGTGTGTGTGAGTGAGTCTGTGTGAGTGAGTGAGTCTGTGTGAGTGAGTGAGTCTGTGTGAGTGAGTGAGTCTGTGTGAGTGAGTGAGTCTGTGTGAGTGAGTGAGTATGTGTGAGTGAGTGAGTGAGTCTGAGTGAGTCTGTGTGAGTGAGTGAGTCTGTGTGAGTGAGTGAGTCTGTGTGAGTGAGTGAGTCTGTGTGAGTGAGTGAGTGAGTGAGTGAGTCTGAGTGAGTCTGTGTGAGTGAGTGAGTCCGAGTGAGTGAGTCTGTGTGAGTGAGTGAGTCCGAGTGAGTGAGTGAGTCTGTGTGAGTGAGTGAGTCTGTGTGAGTGAGTGAGTCTGTGTGAGTGAGTCTGTGTGAGTGAGTGAGTCCGAGTGAGTGAGTCTGTGTGAGTGAGTGAGTCTGTTTGAGTGAGTGAGTCTGTGTGAGTGAGTGAGACCGAGTGAGTGAGTCTGTGTGAGTGAGTGAGTCCGAGTGAGTGAGTCTGTGTGAGTGAGTCTGTGTGTGTGAGTCTGTGTGAGTGAGTCTGTGTGAGTGAGTCTGTGTGTGTGAGTCTGTGTGTGTGAGTCTGTGTGAGTGAGTCTGTGTGAGTGAGTCTGTGTGTGTGAGTGAGTCTGTGTGTGTGAGTGAGTCTGTGTGTGTGAGTGAGTCTGTGTGAGTGAGTGAGTCTGTGTAAGTGAGTCCGAGTGAGTGAGTCTGTGTGAGTGAGTGAGTCTGTGTGAGTGAGTGAGTCTGTGTGTGTGAGTCTGTGTGTGTGAGTCTGTGTGAGTGAGTCTGTGTGAGTGAGTCTGTGTGAGTGAGTCTGTGTGAGTGAGTGAGTCTGAGTGAGTGAGTCTGAGTGAGTGAGTCTGAGTGAGTGAGTCTGTGTGAGTGAGTCTGTGTGTGTGAGTCTGTGTGAGTGAGTGTTTCTGTGTGAGTGAGTGAGTCTGTGTGAGTGAGTCTGTGTGAGTGAGTCTGTGTGAGTGAGTGAGTGAGTCTGTGTGAGTGAGTCTGTGTGAGTGAGTGAGTCTGTGTGTGTGAGTGAGTCTGTGTGAGTGAGTCTGTGTGAGTGAGTCTGTGTGTGTGAGTCTGTGTGAGTGAGTCTGTGTGAGTGAGTCTGTGTGAGTGAGTGAGTCTGTGTGAGTGAGTCTGTGTGTGTGAGTGAGTCTGTGTGAGTGAGTCTGTGTGAGTGAGTCTGTGTGAGTGAGTGAGTCTGTGTGAGTGAGTCTGTGTGAGTGAGTCTGTGTGAGTGAGTGAGTCTGTGTGAGTGAGTCTGTGTGAGTGAGTGAGTCTGTGTGAGTGAGTCTGTGTGAGTGAGTCTGTGTGAGTGAGTGAGTCTGTGTGAGTGAGTCTGTGTGAGTGAGTCTGTGTGAGTGAGTCTGTGTGAGTGAGTGAGTCAGTGTGAGTGAGTCTGTGTGAGTGAGTCTGTGTGAGTGAGTGAGTCTGTGTGAGTGAGTGAGTCTGTGTGAGTGAGTCTGTGTGAGTGAGTGAGTCTGTGTGAGTGAGTGAGTCTGTGTGAGTGAGTCTGTGTGAGTGAGTCTGTGTGAGTGAGTCTGTGTGAGTGAGTGAGTCTGTGTGAGTGAGTGAGTCTGTGTGAGTGAGTGAGTCTGTGTGAGTGAGTCTGTGTGAGTGAGTCTGTGTGAGTGAGTCTGTGTGAGTGAGTGAGTCTGTGTGAGTGAGTGAGCCTGTGTGAGTGAGTCTGTGTGAGTCAGTCTGTGTGAGTGAGTGAGTCTGTGTGAGTGAGTCTGTGTGAGTGAGTCTGTGTGAGTGAGTCTGTGTGAGTGAGTGAGTCTGTGTGAGTGAGTCTGTGTGAGTGAGTCTGTGTGAGTGAGTGAGTCTGTGTGAGTGAGTCTGTGTGAGTGAGTGAGTCTGTGTGAGTGAGTGAGTCTGTGTGAGTGAGTCTGTGTGAGTGAGTCTGTGTGAGTGAGTCTGTGTGAGTGAGTCTGTGTGAGTGAGTCTGTGTGAGTGAGTCTGTGTGAGTGAGTGAGTCTGTGTGAAAGAGTCTGTGTGAGTGAGTCTGTGTGAGTGAGTGAGTCTGTGTGAGTGAGTGAGCCAGTGTGAGTGAGTCTGTGTGAGTGAGTCTGTGTGAGTGAGTGAGTCTGTGTGAGTGAGTCTGTGTGAGTGAGTCTGTGTGAGTGAGTGAGTCTGTGTGAGTGAGTCTGTGTGAGTGAGTCTGTGTGAGTGAGTCTGTGTGAGTGAGCCTGTGTGAGTGAGTGAGTCTGTGTGAGTGAGTCTGTGTGAGTGAGTCTGTGTGAGTGAGTGAGTCTGTGTGAGTGAGTGAGTCTGTGTGAGTGAGTCTGTGTGAGTGAGTCTGTGTGAGTGAGTCTGTGTGAGTGAGTCTGTGTGAGTGAGTCTGTGTGAGTGAGTCCGAGTGAGTGAGTCTGTGTGAGTGTGTCTATGTAGTGGGTCCGAGTGAGTGAGTCTGTGTGAGTGAGTGAGTCCGAGTGAGTGAGTCTGTGTGTGTGAGTCTATGTGAGTGAGTCCGAGTGAGTGAGTCTGTGTGAGTGAGTCCGAGTGAGTGAGTCTGTGTGAGTGAGTCTATGTGAGTGAGTCCGAGTGAGTGAGTCTGTGTGAGTGAGTGAGTCCGAGTGAGTGAGTCCGAGTGAGTGAGTCCGAGTGAGTGAGTCTGTGTGAGTGAGTCCGAGTGAGTGAGTCTGTGTGTGTGAGTGAGTCTGTATGAGTGAGTGAGTCTGTGTGAGTGAGTGAGTGAGTCCGAGTGAGTGAGTCTGTGTGTGTGAGTCTATGTGAGAGTCCGAGTGAGTGAGTCCGAGTGAGTGAGTCCGAGTGAGTGAGTCTGTGTGAGTGAGTCCGAGTGAGTGAGTCTGTGTGAGTGAGTCTATGTGAGTGAGTCCGAGTGAGTGAGTCTGTGTGAGTGAGTCCGAGTGAGTGAGTCCGAGTGAGTGAGTCTGTGTGAGTGAGTCTGTGTGAGTGAGTCCGAGTGAGTGAGTCTGTGTGAGTGAGTGAGTCTGTGTGAGTGAGTCCGAGTGAGTGAGTCTGTGTGAGTGAGTGAGTCCGAGTGAGTGAGTCTGTGTGAGTGAGTCTGTGTGAGTGAGTGAGTCTGTGTGTGTGAGTGAGTCTGTGTGAGTGAGTCTGTGTGAGTGAGTCTGTGTGAGTGAGTCTGTGTGAGTGAGTCCGAGAGAGTGAGTGAGTCCGAGTGAGTGAGTCTGTGTGAGTGAGTCTGTGTGAGTGAGTCTGTGTGAGTGAGTCCGAGTGAGTGAGTCGGTGTGTGTGAGTGAGTCTGTGTGAGTGAGTCCGAGTGAGTGAGTCCGAGTGAGTGAGTGAGTCTGTGTGAGTGAGTCTGTGTGAGTGAGTCTGTGTGAGTGAGTCTGTGTGAGTGAGTGAGTGAGTCCGAGTGAGTGAGTCTGTGTGTGTGAGTGAGTCTGTGTGAGTGAGTGAGTCTGTGTGAGTGAGTGAGTCTGTGTGAGTGAGTGAGTCTGTGTGAGTGAGTGAGTATGTGTGAGTGAGTGAGTGAGTCTGAGTGAGTCTGTGTGAGTGAGTGAGTCTGTGTGAGTGAGTGAGTCTGTGTGAGTGAGTGAGTGAGTGAGTGAGTCTGAGTGAGTCTGTGTGAGTGAGTGAGTCCGAGTGAGTGAGTCTGTGTGAGTGAGTGAGTCCGAGTGAGTGAGTCTGTGTGAGTGAGTGAGTCTGTGTGAGTGAGTGAGTCTGTGTGAGTGAGTGAGTCTGTGTGAGTGAGTCTGTGTGAGTGAGTGAGTCCGAGTGAGTGAGTCTGTGTGAGTGAGTGAGTCTGTGTGAGTGAGTGAGTCTGTGTGAGTGAGTGAGACCGATTGAGTGAGTCTGTGTGAGTGAGTGAGTCCGAGTGAGTGAGTCTGTGTGAGTGAGTCTGTGTGTGTGAGTCTGTGTGAGTGAGTCTGTGTGAGTGAGTCTGTGTGTGTGAGTCTGTGTGTGTGAGTCTGTGTGAGTGAGTCTGTGTGTGTGAGTGAGTCTGTGTGTGTGAGTGAGTCTGTGTGTGTGAGTGAGTCTGTGTGAGTGAGTGAGTCTGTGTAAGTGAGTCCGAGTGAGTGAGTCTGTGTGAGTGAGTGAGTCTGTGTGAGTGAGTGAGTCTGTGTGTGTGAGTCTGTGTGTGTGAGTCTGTGTGAGTGAGTCTGTGTGAGTGAGTCTGTGTGAGTGAGTCTGTGTGAGTGAGTGAGCCTGAGTGAGTGAGTCTGAGTGAGTGAGTCTGAGTGAGTGAGTCTGTGTGAGTGAGTCTGTGTGTGTGAGTCTGTGTGAGTGAGTGTGTCTGTGTGAGTGAGTGAGTCTGTGTGAGTGAGTCTGTGTGAGTGAGTGAGTGAGTCTGTGTGAGTGAGTCTGTGTGAGTGAGTGAGTCTGTGTGTGTGAGTGAGTCTGTGTGAGTGAGTCTGTGTGAGTGAGTCTGTGTGTGTGAGTCAGTGTGAGTGAGTCTGTGTGAGTGAGTCTGTGTGAGTGAGTGAGTCTGTGTGAGTGAGTCTGTGTGTGTGAGTGAGTCTGTGTGTGTGAGTGAGTCTGTGTGAGTGAGTCTGTGAGTGAGTGAGTCTGTGTGAGTGAGTGAGTCTGTGTGAGTGAGTCTGTGTGAGTGAGTCTGTGTGAGTGAGTGAGTCTGTGTGAGTGAGTGAGTCTGTGTGAGTGAGTGAGTCTGTGTGAGTGAGTCTGTGTGTGTGAGTGAGTCTGTGTGTGTGAGTGAGTCTGTGTGAGTGAGTCTGTGTGTGTGAGTCTGTGTGAGTGAGTCTGTGTGAGTGAGTCTGTGTGAGTGAGTGAGTCTGTGTGAGTGAGTCTGTGTGGGTGAGTGAGTCTGTGTGAGTGAGTCTGTGTGAGTGAGTCTGTGTGAGTGAGTCTGTGTGAGTGAGTGAGTCTGTGTAAGTGAGTCTGTGTGTGTGAGTGAGTCTGTGTGAGTGAGTGAGTCCGAGTGAGTGAGTGAGTCTGTGTGAGTGAGTCTGTGTGAGTGAGTCTGTGTGTGTGAGTGAGTCTGTGTGAGTGAGTGAGTCTGTGTGTGTGAGTGAGTCTGTGTGAGTGAGTCTGTGTGAGTGAGTCTGTGTGTGTGAGTGAGTCTGTGTGAGTGAGTGAGTCAGTGTGAGTGAGTCTGTGTGAGTGAGTCTGTGTGTGTGAGTGAGTCTGTGTGTGTGAGTGAGTCTGTGTGAGTGAGTCTGTGTGAGTGAGTCTGTGTGAGTGAGTGAGTCTGTGTGAGTGAGTGAGTCAGTGTGAGTGAGTCTGTGTGAGTGAGTGAGTCTGTGTGAGTGAGTCTGAGTGAGTGAGTCTGAGTGAGTGAGTCTGTGTGAGTGAGTCTGTGTGAGTGAGTCTGTGTGAGTGAGTCTGTGTGAGTGAGCCTGTGTGAGTGAGTCCGAGTGAGTGAGTCTGTGTGAGTGAGTGAGTCTGTGTGAGTGAGTGAGTCTGTGTGAGTGAGTGAGTCTGTGTGAGTGAGTCTGTGTGAGTGAGTCTGTGTGAGTGAGTGAGTCTGTGTGAGTGAGTGAGTCTGTGTGAGTGAGTCTGTGTGAGTGAGTGAGTCTGTGTGAGTGAGTGAGTCTGTGTGAGTGAGTCTGTGTGAGTGAGTCCGAGTGAGTGAGTCTGTGTGAGTGAGTGAGTCTGTGTGAGTGAGTGAGTCTGTGTGTGTGAGTGAGTCTATGTGAGTGAGTCTATGTGAGTGAGTCTATGTGAGTGAGTCTGTGTGAGTGAGTCTGTGTGAGTGAGTCTGTGTGAGTGAGTCTGTGTGTGTGAGTCTGTGTGTGTGAGTCTGTGTGAGTGAGTCTGTGTGAGTGAGTCTGTGTGAGTGAGTCTGTGTGTGTGAGTGAGTCTGTGTGTGTGAGTGAGTCTGTGTGAGTGAGTGAGTCTGTGTAAGTGAGTCCGAGTGAGTGAGTCTGTGTGAGTGAGTGAGTCTGTGTGAGTGAGTGAGTCTGTGTGAGTGAGTGAGTCTGTGTGAGTGAGTCTGTGTGAGTGAGTCTGTGTGAGTGAGTCTGTGTGTGTGAGTCTGTGTGAGTGAGTCTGTGTGAGTGAGTGAGTCTGTGTGAGTGAGTGAGTCTGTGTGAGTGAGTCTGTGTGAGTGAGTCTGTGTGAGTGAGTCTGTGTGAGTGAGTGAGTCTGAGTGAGTGAGTCTGTGTGAGTGAGTCTGTGTGTGTGAGTCTGTGTGAGTGAGTGAGTCTGTGTGAGTGAGTCTGTGTGAGTGAGTGAGTCTGTGTGAGTGAGTCTGTGTGAGTGAGTGAGTGAGTCTGTGTGAGTGAGTGAGTCTGTGTGAGTGAGTGAGTGAGTCTGTGTGAGTGAGTGAGTCTGTGTGAGTGAGTGTGTGTGTGAGTGAGTGAGTCTGTGTGAGTGAGTAAGTCTGTGTGAGTGAGTCTGTGTGAGTGAGTCTGTGTGAGTGAGTGAGTCTGTGTGAGTGAGTCTGTGTGTGTGAGTCTGTGTGAGTGAGTCTGTGTGAGTGAGTCTGTGTGAGTGAGTCTGTGTGAGTGAGTCTGTGTGAGTGAGTCTCTGTGTGTGTCGTGAGTCTGTGTGAGTGAGTCTGTGTGAGTGAGTCTGTGTGAGTGAGTGACTCTGTGTGAGTGAGTCTGTGTGAGTGAGTCTGTGTGAGTGAGTCAGTGTGAGTGAGTGAGTCTGTGTAAGTGAGTCTGTGTGTGTGAGTGAGTCTGTGTGAGTGAGTGAGTCCGAGTGAGTGAGTGAGTCTGTGTGAGTGAGTCTGTGTGAGTGAGTCTGTGTGAGTGAGTGAGTCTGTGTGAGTGAGTGAGTCTGTGTGAGTGAGTCTGTGTGTGTGAGTGAGTCTGTGTGAGTGAGTGAGTCTGTGTGAGTGAGTGAGTCTGTGTGAGTGAGTCTGTGTGAGTGAGTCTGTGTGAGTGAGTCCGAGTGAGTGAGTCTGTGTGAGTGAGTGAGTCTGTGTGAGTGAGTGAGTCTGTGTGAGTGAGTGAGTCTGTGTGAGTGAGTGAGTCTGTGTGAGTGAGTCTGTGTGAGCGAGTCTGTGTGAGTGAGTGAGTCTGTGTGAGTGAGTGAGTCTGTGTGAGTCTGTGTGAGTGAGTGAGTCTGTGTGAGTGAGTGAGTCTGTGTGAGTGAGTGAGTCTGTGTGAGTGAGTCCGAGTGAGTGAGTCTCTGTGAGTGAGTGAGTCTGTGTGAGTGAGTGAGTCTGTGTGAGTGAGTCTGTGTGAGTGAGTGAGTCTGTGTGAGTGAGTGAGTCTGTGTGAGTGAGTGAGTCTGTGTGAGTGAGTCTGTGTGAGTGAGTCCGTGTGTGTGAGTGAGTCCGTGTGTGTGAGTGAGTCTGTGTGAGTGAGTCTGTGTGTGTGAGTGAGTCTGTGTGTGTGAGTGAGTCTGTGTGAGTGAGTCTGTGTGAGTGAGTCTGTGTGAGTGAGTCTGTGTGAGTGAGTGAGTCTGTGTGAGTGAGTGAGTCAGTGTGAGTGAGTCTGTGTGAGTGAGTGAGTCTGTGTGAGTGAGTCTGAGTGAGTGAGTCTGAGTGAGTGAGTCTGTGTGAGTGAGTCTGTGTGAGTGAGTCTGTGTGAGTGAGTCTGTGTGAGTGAGTGAGTCTGTGTGAGTGAGTGAGTCTGTGTGAGTGAGTCTGTGTGAGTGAGTGAGTCTGTGTGAGTGAGTGAGTCTGTGTGAGTGAGTGAGTCTGTGTGAGTGAGTCTGTGTGAGTGAGTGAGTCTGTGTGAGTGAGTGAGTCTGTGTGAGTGAGTCTGTGTGAGTGAGTCCGAGTGAGTGAGTCTGTGTGAGTGAGTGAGTCTGTGTGAGTGAGTGAGTCTGTGTGTGTGAGTGAGTCTATGTGAGTGAGTCTATGTGAGTGAGTCTATGTGAGTGAGTCTGTGTGAGTGAGTCTGTGTGAGTGAGTCTGTGTGAGTGAGTCTGTGTGAGTGAGTCTGTGTGTGTGAGTCTGTGTGTGTGAGTCTGTGTGAGTGAGTCTGTGTGAGTGAGTCTGTGTGAGTGAGTCTGTGTGTGTGAGTGAGTCTGTGTGTGTGAGTGAGTCTGTGTGAGTGAGTGAGTCTGTGTAAGTGAGTCCGAGTGAGTGAGTCTGTGTGAGTGAGTGAGTCTGTGTGAGTGAGTGAGTCTGTGTGAGTGAGTCTGTGTGAGTGAGTCTGTGTGAGTGAGTCTGTGTGAGTGAGTCTGTGTGTGTGAGTCTGTGTGAGTGAGTCTGTGTGAGTGAGTGAGTCTGTGTGAGTGAGTGAGTCTGTGTGAGTGAGTGAGTCTGTGTGAGTGAGTCTGTGTGAGTGAGTCTGTCTGAGTGAGTGAGTCTGAGTGAGTGAGTCTGTGTGAGTGAGTCTGTGTGTGTGAGTCTGTGTGAGTGAGTGAGTCTGTGTGAGTGAGTCTGTGTGAGTGAGTGAGTCTGTGTGAGTGAGTGAGTCTGTGTGAGTGAGTCTGTGTGAGTGAGTGAGTGAGTCTGTGTGAGTGAGTGAGTCTGTGTGAGTGAGTGAGTGAGTCTGTGTGAGTGAGTGAGTCTGTGTGAGTGAGTCTGTGTGTGTGAGTGAGTGAGTCTGTGTGAGTGAGTGAGTCTGTGTGAGTGAGTCTGTGTGAGTGAGTCTGTGTGAGTGAGTGAGTCTGTGTGAGTGAGTGAGTCTGTGTGAGTGAGTCTGTGTGAGTGAGTCTGTGTGAGTGAGTCTGTGTGAGTGAGTCTGTGTGAGTGAGTCTGTGTGAGTGAGTCTCTGTGTGTGTCGTGAGTCTGTGTGAGTGAGTCTGTGTGAGTGAGTCTGTGTGAGTGAGTGACTCTGTGTGAGTGAGTCTGTGTGAGTGAGTCTGTGTGAGTGAGTCTGTGTGAGTGAGTGAGTCTGTGTAAGTGAGTCTGTGTGTGTGAGTGAGTCTGTGTGAGTGAGTGAGTCCGAGTGAGTGAGTGAGTCTGTGTGAGTGAGTCTGTGTGAGTGAGTCTGTGTGAGTGAGTGAGTCTGTGTGAGTGAGTGAGTCTGTGTGAGTGAGTCTGTGTGAGTGAGTCTGTGTGTGTGAGTGAGTCTGTGTGAGTGAGTGAGTCTGTGTGAGGGAGTGAGTCTGTGTGAGTGAGTGAGTCTGAGTGTGTGAGTGAGTCTGTGTGAGTGAGTCTGTGTGAGTGAGTCTGTGTGAGTGAGTGAGTCTGTGTGAGTGAGTGAGTCTGTGTGAGTCTGTGTGTGTGTGTGAGTCTGTGTTAGTGAGTGAGTCTGTGTGAGTGAGTGAGTCTGTGTGAGTGAGTCTGTGTGAGTGAGTCCGAGTGAGTGAGTCTCTGTGAGTGAGTGAGTCTGTGTGAGTGAGTGAGTCTGTGTGAGTGAGTCTGTGTGAGTGAGTGAGTCTGTGTGAGTGAGTGAGTCTGTGTGAGTGAGTCTGAGTGAGTGAGTCTGAGTGAGTGAGTCTGTGTGAGTGAGTCTGTGTGAGTGAGTCTGTGTGAGTGAGTCTGTGTGAGTGAGTCTGTGTGAGTGAGTCTGTGTGAGTGAGTCCGAGTGAGTGAGTCTGTGTGAGTGAGTGAGTCTGTGTGAGTGAGTGAGTCTGTGTGAGTGAGTCTGTGTGAGTGAGTCTGTGTGAGTGAGTGAGTCTGTGTGAGTGAGTCTGTGTGAGTGAGTCCGAGTGAGTGAGTCTGTGTGAGTGAGTGAGTCTGTGTGAGTGAGTGAGTCTGTGTGTGTGAGTGAGTCTATGTGAGTGAGTCTATGTGAGTGAGTCTATGTGAGTGAGTCTGTGTGAGTGAGTCTGTGTGAGTGAGTCTGTGTGAGTGAGTGAGTCTGTGTGAGTCTGTGTGTGTGTGTGAGTCTGTGTTAGTGAGTGAGTCTGTGTGAGTGAGTGAGTCTGTGTGAGTGAGTCTGTGTGAGTGAGTCCGAGTGAGTGAGTCTCTGTGAGTGAGTGAGTCTGTGTGAGTGAGTGAGTCTGTGTGAGTGAGTCTGTGTGAGTGAGTGAGTCTGTGTGAGTGAGTGAGTCTGTGTGAGTGAGTCTGAGTGAGTGAGTCTGAGTGAGTGAGTCTGTGTGAGTGAGTCTGTGTGAGTGAGTCTGTGTGAGTGAGTCTGTGTGAGTGAGTCCGAGTGAGTGAGTCTGTGTGAGTGAGTGAGTCTGTGTGAGTGAGTGAGTCTGTGTGAGTGAGTCTGTGTGAGTGAGTCTGTGTGAGTGAGTGAGTCTGTGTGAGTGAGTCTGTGTGAGTGAGTCCGAGTGAGTGAGTCTGTGTGAGTGAGTGAGTCTGTGTGAGTGAGTGAGTCTGTGTGTGTTAGTGAGTCTATGTGAGTGAGTCTATGTGAGTGAGTCTATGTGAGTGAGTCTGTGTGAGTGAGTCTGTGTGAGTGAGTCTGTGTGAGTGAGTCTGTGTGAGTGAGTCTGTGTGTGTGAGTCTGTGTGTGTGAGTCTGTGTGAGTGAGTCTGTGTGAGTGAGTCTGTGTGAGTGAGTCTGTGTGTGTGAGTGAGTCTGTGTGTGTGAGTGAGTCTGTGTGAGTGAGTGAGTCTGTGTAAGTGAGTCCGAGTGAGTGAGTCTGTGTGAGTGAGTGAGTCTGTGTGAGTGAGTGAGTCTGTGTGAGTGAGTGAGTCTGTGTGAGTGAGTCTGTGTGAGTGAGTCTGTGTGAGTGAGTCTGTGTGAGTGAGTCTGTGTGAGTGAGTCTGTGTGTGTGAGTCTGTGTGAGTGAGTCTGTGTGAGTGAGTGAGTCTGTGTGAGTGAGTGAGTCTGTGTGAGTGAGTGAGTCTGTGTGAGTGAGTCTGTCTGAGTGAGTGAGTCTGAGTGAGTGAGTCTGTGTGAGTGAGTCTGTGTGTGTGAGTCTGTGTGAGTGAGTGAGTCTGTGTGAGTGAGTCTGTGTGAGTGAGTGAGTCTGTGTGAGTGAGTGAGTCTGTGTGAGTGAGTCTGTGTGAGTGAGTGAGTGAGTCTGTGTGAGTGAGTGAGTCTGTGTGAGTGAGTGAGTGAGTCTGTGTGAGTGAGTGAGTCTGTGTGAGTGAGTCTGTGTGTGTGAGTGAGTGAGTCTGTGTGAGTGAGTGAGTCTGTGTGAGTGAGTCTGTGTGAGTGAGTCTGTGTGAGTGAGTGAGTCTGTGTGAGTGAGTCTGTGTGTGTGAGTCTGTGTGAGTGAGTCTGTGTGAGTGAGTCTGTGTGAGTGAGTCTGTGTGAGTGAGTCTCTGTGTGTGTCGTGAGTCTGTGTGAGTGAGTCTGTGTGAGTGAGTCTGTGTGAGTGAGTCTGTGTGAGTGAGTCTGTGTGAGTGAGTCTGTGTGTGTGAGTCTGTGTGAGTGAGTCTGTGTGAGTGAGTGAGTCTGTGTGAGTGAGTGAGTCTGTGTGAGTGAGTGAGTCTGTGTGAGTGAGTCTGTGTGTGTGAGTGAGTCTGTGTGTGTGAGTGAGTCTGTGTGAGTGAGTCTGTGTGTGTGAGTCTGTGTGAGTGAGTCTGTGTGAGTGAGTCTGTGTGAGTGAGTGAGTCTGTGTGAGTGAGTCTGTGTGGGTGAGTGAGTCTGTGTGAGTGAGTCTGTGTGAGTGAGTCTGTGTGAGTGAGTCTGTGTGAGTGAGTGAGTCTGTGTGAGTGAGTCTGTGTGAGTGAGTGAGTCTGTGTGAGTGAGTCTGTGTGAGTGAGTGAGTCTGTGTGAGTGAGTGAGTCTGTGTGAGTGAGTCTGTGTGAGTGAGTCTGTGTGAGTGAGTGAGTCTGTGTAAGTGAGTCTGTGTGTGTGAGTGAGTCTGTGTGAGTGAGTGAGTCCGAGTGAGTGAGTGAGTCTGTGTGAGTGAGTCTGTGTGAGTGAGTCTGTGTGTGTGAGTGAGTCTGTGTGAGTGAGTCTGTGTGAGTGAGTGAGTCTGTGTGTGTGAGTGAGTCTGTGTGAGTGAGTCTGTGTGAGTGAGTCTGTGTGTGTGAGTGAGTCTGTGTGAGTGAGTGAGTCAGTGTGAGTGAGTCTGTGTGAGTGAGTCTGTGTGTGTGAGTGAGTCTGTGTGTGTGAGTGAGTCTGTGTGAGTGAGTCTGTGTGAGTGAGTCTGTGTGAGTGAGTGAGTCTGTGTGAGTGAGTGAGTCAGTGTGAGTGAGTCTGTGTGAGTGAGTGAGTCTGTGTGAGTGAGTCTGTGTGAGTGAGTGACTCTGTGTGAGTGAGTCTGTGTGAGTGAGTCTGTGTGAGTGAGTCTGTGTGAGTGAGTGAGTCTGTGTAAGTGAGTCTGTGTGTGTGAGTGAGTCTGTGTGAGTGAGTGAGTCTGAGTGAGTGAGTGAGTCTGTGTGAGTGAGTCTGTGTGAGTGAGTCTGTGTGAGTGAGTGAGTCTGTGTGAGTGAGTGAGTCTGTGTGAGTGAGTCTGTGTGAGTGAGTCTGTGTGTGTGAGTGAGTCTGTGTGAGTGAGTGAGTCTGTGTGAGGGAGTGAGTCTGTGTGAGTGAGTGAGTCTGAGTGTGTGAGTGAGTCTGTGTGAGTGAGTCTGTGTGAGTGAGTCTGTGTGAGTGAGTGAGTCTGTGTGAGTGAGTGAGTCTGTGTGAGTCTGTGTGTGTGTGTGAGTCTGTGTTAGTGAGTGAGTCTGTGTGAGTGAGTGAGTCTGTGTGAGTGAGTCTGTGTGAGTGAGTCCGAGTGAGTGAGTCTCTGTGAGTGAGTGAGTCTGTGTGAGTGAGTGAGTCTGTGTGAGTGAGTCTGTGTGAGTGAGTGAGTCTGTGTGAGTGAGTGAGTCTGTGTGAGTGAGTCTGAGTGAGTGAGTCTGAGTGAGTGAGTCTGTGTGAGTGAGTCTGTGTGAGTGAGTGAGTCTGTGTGAGTGAGTCTGTGTGAGTGAGTGAGTCTGTGTGAGTGAGTCTGTGTGAGTGAGTGAGTCTGTGTGAGTGAGTGAGTCTGTGTGAGTGAGTGAGTCTGTGTGAGTGAGTCTGTGTGAGTGAGTGAGTGAGTCTGTGTGAGTGAGTGAGTCTGTGTGAGTGAGTGAGTGAGTCTGTGTGAGTGAGTGAGTCTGTGTGAGTGAGTCTGTGTGTGTGAGTGAGTGAGTCTGTGTGAGTGAGTGAGTCTGTGTGAGTGAGTCTGTGTGAGTGAGTCTGTGTGAGTGAGTGAGTCTGTGTGAGTGAGTCTGTGTGTGTGAGTCTGTGTGAGTGAGTCTGTGTGAGTGAGTCTGTGTGAGTGAGTCTGTGTGAGTGAGTCTGTGTGAGTGAGTCTGTGTGAGTGAGTCTCTGTGTGTGAGTGAGTCTCTGTGTGTGTCGTGAGTCTGTGTGAGTGAGTCTGTGTGAGTGAGTCTGTGTGAGTGAGTGACTCTGTGTGAGTGAGTCTGTGTGAGTGAGTCTGTGTGAGTGAGTCTGTGTGAGTGAGTGAGTCTGTGTAAGTGAGTCTGTGTGTGTGAGTGAGTCTGTGTGAGTGAGTGAGTCCGAGTGAGTGAGTGAGTCTGTGTGAGTGAGTCTGTGTGAGTGAGTCTGTGTGAGTGAGTGAGTCTGTGTGAGTGAGTGAGTCTGTGTGAGTGAGTCTGTGTGAGTGAGTCTGTGTGTGTGAGTGAGTCTGTGTGAGTGAGTGAGTCTGTGTGAGGGAGTGAGTCTGTGTGAGTGAGTGAGTCTGAGTGTGTGAGTGACTCTGTGTGAGTGAGTCTGTGTGAGTGAGTCTGTGTGAGTGAGTGAGTCTGTGTGAGTGAGTGAGTCTGTGTGAGTCTGTGTGTGTGTGTGAGTCTGTGTTAGTGAGTGAGTCTGTGTGAGTGAGTGAGTCTGTGTGAGTGAGTCTGTGTGAGTGAGTCCGAGTGAGTGAGTCTCTGTGAGTGAGTGAGTCTGTGTGAGTGAGTGAGTCTGTGTGAGTGAGTCTGTGTGAGTGAGTGAGTCTGTGTGAGTGAGTGAGTCTGTGTGAGTGAGTCTGAGTGAGTGAGTCTGAGTGAGTGAGTCTGTGTGAGTGAGTCTGTGTGAGTGAGTCTGTGTGAGTGAGTCTGTGTGAGTGAGTCTGTGTGAGTGAGTCCGAGTGAGTGAGTCTGTGTGAGTGAGTGAGTCTGTGTGAGTGAGTGAGTCTGTGTGAGTGAGTCTGTGTGAGTGAGTCTGTGTGAGTGAGTGAGTCTGTGTGAGTGAGTCTGTGTGAGTGAGTCCGAGTGAGTGAGTCTGTGTGAGTGAGTGAGTCTGTGTGAGTGAGTGAGTCTGTGTGTGTGAGTGAGTCTATGTGAGTGAGTCTATGTGAGTGAGTCTATGTGAGTGAGTCTGTGTGAGTGAGTCTGTGTGAGTGAGTCTGTGTGAGTGAGTGAGTCTGTGTGAGTCTGTGTGTGTGTGTGAGTCTGTGTTAGTGAGTGAGTCTGTGTGAGTGAGTGAGTCTGTGTGAGTGAGTCTGTGTGAGTGAGTCCGAGTGAGTGAGTCTCTGTGAGTGAGTGAGTCTGTGTGAGTGAGTGAGTCTGTGTGAGTGAGTCTGTGTGAGTGAGTGAGTCTGTGTGAGTGAGTGAGTCTGTGTGAGTGAGTCTGAGTGAGTGAGTCTGAGTGAGTGAGTCTGTGTGAGTGAGTCTGTGTGAGTGAGTCTGTGTGAGTGAGTCCGAGTGAGTGAGTCTGTGTGAGTGAGTGAGTCTGTGTGAGTGAGTGAGTCTGTGTGAGTGAGTCTGTGTGAGTGAGTCTGTGTGAGTGAGTGAGTCTGTGTGAGTGAGTCTGTGTGAGTGAGTCCGAGTGAGTGAGTCTGTGTGAGTGAGTGAGTCTGTGTGAGTGAGTGAGTCTGTGTGTGTGAGTGAGTCTATGTGAGTGAGTCTATGTGAGTGAGTCTATGTGAGTGAGTCTGTGTGAGTGAGTCTGTGTGAGTGAGTCTGTGTGAGTGAGTCTGTGTGTGTGAGTCTGTGTGAGTGAGTCTGTGTGAGTGAGTCTGTGTGAGTGAGTCTGTGTGTGTGAGTGAGTCTGTGTGTGTGAGTGAGTCTGTGTGAGTGAGTGAGTCTGTGTAAGTGAGTCCGAGTGAGTGAGTCTGTGTGAGTGAGTGAGTCTGTGTGAGTGAGTGAGTCTGTGTGAGTGAGTGAGTCTGTGTGAGTGAGTGAGTCTGTGTGAGTGAGTCTGTGTGAGTGAGTCTGTGTGAGTGAGTCTGTGTGAGTGAGTCTGTGTGAGTGAGTCTGTGTGTGTGAGTCTGTGTGAGTGAGTCTGTGTGAGTGAGTGAGTCTGTGTGAGTGAGTGAGTCTGTGTGAGTGAGTGAGTCTGTGTGAGTGAGTCTGTGTGAGTGAGTCTGTCTGAGTGAGTGAGTCTGAGTGAGTGAGTCTGTGTGAGTGAGTCTGTGTGTGTGAGTCTGTGTGAGTGAGTGAGTCTGTGTGAGTGAGTCTGTGTGAGTGAGTGAGTCTGTGTGAGTGAGTGAGTCTGTGTGAGTGAGTCTGTGTGAGTGAGTGAGTGAGTCTGTGTGAGTGAGTGAGTCTGTGTGAGTGAGTGAGTGAGTCTGTGTGAGTGAGTGAGTCTGTGTGAGTGAGTCTGTGTGTGTGAGTGAGTGAGTCTGTGTGAGTGAGTGAGTCTCTGTGTGTGTCGTGAGTCTGTGTGAGTGAGTCTGTGTGAGTGAGTCTGTGTGAGTGAGTCTGTGTGAGTGAGTCTGTGTGAGTGAGTCTGTGTGAGTGAGTCTGTGTGTGTGAGTCTGTGTGAGTGAGTCTGTGTGAGTGAGTGAGTCTGTGTGAGTGAGTGAGTCTGTGTGAGTGAGTGAGTCTGTGTGAGTGAGTCTGTGTGTGTGAGTGAGTCTGTGTGTGTGAGTGAGTCTGTGTGTGTGAGTGAGTCTGTGTGAGTGAGTCTGTGTGTGTGAGTCTGTGTGAGTGAGTCTGTGTGAGTGAGTCTGTGTGAGTGAGTGAGTCTGTGTGAGTGAGTCTGTGTGGGTGAGTGAGTCTGTGTGAGTGAGTCTGTGTGAGTGAGTCTGTGTGAGTGAGTCTGTGTGAGTGAGTGAGTCTGTGTGAGTGAGTCTGTGTGAGTGAGTGAGTCTGTGTGAGTGAGTCTGTGTGAGTGAGTGAGTCTGTGTGAGTGAGTGAGTCTGTGTGAGTGAGTCTGTGTGAGTGAGTCTGTGTGAGTGAGTGAGTCTGTGTAAGTGAGTCTGTGTGTGTGAGTGAGTCTGTGTGAGTGAGTGAGTCCGAGTGAGTGAGTGAGTCTGTGTGAGTGAGTCTGTGTGAGTGAGTCTGTGTGTGTGAGTGAGTCTGTGTGAGTGAGTCTGTGTGAGTGAGTGAGTCTGTGTGTGTGAGTGAGTCTGTGTGAGTGAGTCTGTGTGAGTGAGTCTGTGTGTGTGAGTGAGTCTGTGTGAGTGAGTGAGTCAGTGTGAGTGAGTCTGTGTGAGTGAGTCTGTGTGTGTGAGTGAGTCTGTGTGTGTGAGTGAGTCTGTGTGAGTGAGTCTGTGTGAGTGAGTCTGTGTGAGTGAGTGAGTCTGTGTGAGTGAGTGAGTCAGTGTGAGTGAGTCTGTGTGAGTGAGTGAGTCTGTGTGAGTGAGTCTGAGTGAGTGAGTCTGAGTGAGTGAGTCTGTGTGAGTGAGTCTGTGTGAGTGAGTCTGTGTGAGTGAGTCCGAGTGAGTGAGTCTGTGTGAGTGAGTGAGTCTGTGTGAGTGAGTGAGTCTGTGTGTGTGAGTGAGTCTATGTGAGTGAGTCTATGTGAGTGAGTCTATGTGAGTGAGTCTGTGTGAGTGAGTCTGTGTGAGTGAGTCTGTGTGAGTGAGTGAGTCTGTGTGAGTCTGTGTGTGTGTGTGAGTCTGTGTTAGTGAGTGAGTCTGTGTGAGTGAGTGAGTCTGTGTGAGTGAGTCTGTGTGAGTGAGTCCGAGTGAGTGAGTCTCTGTGAGTGAGTGAGTCTGTGTGAGTGAGTGAGTCTGTGTGAGTGAGTGAGTCTGTGTGAGTGAGTCTGTGTAAGTGAGTCTGTGTGAGTGAGTGAGTCTGTGTGAGTGAGTCTGTGTGTGTGAGTCTGTGTGAGTGAGTCTGTGTGAGTGAGTCTGTGTGAGTGAGTCTGTGTGAGTGAGTCTGTGTGAGTGAGTCTGTGTGAGTGAGTCTCTGTGTGTGTCGTGAGTCTGTGTGAGTGAGTCTGTGTGAGTGAGTCTGTGTGAGTGAGTGACTCTGTGTGAGTGAGTCTGTGTGAGTGAGTCTGTGTGAGTGAGTCTGTGTGAGTGAGTGAGTCTGTGTAAGTGAGTCTGTGTGTGTGAGTGAGTCTGTGTGAGTGAGTGAGTCCGAGTGAGTGAGTGAGTCTGTGTGAGTGAGTCTGTGTGAGTGAGTCTGTGTGAGTGAGTGAGTCTGTGTGAGTGAGTGAGTCTGTGTGAGTGAGTCTGTGTGAGTGAGTCTGTGTGTGTGAGTGAGTCTGTGTGAGTGAGTGAGTCTGTGTGAGGGAGTGAGTCTGTGTGAGTGAGTGAGTCTGAGTGTGTGAGTGAGTCTGTGTGAGTGAGTCTGTGTGAGTGAGTCTGTGTGAGTGAGTGAGTCTGTGTGAGTGAGTGAGTCTGTGTGAGTCTGTGTGTGTGTGTGAGTCTGTGTTAGTGAGTGAGTCTGTGTGAGTGAGTGAGTCTGTGTGAGTGAGTCTGTGTGAGTGAGTCCGAGTGAGTGAGTCTCTGTGAGTGAGTGAGTCTGTGTGAGTGAGTGAGTCTGTGTGAGTGAGTCTGTGTGAGTGAGTGAGTCTGTGTGAGTGAGTGAGTCTGTGTGAGTGAGTGAGTCTGTGTGAGTGAGTCTGTGTGAGTGAGTCTGTGTGAGTGAGTGAGTCTGTGTAAGTGAGTCTGTGTGTGTGAGTGAGTCTGTGTGAGTGAGTGAGTCCGAGTGAGTGAGTGAGTCTGTGTGAGTGAGTCTGTGTGAGTGAGTCTGTGTGTGTGAGTGAGTCTGTGTGAGTGAGTCTGTGTGAGTGAGTGAGTCTGTGTGTGTGAGTGAGTCTGTGTGAGTGAGTCTGTGTGAGTGAGTCTGTGTGTGTGAGTGAGTCTGTGTGAGTGAGTGAGTCAGTGTGAGTGAGTCTGTGTGAGTGAGTCTGTGTGTGTGAGTGAGTCTGTGTGTGTGAGTGAGTCTGTGTGAGTGAGTCTGTGTGAGTGAGTCTGTGTGAGTGAGTGAGTCTGTGTGAGTGAGTGAGTCAGTGTGAGTGAGTCTGTGTGAGTGAGTGAGTCTGTGTGAGTGAGTCTGAGTGAGTGAGTCTGAGTGAGTGAGTCTGTGTGAGTGAGTCTGTGTGAGTGAGTCTGTGTGAGTGAGTCCGAGTGAGTGAGTCTGTGTGAGTGAGTGAGTCTGTGTGAGTGAGTGAGTCTGTGTGTGTGAGTGAGTCTATGTGAGTGAGTCTATGTGAGTGAGTCTATGTGAGTGAGTCTGTGTGAGTGAGTCTGTGTGAGTGAGTCTGTGTGAGTGAGTGAGTCTGTGTGAGTCTGTGTGTGTGTGTGAGTCTGTGTTAGTGAGTGAGTCTGTGTGAGTGAGTGAGTCTGTGTGAGTGAGTCTGTGTGAGTGAGTCCGAGTGAGTGAGTCTCTGTGAGTGAGTGAGTCTGTGTGAGTGAGTGAGTCTGTGTGAGTGAGTGAGTCTGTGTGAGTGAGTCTGTGTAAGTGAGTCTGTGTGAGTGAGTGAGTCTGTGTGAGTGAGTGAGTCTGTGTGTGTGAGTCTGTGTGAGTGAGTCTGTGTGAGTGAGTCTGTGTGAGTGAGTCTGTGTGAGTGAGTCTGTGTGAGTGAGTCTCTGTGTGTGTCGTGAGTCTGTGTGAGTGAGTCTGTGTGAGTGAGTCTGTGTGAGTGAGTGACTCTGTGTGAGTGAGTCTGTGTGAGTGAGTCTGTGTGAGTGAGTCTGTGTGAGTGAGTGAGTCTGTGTAAGTGAGTCTGTGTGTGTGAGTGAGTCTGTGTGAGTGAGTGAGTCCGAGTGAGTGAGTGAGTCTGTGTGAGTGAGTCTGTGTGAGTGAGTCTGTGTGAGTGAGTGAGTCTGTGTGAGTGAGTGAGTCTGTGTGAGTGAGTCTGTGTGAGTGAGTCTGTGTGTGTGAGTGAGTCTGTGTGAGTGAGTGAGTCTGTGTGAGGGAGTGAGTCTGTGTGAGTGAGTGAGTCTGAGTGTGTGAGTGAGTCTGTGTGAGTGAGTCTGTGTGAGTGAGTCTGTGTGAGTGAGTGAGTCTGTGTGAGTGAGTGAGTCTGTGTGAGTCTGTGTGTGTGTGTGAGTCTGTGTTAGTGAGTGAGTCTGTGTGAGTGAGTGAGTCTGTGTGAGTGAGTCTGTGTGAGTGAGTCCGAGTGAGTGAGTCTCTGTGAGTGAGTGAGTCTGTGTGAGTGAGTGAGTCTGTGTGAGTGAGTCTGTGTGAGTGAGTGAGTCTGTGTGAGTGAGTGAGTCTGTGTGAGTGAGTCTGAGTGAGTGAGTCTGAGTGAGTGAGTCTGTGTGAGTGAGTCTGTGTGAGTGAGTCTGTGTGAGTGAGTCTGTGTGAGTGAGTCTGTGTGAGTGAGTCCGAGTGAGTGAGTCTGTGTGAGTGAGTGAGTCTGTGTGAGTGAGTGAGTCTGTGTGAGTGAGTCTGTGTGAGTGAGTCTGTGTGAGTGAGTCTGTGTGAGTGAGTGAGTCTGTGTGAGTGAGTGAGTCTGTGTGAGTGAGTCTGTGTGAGTGAGTGAGTCTGTGTGAGTGAGTCTGTGTGAGTGAGTCCGAGTGAGTGAGTCTGTGTGAGTGAGTGAGTCTGTGTGAGTGAGTGAGTCTGTGTGTGTGAGTGAGTCTATGTGAGTGAGTCTATGTGAGTGAGTCTATGTGAGTGAGTCTGTGTGAGTGAGTCTGTGTGAGTGAGTCTGTGTGAGTGAGTCTGTGTGAGTGAGTCTGTGTGTGTGAGTCTGTGTGTGTGAGTCTGTGTGAGTGAGTCTGTGTGAGTGAGTCTGTGTGAGTGAGTCTGTGTGTGTGAGTGAGTCTGTGTGTGTGAGTGAGTCTGTGTGAGTGAGTGAGTCTGTGTAAGTGAGTCCGAGTGAGTGAGTCTGTGTGAGTGAGTGAGTCTGTGTGAGTGAGTGAGTCTGTGTGAGTGAGTGAGTCTGTGTGAGTGAGTGAGTCTGTGTGAGTGAGTCTGTGTGAGTGAGTCTGTGTGAGTGAGTCTGTGTGAGTGAGTCTGTGTGAGTGAGTGAGTCTGTGTGAGTGAGTGAGTCTGTGTGAGTGAGTGAGTCTGTGTGAGTGAGTCTGTGTGAGTGAGTCTGTCTGAGTGAGTGAGTCTGAGTGAGTGAGTCTGTGTGAGTGAGTCTGTGTGTGTGAGTCTGTGTGAGTGAGTGAGTCTGTGTGAGTGAGTCTGTGTGAGTGAGTGAGTCTGTGTGAGTGAGTGAGTCTGTGTGAGTGAGTCTGTGTGAGTGAGTGAGTGAGTCTGTGTGAGTGAGTGAGTCTGTGTGAGTGAGTGAGTGAGTCTGTGTGAGTGAGTGAGTCTGTGTGAGTGAGTCTGTGTGTGTGAGTGAGTGAGTCTGTGTGAGTGAGTGAGTCTGTGTGAGTGAGTCTGTGTGAGTGAGTCTGTGTGAGTGAGTGAGTCTGTGTGAGTGAGTCTGTGTGTGTGAGTCTGTGTGAGTGAGTCTGTGTGAGTGAGTCTGTGTGAGTGAGTCTGTGTGAGTGAGTCTCTGTGTGTGTCGTGAGTCTGTGTGAGTGAGTCTGTGTGAGTGAGTCTGTGTGAGTGAGTCTGTGTGAGTGAGTCTGTGTGAGTGAGTCTGTGTGTGTGAGTCTGTGTGAGTGAGTCTGTGTGAGTGAGTGAGTCTGTGTGAGTGAGTGAGTCTGTGTGAGTGAGTGAGTCTGTGTGAGTGAGTCTGTGTGTGTGAGTGAGTCTGTGTGTGTGAGTGAGTCTGTGTGAGTGAGTCTGTGTGTGTGAGTCTGTGTGAGTGAGTCTGTGTGAGTGAGTCTGTGTGAGTGAGTGAGTCTGTGTGAGTGAGTCTGTGTGGGTGAGTGAGTCTGTGTGAGTGAGTCTGTGTGAGTGAGTCTGTGTGAGTGAGTCTGTGTGAGTGAGTGAGTCTGTGTGAGTGAGTCTGTGTGAGTGAGTGAGTCTGTGTGAGTGAGTCTGTGTGAGTGAGTGAGTCTGTGTGAGTGAGTGAGTCTGTGTGAGTGAGTCTGTGTGAGTGAGTCTGTGTGAGTGAGTGAGTCTGTGTAAGTGAGTCTGTGTGTGTGAGTGAGTCTGTGTGAGTGAGTGAGTCCGAGTGAGTGAGTGAGTCTGTGTGAGTGAGTCTGTGTGAGTGAGTCTGTGTGTGTGAGTGAGTCTGTGTGAGTGAGTCTGTGTGAGTGAGTGAGTCTGTGTGTGTGAGTGAGTCTGTGTGAGTGAGTCTGTGTGAGTGAGTCTGTGTGTGTGAGTGAGTCTGTGTGAGTGAGTCTGTGTGTGTGAGTGAGTCTGTGTGTGTGAGTGAGTCTGTGTGAGTGAGTCTGTGTGAGTGAGTCTGTGTGAGTGAGTGAGTCTGTGTGAGTGAGTGAGTCAGTGTGAGTGAGTCTGTGTGAGTGAGTGAGTCTGTGTGAGTGAGTCTGAGTGAGTGAGTCTGAGTGAGTGAGTCTGTGTGAGTGAGTCTGTGTGAGTGAGTCTGTGTGAGTGAGTCTGTGTGAGTGAGTCCGAGTGAGTGAGTCTGTGTGAGTGAGTGAGTCTGTGTGAGTGAGTGAGTCTGTGTGAGTGAGTGAGTCTGTGTGAGTGAGTCTGTGTGAGTGAGTCTGTGTGAGTGAGTCTGTGTGAGTGAGTCTGTGTGAGTGAGTGAGTCTGTGTGAGTGAGTGAGTCTGTGTGAGTGAGTCTGTGTGAGTGAGTGAGTCTGTGTGAGTGAGTGAGTCTGTGTGAGTGAGTGAGTCTGTGTGAGTGAGTCTGTGTGAGTGAGTCCGAGTGAGTGAGTCTGTGTGAGTGAGTGAGTCTGTGTGAGTGAGTGAGTCTGTGTGTGTGAGTGAGTCTATGTGAGTGAGTCTATGTGAGTGAGTCTGTGTGAGTGAGTCTGTGTGAGTGAGTCTGTGTGTGTGAGTCTGTGTGTGTGAGTCTGTGTGAGTGAGTCTGTGTGAGTGAGTCTGTGTGAGTGAGTCTGTGTGTGTGAGTGAGTCTGTGTGTGTGAGTGAGTCTGTGTGAGTGAGTGAGTCTGTGTAAGTGAGTCCGAGTGAGTGAGTCTGTGTGAGTGAGTGAGTCTGTGTGAGTGAGTGAGTCTGTGTGAGTGAGTGAGTCTGTGTGAGTGAGTGAGTCTGTGTGAGTGAGTCTGTGTGAGTGAGTCTGTGTGAGTGAGTCTGTGTGTGTGAGTCTGTGTGAGTGTGTCTGTGTGAGTGAGTGAGTCTGTGTGAGTGAGTGAGTCTGTGTGAGTGAGTCTGTGTGAGTGAGTCTGTGTGAGTGAGTCTGTGTGAGTGAGTGAGTCTGAGTGAGTGAGTCTGTGTGAGTGAGTCTGTGTGTGTGAGTCTGTGTGAGTGAGTGAGTCTGTGTGAGTGAGTCTGTGTGAGTGAGTGAGTCTGTGTGAGTGAGTCTGTGTGAGTGAGTGAGTGAGTCTGTGTGAGTGAGTGAGTCTGTGTGAGTGAGTGAGTGAGTCTGTGTGAGTGAGTGAGTCTGTGTGAGTGAGTCTGTGTGTGTGAGTGAGTGAGTCTGTGTGAGTGAGTGAGTCTGTGTGAGTGAGTCTGTGTGAGTGAGTCTGTGTGAGTGAGTGAGTCTGTGTGAGTGAGTCTGTGTGTGTGAGTCTGTGTGAGTGAGTCTGTGTGAGTGAGTCTGTGTGAGTGAGTCTGTGTGAGTGAGTCTGTGTGAGTGAGTCTGTGTGAGTGAGTCTCTGTGTGTGTCGTGAGTCTGTGTGAGTGAGTCTGTGTGAGTGAGTCTGTGTGAGTGAGTGACTCTGTGTGAGTGAGTCTGTGTGAGTGAGTCTGTGTGAGTGAGTCAGTGTGAGTGAGTGAGTCTGTGTAAGTGAGTCTGTGTGTGTGAGTGAGTCTGTGTGAGTGAGTGAGTCCGAGTGAGTGAGTGAGTCTGTGTGAGTGAGTCTGTGTGAGTGAGTCTGTGTGAGTGAGTGAGTCTGTGTGAGTGAGTGAGTCTGTGTGAGTGAGTCTGTGTGAGTGAGTCTGTGTGTGTGAGTGAGTCTGTGTGAGTGAGTGAGTCTGTGTGAGTGAGTGAGTCTGTGTGAGTGAGTCTGTGTGAGTGAGTCCGAGTGAGTGAGTCTCTGTGAGTGAGTGAGTCTGTGTGAGTGAGTGAGTCTGTGTGAGTGAGTCTGTGTGAGTGAGTGAGTCTGTGTGAGTGAGTGAGTCTGTGTGAGTGAGTGAGTCTGTGTGAGTGAGTCTGTGTGAGCGAGTCTGTGTGAGTGAGTGAGTCTGTGTGAGTGAGTGAGTCTGTGTGAGTCTGTGTGTGTGTGTGAGTCTGTGTGAGTGAGTGAGTCTGTGTGAGTGAGTGAGTCTGTGTGAGTGAGTGAGTCTGTGTGAGTGAGTCTGTGTGAGTGAGTCCGAGTGAGTGAGTCTCTGTGAGTGAGTGAGTCTGTGTGAGTGAGTGAGTCTGTGTGAGTGAGTCTGTGTGAGTGAGTGAGTCTGTGTGAGTGAGTGAGTCTGTGTGAGTGAGTGAGTCTGTGTGAGTGAGTCTGTGTGAGTGAGTCCGTGTGTGTGAGTGAGTCCGTGTGTGTGAGTGAGTCTGTGTGAGTGAGTCTGTGTGTGTGAGTGAGTCTGTGTGTGTGAGTGTGTCTGTGTGAGTGAGTCTGTGTGAGTGAGTCTGTGTGAGTGAGTGAGTCTGTGTGAGTGAGTGAGTCAGTGTGAGTGAGTCTGTGTGAGTGAGTGAGTCTGTGTGAGTGAGTCTGAGTGAGTGAGTCTGAGTGAGTGAGTCTGTGTGAGTGAGTCTGTGTGAGTGAGTCTGTGTGAGTGAGTCTGTGTGAGTGAGTCTGTGTGAGTGAGTCCGAGTGAGTGAGTCTGTGTGAGTGAGTGAGTCTGTGTGAGTGAGTGAGTCTGTGTGAGTGAGTCTGTGTGAGTGAGTCTGTGTGAGTGAGTCTGTGTGAGTGAGTCTGTGTGAGTGAGTGAGTCTGTGTGAGTGAGTGAGTCTGTGTGAGTGAGTCTGTGTGAGTGAGTGAGTCTGTGTGAGTGAGTGAGTCTGTGTGAGTGAGTCTGTGTGAGTGAGTCCGAGTGAGTGAGTCTGTGTGAGTGAGTGAGTCTGTGTGAGTGAGTGAGTCTGTGTGTGTGAGTGAGTCTATGTGAGTGAGTCTATGTGAGTGAGTCTATGTGAGTGAGTCTGTGTGAGTGAGTCTGTGTGAGTGAGTCTGTGTGAGTGAGTCTGTGTGTGTGAGTCTGTGTGTGTGAGTCTGTGTGAGTGAGTCTGTGTGAGTGAGTCTGTGTGAGTGAGTCTGTGTGTGTGAGTGAGTCTGTGTGTGTGAGTGAGTCTGTGTGAGTGAGTGAGTCTGTGTAAGTGAGTCCGAGTGAGTGAGTCTGTGTGAGTGAGTGAGTCTGTGTGAGTGAGTGAGTCTGTGTGAGTGAGTGAGTCTGTGTGAGTGAGTGAGTCTGTGTGAGTGAGTCTGTGTGAGTGAGTCTGTGTGAGTGAGTCTGTGTGAGTGAGTCTGTGTGTGTGAGTCTGTGTGAGTGAGTCTGTGTGAGTGAGTGAGTCTGTGTGAGTGAGTGAGTCTGTGTGAGTGAGTGAGTCTGTGTGAGTGAGTCTGTGTGAGTGAGTCTGTCTGAGTGAGTGAGTCTGAGTGAGTGAGTCTGTGTGAGTGAGTCTGTGTGTGTGAGTCTGTGTGAGTGAGTGAGTCTGTGTGAGTGTGTCTGTGTGAGTGAGTGAGTCTGTGTGAGTGAGTGAGTCTGTGTGAGTGAGTCTGTGTGAGTGAGTGAGTGAGTCTGTGTGAGTGAGTGAGTCTGTGTGAGTGAGTGAGTGAGTCTGTGTGAGTGAGTGAGTCTGTGTGAGTGAGTCTGTGTGTGTGAGTGAGTGAGTCTGTGTGAGTGAGTGAGTCTGTGTGAGTGAGTCTGTGTGAGTGAGTGAGTCTGTGTGAGTGAGTCTGTGTGTTTGAGTCTGTGTGAGTGAGTCTGTGTGAGTGAGTCTGTGTGAGTGAGTCTGTGTGAGTGAGTCTGTGTGAGTGAGTCTCTGTGTGTGTCGTGAGTCTGTGTGAGTGAGTCTGTGTGAGTGAGTCTGTGTGAGTGAGTCTGTGTGAGTGAGTCTGTGTGAGTGAGTGACTCTGTGTGAGTGAGTCTGTGTGAGTGAGTCTGTGTGAGTGAGTCTGTGTGAGTGAGTGAGTCTGTGTAAGTGAGTCTGTGTGTGTGAGTGAGTCTGTGTGAGTGAGTGAGTCCGAGTGAGTGAGTGAGTCTGTGTGAGTGAGTCTGTGTGAGTGAGTCTGTGTGAGTGAGTGAGTCTGTGTGAGTGAGTGAGTCTGTGTGAGTGAGTCTGTGTGAGTGAGTCTGTGTGTGTGAGTGAGTCTGTGTGAGTGAGTGAGTCTGTGTGAGTGAGTGAGTCTGTGTGAGTGAGTGAGTCTGAGTGTGTGAGTGAGTCTGTGTGAGTGAGTCTGTGTGAGTGAGTCTGTGTGAGTGAGTGAGTCTGTGTGAGTGAGTGAGTCTGTGTGAGTCTGTGTGTGTGTGTGAGTCTGTGTGAGTGAGTGAGTCTGTGTGAGTGAGTGAGTCTGTGTGAGTGAGTCTGTGTGAGTGAGTCCGAGTGAGTGAGTCTCTGTGAGTGAGTGAGTCTGTGTGAGTGAGTGAGTCTGTGTGAGTGAGTCTGTGTGAGTGAGTGAGTCTGTGTGAGTGAGTGAGTCTGTGTGAGTGAGTCCGTGTGTGTGAGTGAGTCCGTGTGTGTGAGTGAGTCCGTGTGTGTGAGTGAGTCCGTGTGTGTGAGTGAGTCCGTGTGTGTGAGTGAGTCTGTGTGAGTGAGTCTGTGTGAGTGAGTCTGTGTGAGTGAGTGAGTCTGTGTGAGTGAGTGAGTCTGTGTGAGTGAGTGAGTCTGTGTAAGTGAGTCTGTGCAAGTGAGTCTGTGTGAGTGAGTCTGTGTGAGTGAGTCTGTGTGAGTGAGTGAGTCTGTGTAAGTGAGTCTGTGTGTGTGAGTGAGTCTGTGTGAGTGAGTGAGTCTGTGTGAGTGAGTGAGTCTGTGTGAGTGAGTGAGTCTGTGTGAGTGAGTCTGTGTGAGTGAGTCTGTGTGAGTGAGTGAGTCTGTGTGAGTGAGTGAGTCTGTGTGAGTGAGTGAGTCTGTGTGAGTGAGTGAGTCTGTGTGAGTGAGTCTGTGTGAGTGAGTCTGTGTGAGTGAGTCTGTGTGAGTGAGTGAGTCTGTGTGAGTGAGTGAGTCTGTGTGAATGAGTGAGTCCGAGTGAGTGAGTGAGTCTGTGTGAGTGAGTCTGTGTGAGTGAGTGAGTCTGTGTGAGTGAGTGAGTCCGAGTGAGTGAGTGAGTCTGTGTGAGTGAGTCTGTGTGAGTGAGTCTGTGTGAGTGAGTGAGTCTGTGTGAGTGAGTGAGTCTGTGTGAGTGAGTCTGTGTGAGTGAGTCTGTGTGAGTGAGTCTGTGTGAGTGAGTGAGTCTGTGTGAGTGAGTGGGTCTGTGTGAGTGAGTGACTCTGTGTGAGTGAGTCTGTGTGAGTGAGTCTGTGTGAGTGAGTCTGTGTGAGTGAGTGAGTCTGTGTGAGTGAGTGAGTCAGTGTGAGTGAGTCTGTGTGAGTGAGTCTGTGTGAGTGAGTCTGTGAGAGTGAGTCTGTGAGAGTGAGTCTGTGTGAGTGAGTGAGTCTGTGTGAGTGAGTGAGTCTGTGTGAGTGAGTGAGTCTGTGTGAGTGAGTGAGTCTGTGTGAGTGAGTCTGTGTGAGTGAGTCCGAGTGAGTGAGTCTGTGTGAGTGAGAGAGTCTGTGTGAGTGAGTGAGTCTGTGTGAGTGAGTCTGTGTGAGTGAGTCTGTGTGAGTGAGTGAGTCTGTGTGAGTGAGTCTGTGTGAGTGAGTCCGTGTGTGTGAGTGAGTCTGTGTGAGTGAGTGAGTCTGTGTGAGCGAGTCTGTGTGAGTGAGTGAGTCTGTGTGAGTGAGTCTGTGTGAGTGAGTCTGTGTGAGTGAGTCTGTGAGAGTGAGTCTGTGAGAGTGAGTCTGTGTGAGTGAGTGAGTCTGTGTGAGTGAGTCTGTGTGTGTGAGTGAGTCTGTGTGAGTGAGTGAGTCTGTGTGAGTGAGTGAGTCTGTGTGAGTGAGTCTGTGTGTGAGTGAGTCTGTGTGAGTGAGTCTGTGTGAGTGAGTCTGTGTGAGTGAGTCTGTGTGAGTGAGTCTGTGTGAGTGAGTCTGTGTGAGTGAGTCTGTCTGAGTGAGTGAGTCTGTGAGTGAGTGAGTCTGTGTGAGTGAATGCGTCTGTGTGAGTGAGTGAGTCTGTGTGAGTGAGTGAGTCTGTGTGAGTGAGTGAGTCTGTGTGAGTGAGTGAGTCTGTGTGAGTGAGTCTGTGTGTGAGTGAGTCTGTGTGAGTGAGTCTGTGTGAGTGAGTCTGTGTGAGTGAGTCTGTGTGTGTGAGTGAGTCTGTGTGTGTGAGTGAGTCTGTGTGACTGAGTCTGTGAGTGAGTGAGTCTGTGTGAGTGAGTGAGTCTGTGTGAGTGAGTCTGTGTGAGTGAGTCTGTGTGAGTGAGTGAGTCTGTGTGAGTGAGTGAGTCTGTGTGACTGAGTGAGTCTGTGTGAGTGAGTCTGTGTGTGTGAGTGAGTCTGTGTGTGTGAGTGAGTCTGTGTGAGTGAGTCTGTGTGAGTGAGTCTGTGTGTGTGAGTCTGTGTGAGTGAGTCTGTGTGAGTGAGTCTGTGTGAGTGAGTGAGTCTGTGTGAGTGAGTCTGTGTGGGTGAGTGAGTCTGTGTGAGTGAGTCTGTGTGAGTGAGTCTGTGTGAGTGAGTCTGTGTGAGTGAGTGAGTCTGTGTGAGTGAGTCTGTGTGAGTGAGTGAGTCTGTGTGAGTGAGTCTGTGTGAGTGAGTGAGTCTGTGTGAGTGAGTCTGTGTGAGTGAGTCTGTGTGAGTGAGTGAGTCTGTGTAAGTGAGTCTGTGTGTGTGAGTGAGTCTGTGTGAGTGAGTGAGTCCGAGTGAGTGAGTGAGTCTGTGTGAGTGAGTCTGTGTGTGTGAGTGAGTCTGTGTGAGTGAGTGAGTCTGTGTGTGTGAGTGAGTCTGTGTGAGTGAGTCTGTGTGAGTGAGTCTGTGTGAGTGAGTCTGTGTGTGTGAGTGAGTCTGTGTGAGTGAGTGAGTCAGTGTGAGTGAGTCTGTGTGAGTGAGTCTGTGTGTGTGAGTGAGTCTGTGTGTGTGAGTCTGTGTGAGTGAGTGAGTCTGTGTGAGTGAGTGAGTCAGTGTGAGTGAGTCTGTGTGAGTGAGTGAGTCTGTGTGAGTGAGTCTGAGTGAGTGAGTCTGAGTGAGTGAGTCTGTGTGAGTGAGTCTGTGTGAGTGAGTCTGTGTGAGTGAGTCTGTGTGAGTGAGTCCGAGTGAGTGAGTCTGTGTGAGTGAGTGAGTCTGTGTGAGTGAGTGAGTCTGTGTGAGTGAGTGAGTCTGTGTGAGTGAGTCTGTGTGAGTGAGTCTGTGTGAGTGAGTCTGTGTGAGTGAGTGAGTCTGTGTGAGTGAGTGAGTCTGTGTGAGTGAGTCTGTGTGAGTGAGTGAGTCTGTGTGAGTGAGTGAGTCTGTGTGAGTGAGTGAGTCTGTGTGAGTGAGTCTGTGTGAGTGAGTCCGAGTGACTGAGTCTGTGTGAGTGAGTGAGTCTGTGTGAGTGAGTGAGTCTGTGTGTGTGAGTGAGTCTATGTGAGTGAGTCTATGTGAGTGAGTCTATGTGAGTGAGTCTGTGTGAGTGAGTCTGTGTGAGTGAGTCTGTGTGAGTGAGTCTGTGTGAGTGAGTCTGTGTGTGTGAGTCTGTGTGAGTGAGTCTGTGTGAGTGAGTCTGTGTGAGTGAGTCTGTGTGTGTGAGTGAGTCTGTGTGTGTGAGTGAGTCTGTGTGTGTGAGTGAGTCTGTGTGTGTGAGTGAGTCTGTGTGAGTGAGTGAGTCTGTGTAAGTGAGTCCGAGTGAGTGAGTCTGTGTGAGTGAGTGAGTCTGTGTGAGTGAGTGAGTCTGTGTGAGTGAGTGAGTCTGTGTGAGTGAGTCTGTGTGAGTGAGTCTGTGTGAGTGAGTCTGTGTGAGTGAGTCTGTGTGTGTGAGTCTGTGTGAGTGAGTCTGTGTGAGTGAGTGAGTCTGTGTGAGTGAGTGAGTCTGTGTGAGTGAGTGAGTCTGTGTGAGTGAGTCTGTGTGAGTGAGTCTGTGTGAGTGAGTCTGTGTGAGTGAGTGAGTCTGAGTGAGTGAGTCTGTGTGAGTGAGTCTGTGTGTGTGAGTCTGTGTGAGTGAGTGAGTCTGTGTGAGTGAGTCTGTGTGAGTGAGTGAGTCTGTGTGAGTGAGTCTGTGTGAGTGAGTGAGTGAGTCTGTGTGAGTGAGTGAGTCTGTGTGAGTGAGTGAGTGAGTCTGTGTGAGTGAGTGAGTCTGTGTGAGTGAGTCTGTGTGTGTGAGTGAGTGAGTCTGTGTGAGTGAGTGAGTCTGTGTGAGTGAGTCTGTGTGAGTGAGTCTGTGTGAGTGAGTGAGTCTGTGTGAGTGAGTCTGTGTGTGTGAGTCTGTGTGAGTGAGTCTGTGTGAGTGAGTCTGTGTGAGTGAGTCTGTGTGAGTGAGTCTGTGTGAGTGAGTCTGTGTGAGTGAGTCTCTGTGTGTGTCGTGAGTCTGTGTGAGTGAGTCTGTGTGAGTGAGTCTGTGTGAGTGAGTGACTCTGTGTGAGTGAGTCTGTGTGAGTGAGTCTGTGTGAGTGAGTCAGTGTGAGTGAGTGAGTCTGTGTAAGTGAGTCTGTGTGTGTGAGTGAGTCTGTGTGAGTGAGTGAGTCCGAGTGAGTGAGTGAGTCTGTGTGAGTGAGTCTGTGTGAGTGAGTCTGTGTGAGTCTGTGTGAGTGAGTGAGTCTGTGTGAGTGAGTCTGTGTGAGTGAGTCTGTGTGTGTGAGTGAGTCTGTGTGAGTGAGTGAGTCTGTGTGAGTGAGTGAGTCTGAGTGTGTGAGTGAGTCTGTGTGAGTGAGTCTGTGTGAGTGAGTCTGTGTGAGTGAGTGAGTCTGTGTGAGTCTGTGTGTGTGTGTGAGTCTGTGTGTGTGTGTGTGAGTCTGTGTGAGTGAGTGAGTCTGTGTGAGTGAGTGAGTCTGTGTGAGTGAGTGAGTCTGTGTGAGTGAGTCTGTGTGAGTGAGTCCGAGTGAGTGAGTCTCTGTGAGTGAGTGAGTCTGTGTGAGTGAGTGAGTCTGTGTGAGTGAGTCTGTGTGAGTGAGTGAGTCTGTGTGAGTGAGTGAGTGAGTCTGTGTGAGTGAGTGAGTCTGTGTGAGTGAGTCTGTGTGAGTGAGTCCGTGTGTGTGAGTGAGTCCGTGTGTGTGAGTGAGTCCGTGTGTGTGAGTGAGTCTGTGTGAGTGAGTCTGTGTGTGTGAGTGAGTCTGTGTGTGTGAGTGAGTCTGTGTGAGTGAGTCTGTGTGAGTGAGTCTGTGTGAGTGAGTGAGTCTGTGTGAGTGAGTGAGTCAGTGTGAGTGAGTCTGTGTGAGTGAGTGAGTCTGTGTGAGTGAGTCTGAGTGAGTGAGTCTGAGTGAGTGAGTCTGTGTGAGTGAGTCTGTGTGAGTGAGTCTGTGTGAGTGAGTCTGTGTGAGTGAGTCCGAGTGAGTGAGTCTGTGTGAGTGAGTGAGTCTGTGTGAGTGAGTGAGTCTGTGTGAGTGAGTGAGTCTGTGTGAGTGAGTCTGTGTGAGTGAGTCTGTGTGAGTGAGTCTGTGTGAGTGAGTGAGTCTGTGTGAGTGAGTGAGTCTGTGTGAGTGAGTCTGTGTGAGTGAGTGAGTCTGTGTGAGTGAGTGAGTCTGTGTGAGTGAGTCTGTGTGAGTGAGTCCGAGTGAGTGAGTCTGTGTGAGTGAGTGAGTCTGTGTGAGTGAGTGAGTCTGTGTGTGTGAGTGAGTCTATGTGAGTGAGTCTATGTGAGTGAGTCTATGTGAGTGAGTCTGTGTGAGTGAGTCTGTGTGAGTGAGTCTGTGTGAGTGAGTCTGTGTGTGTGAGTCTGTGTGTGTGAGTCTGTGTGAGTGAGTCTGTGTGAGTGAGTCTGTGTGAGTGAGTCTGTGTGTGTGAGTGAGTCTGTGTGTGTGAGTGAGTCTGTGTGTGTGAGTGAGTCTGTGTGAGTGAGTGAGTCTGTGTAAGTGAGTCCGAGTGAGTGAGTCTGTGTGAGTGAGTGAGTCTGTGTGAGTGAGTGAGTCTGTGTGAGTGAGTGAGTCTGTGTGAGTGAGTGAGTCTGTGTGAGTGAGTCTGTGTGAGTGAGTCTGTGTGAGTGAGTCTGTGTGAGTGAGTCTGTGTGAGTGAGTCTGTGTGTGTGAGTGAGTCTGTGTGTGTGTGTGAGTCTGTGTGAGTGAGTGAGTCTGTGTGAGTGAGTGAGTCTGTGTGAGTGAGTCTGTGTGAGTGAGTCCGAGTGAGTGAGTCTCTGTGAGTGAGTGAGTCTGTGTGAGTGAGTGAGTCTGTGTGAGTGAGTCTGTGTGAGTGAGTGAGTCTGTGTGAGTGAGTCCGTGTGTGTGAGTGAGTCCGTGTGTGTGAGTGAGTCCGTGTGTGTGAGTGAGTCCGTGTGTGTGAGTGAGTCTGTGTGAGTGAGTCTGTGTGAGTGAGTCTGTGTGAGTGAGTGAGTCTGTGTGAGTGAGTGAGTCTGTGTGAGTGAGTGAGTCTGTGTAAGTGAGTCTGTGCAAGTGAGTCTGTGTGAGTGAGTCTGTGTGAGTGAGTCTGTGTGAGTGAGTGAGTCTGTGTAAGTGAGTCTGTGTGTGTGAGTGAGTCTGTGTGAGTGAGTGAGTCTGTGTGAGTGAGTGAGTCTGTGTGAGTGAGTGAGTCTGTGTGAGTGAGTCTGTGTGAGTGAGTCTGTGTGAGTGAGTGAGTCTGTGTGAGTGAGTGAGTCTGTGTGAGTGAGTGAGTCTGTGTGAGTGAGTGAGTCTGTGTGAGTGAGTCTGTGTGAGTGAGTCTGTGTGAGTGAGTCTGTGTGAGTGAGTGAGTCTGTGTGAGTGAGTGAGTCTGTGTGAATGAGTGAGTCCGAGTGAGTGAGTGAGTCTGTGTGAGTGAGTCTGTGTGAGTGAGTGAGTCTGTGTGAGTGAGTGAGTCCGAGTGAGTGAGTGAGTCTGTGTGAGTGAGTCTGTGTGGGTGAGTGAGTCTGTGTGAGTGAGTCTGTGTGAGTGAGTCTGTGTGAGTGAGTCTGTGTGAGTGAGTGAGTCTGTGTGAGTGAGTCTGTGTGAGTGAGTGAGTCTGTGTGAGTGAGTCTGTGTGAGTGAGTGAGTCTGTGTGAGTGAGTCTGTGTGAGTGAGTCTGTGTGAGTGAGTGAGTCTGTGTAAGTGAGTCTGTGTGTGTGAGTGAGTCTGTGTGAGTGAGTGAGTCCGAGTGAGTGAGTGAGTCTGTGTGAGTGAGTCTGTGTGTGTGAGTGAGTCTGTGTGAGTGAGTGAGTCTGTGTGTGTGAGTGAGTCTGTGTGAGTGAGTCTGTGTGAGTGAGTCTGTGTGAGTGAGTCTGTGTGTGTGAGTGAGTCTGTGTGAGTGAGTGAGTCAGTGTGAGTGAGTCTGTGTGAGTGAGTCTGTGTGTGTGAGTGAGTCTGTGTGTGTGAGTCTGTGTGAGTGAGTGAGTCTGTGTGAGTGAGTGAGTCAGTGTGAGTGAGTCTGTGTGAGTGAGTGAGTCTGTGTGAGTGAGTCTGAGTGAGTGAGTCTGAGTGAGTGAGTCTGTGTGAGTGAGTCTGTGTGAGTGAGTCTGTGTGAGTGAGTCTGTGTGAGTGAGTCCGAGTGAGTGAGTCTGTGTGAGTGAGTGAGTCTGTGTGAGTGAGTGAGTCTGTGTGAGTGAGTGAGTCTGTGTGAGTGAGTCTGTGTGAGTGAGTCTGTGTGAGTGAGTCTGTGTGAGTGAGTGAGTCTGTGTGAGTGAGTGAGTCTGTGTGAGTGAGTCTGTGTGAGTGAGTGAGTCTGTGTGAGTGAGTGAGTCTGTGTGAGTGAGTGAGTCTGTGTGAGTGAGTCTGTGTGAGTGAGTCCGAGTGAGTGAGTCTGTGTGAGTGAGTGAGTCTGTGTGAGTGAGTGAGTCTGTGTGTGTGAGTGAGTCTATGTGAGTGAGTCTATGTGAGTGAGTCTGTGTGAGTGAGTCTGTGTGAGTGAGTCTGTGTGAGTGAGTCTGTGTGAGTGAGTCTGTGTGTGTGAGTCTGTGTGAGTGAGTCTGTGTGAGTGAGTCTGTGTGAGTGAGTCTGTGTGTGTGAGTGAGTCTGTGTGTGTGAGTGAGTCTGTGTGTGTGAGTGAGTCTGTGTGTGTGAGTGAGTCTGTGTGTGTGAGTGAGTCTGTGTGAGTGAGTGAGTCTGTGTAAGTGAGTCCGAGTGAGTGAGTCTGTGTGAGTGAGTGAGTCTGTGTGAGTGAGTGAGTCTGTGTGAGTGAGTGAGTCTGTGTGAGTGAGTCTGTGTGAGTGAGTCTGTGTGAGTGAGTCTGTGTGAGTGAGTCTGTGTGTGTGAGTCTGTGTGAGTGAGTCTGTGTGAGTGAGTGAGTCTGTGTGAGTGAGTGAGTCTGTGTGAGTGAGTGAGTCTGTGTGAGTGAGTCTGTGTGAGTGAGTCTGTGTGAGTGAGTCTGTGTGAGTGAGTGAGTCTGAGTGAGTGAGTCTGTGTGAGTGAGTCTGTGTGTGTGAGTCTGTGTGAGTGAGTGAGTCTGTGTGAGTGAGTCTGTGTGAGTGAGTGAGTCTGTGTGAGTGAGTCTGTGTGAGTGAGTGAGTGAGTCTGTGTGAGTGAGTGAGTCTGTGTGAGTGAGTGAGTGAGTCTGTGTGAGTGAGTGAGTCTGTGTGAGTGAGTCTGTGTGTGTGAGTGAGTGAGTCTGTGTGAGTGAGTGAGTCTGTGTGAGTGAGTCTGTGTGAGTGAGTCTGTGTGAGTGAGTGAGTCTGTGTGAGTGAGTCTGTGTGTGTGAGTCTGTGTGAGTGAGTCTGTGTGAGTGAGTCTGTGTGAGTGAGTCTGTGTGAGTGAGTCTGTGTGAGTGAGTCTCTGTGTGTGTCGTGAGTCTGTGTGAGTGAGTCTGTGTGAGTGAGTCTGTGTGAGTGAGTGACTCTGTGTGAGTGAGTCTGTGTGAGTGAGTCTGTGTGAGTGAGTCAGTGTGAGTGAGTGAGTCTGTGTAAGTGAGTCTGTGTGTGTGAGTGAGTCTGTGTGAGTGAGTGAGTCCGAGTGAGTGAGTGAGTCTGTGTGAGTGAGTCTGTGTGAGTGAGTCTGTGTGAGTCTGTGTGAGTGAGTGAGTCTGTGTGAGTGAGTCTGTGTGAGTGAGTCTGTGTGTGTGAGTGAGTCTGTGTGAGTGAGTGAGTCTGTGTGAGTGAGTGAGTCTGTGTGAGTGAGTGAGTCTGTGTGAGTGAGTCTGTGTGAGTGAGTCTGTGTGAGTGAGTGAGTCTGTGTGAGTGAGTCTGTGTGTGTGAGTCTGTGTGAGTGAGTGAGTCTGTGTGAGTGAGTGAGTCTGTGTGAGTGAGTGAGTCTGTGTGAGTGAGTCTGTGTGAGTGAGTCCGAGTGAGTGAGTCTCTGTGAGTGAGTGAGTCTGTGTGAGTGAGTGAGTCTGTGTGAGTGAGTCTGTGTGAGTGAGTGAGTCTGTGTGAGTGAGTGAGTGAGTCTGTGTGAGTGAGTGAGTCTGTGTGAGTGAGTCTGTGTGAGTGAGTCCGTGTGTGTGAGTGAGTCCGTGTGTGTGAGTGAGTCCGTGTGTGTGAGTGAGTCTGTGTGAGTGAGTCTGTGTGTGTGAGTGAGTCTGTGTGTGTGAGTGAGTCTGTGTGAGTGAGTCTGTGTGAGTGAGTCTGTGTGAGTGAGTGAGTCTGTGTGAGTGAGTGAGTCAGTGTGAGTGAGTCTGTGTGAGTGAGTGAGTCTGTGTGAGTGAGTCTGAGTGAGTGAGTCTGAGTGAGTGAGTCTGTGTGAGTGAGTCTGTGTGAGTGAGTCTGTGTGAGTGAGTCTGTGTGAGTGAGTCCGAGTGAGTGAGTCTGTGTGAGTGAGTGAGTCTGTGTGAGTGAGTGAGTCTGTGTGAGTGAGTGAGTCTGTGTGAGTGAGTCTGTGTGAGTGAGTCTGTGTGAGTGAGTCTGTGTGAGTGAGTGAGTCTGTGTGAGTGAGTGAGTCTGTGTGAGTGAGTCTGTGTGAGTGAGTGAGTCTGTGTGAGTGAGTGAGTCTGTGTGAGTGAGTCTGTGTGAGTGAGTCCGAGTGAGTGAGTCTGTGTGAGTGAGTGAGTCTGTGTGAGTGAGTGAGTCTGTGTGTGTGAGTGAGTCTATGTGAGTGAGTCTATGTGAGTGAGTCTATGTGAGTGAGTCTGTGTGAGTGAGTCTGTGTGAGTGAGTCTGTGTGAGTGAGTCTGTGTGTGTGAGTCTGTGTGTGTGAGTCTGTGTGAGTGAGTCTGTGTGAGTGAGTCTGTGTGAGTGAGTCTGTGTGTGTGAGTGAGTCTGTGTGTGTGAGTGAGTCTGTGTGTGTGAGTGAGTCTGTGTGAGTGAGTGAGTCTGTGTAAGTGAGTCCGAGTGAGTGAGTCTGTGTGAGTGAGTGAGTCTGTGTGAGTGAGTGAGTCTGTGTGAGTGAGTGAGTCTGTGTGAGTGAGTGAGTCTGTGTGAGTGAGTGAGTCTGTGTGAGTGAGTGAGTCTGTGTGAGTGAGTCTGTGTGAGTGAGTCTGTGTGAGTGAGTCTGTGTGAGTGAGGCTGTGTGAGTGAGTCTGTGTGTGTGAGTCTGTGTGAGTGAGTCTGTGTGAGTGAGTTAGTCTGTGTGAGTGAGTGAGTCTGTGTGAGTGAGTCTGTGTGAGTGAGTCTGTGTGAGTGAGTGAGTCTGAGTGAGTGAGTCTGTGTGAGTGAGTCTGTGTGTGTGAGTCTGTGTGAGTGAGTGAGTCTGTGTGAGTGAGTCTGTGTGAGTGAGTGAGTCTGTGTGAGTGAGTCTGTGTGAGTGAGTGAGTGAGTCTGTGTGAGTGAGTGAGTCTGTGTGAGTGAGTGAGTGAGTCTGTGTGAGTGAGTGAGTCTGTGTGAGTGAGTCTGTGTGTGTGAGTGAGTGAGTCTGTGTGAGTGAGTGAGTCTGTGTGAGTGAGTCTGTGTGAGTGAGTCTGTGTGAGTGAGTCTGTGTGAGTGAGTGAGTCTGTGTGAGTGAGTCTGTGTGTGTGAGTCTGTGTGAGTGAGTCTGTGTGAGTGAGTCTGTGTGAGTGAGTCTGTGTGAGTGAGTCTGTGTGAGTGAGTCTCTGTGTGTGTCGTGAGTCTGTGTGAGTGAGTCTGTGTGAGTGAGTCTGTGTGAGTGAGTCTGTGTGAGTGAGTCTGTGTGAGTGAGTGACTCTGTGTGAGTGAGTCTGTGTGAGTGAGTCTGTGTGAGTGAGTCTGTGTGAGTGAGTGAGTCTGTGTAAGTGAGTCTGTGTGTGTGAGTGAGTCTGTGTGAGTGAGTGAGTCCGAGTGAGTGAGTGAGTCTGTGTGAGTGAGTCTGTGTGAGTGAGTGAGTCTGTGTGAGTGAGTCTGTGTGAGTGAGTCTGTGTGTGTGAGTGAGTCTGTGTGAGTGAGTGAGTCTGTGTGAGTGAGTGAGTCTGTGTGAGTGAGTGAGTCTGTGTGAGTGAGTCTGTGTGAGTGAGTCTGTGTGTGTGAGTGAGTCTGTGTGAGTGAGTGAGTCTGTGTGAGTGAGTGAGTCTGTGTGAGTGAGTGAGTCTGAGTGTGTGAGTGAGTCTGTGTGAGTGAGTCTGTGTGAGTGAGTCTGTGTGAGTGAGTGAGTCTGTGTGAGTGAGTGAGTCTGTGTGAGTCTGTGTGTGTGTGTGAGTCTGTGTGAGTGAGTGAGTCTGTGTGAGTGAGTGAGTCTGTGTGAGTGAGTCTGTGTGAGTGAGTCCGAGTGAGTGAGTCTCTGTGAGTGAGTGAGTCTGTGTGAGTGAGTGAGTCTGTGTGAGTGAGTCTGTGTGAGTGAGTGAGTCTGTGTGAGTGAGTGAGTCTGTGTGAGTGAGTGAGTCTGTGTGAGTGAGTCTGTGTGAGTGAGTCCGTGTGTGTGAGTGAGTCCGTGTGTGTGAGTGAGTCTGTGTCAGTGAGTCTGTGTGAGTGAGTGAGTCTGTGTGAGTGAGTGAGTCTGTGTGAGTGAGTGAGTCTGTGTAAGTGAGTCTGTGTGAGTGAGTCTGTGTGAGTGAGTCTGTGTGAGTGAGTGAGTCTGTGTAAGTGAGTCTGTGTGTGTGAGTGAGTCTGTGTGAGTGAGTGAGTCTGTGTGAGTGAGTGAGTCTGTGTGAGTGAGTGAGTCTGTGTGAGTGAGTCTGTGTGAGTGAGTCTGTGTGAGTGAGTGAGTCTGTGTGAGTGAGTGAGTCTGTGTGAGTGAGTGAGTCCGAGTGAGTGAGTGAGTCTGTGTGAGTGAGTCTGTGTGAGTGAGTGAGTCTGTGTGAGTGAGTGAGTCCGAGTGAGTGAGTGAGTCCGTGTGAGTGAGTCCGTGTGAGTGAGTCTGTGTGAGTGAGTCTGTGTGAGTGAGTCTGTGTGAGTGAGTGAGTCTGTGTGAATGAGTGAGTCTGTGTGAGTGAGTCTGTGTGAGTGAGTCTGTGTGTGTGAGTGAGTCTGTGTGAGTGAGTCTGAGTGTGTGAGTGCGTCTGTGTGAGTGAGTCTGTGTGAGTGAGTCTGTGTGAGTGAGTCTGTGTGAGTGAGTGAGTCTGTGTGAGTGAGTGAGTCTGTGTGAGTGAGTCTGTGTGTGTGAGTGAGTCTGTGTGAGTGAGTGAGTCTGTGTGAGTGAGTGTGTCTGTGTGAGTGAGTGAGTCTGTGTAAGTGAGTGAGTCTGTGTGAGTGAGTCTGTGTGAGTGAGTCCGAGTGAGTGAGTCTGTGTGAGTGAGAGAGTCTGTGTGAGTGAGTGTGTCTGTGTGAGTGAGTCTGTGTGAGTGAGTGAGTCTGTGTGAGTGAGTGAGTCTGTGTGAGTGAGTCTGTGTGAGTGAGTCCGTGTGTGTGAGTGAGTCTGTGTGAGTGAGTGAGTCTGTGTGAGTGAGTCTGTGTGAGTGAGTGAGTCTGTGTGAGTGAGTGAGTCTGTGTGAGTGAGTCTGTGTGAGTGAGTCTGTGTTTGTGAGTCTGTGTGAGTGAGTCTGTGAGAGTGAGTCTGTGTGAGTGAGTGAGTCTGTGTGAGTGAGTCTGTGTGTGTGAGTGAGTCTGTGTGAGTGAGTGAGTCTGTGTGAGTGAGTGAGTCTGTGTGAGTGAGTGAGTCTGTGTGAGTGAGTGAGTCTGTGTGAGTGAGTCTGTGTGTGAGTGAGTCTGTGTGAGTGAGTCTGTGTGAGTGAGTCTGTGTGAGTGAGTCTGTGTGAGTGAGTGAGTCTGTGTGAGTGAGTGAGTCTGTGTGAGTGAGTGAGTCTGTGTGAGTGAGTCTGTGTGAGTGAGTCTGTGTGAGTGAGTGAGTCTGTGTGAGTGAGTGAGTCTGTGTGAGTGAGTGAGTCTGTGTGAGTGAGTGAGTCTGTGTGAGTGAGTCTGTGTGAGTGAGTGAGTCTGTGTGAGTGAGTGAGTCTGTGTGAGTGAGTGAGTCTGTGTGAGTGAGTCTGTGTGAGTGAGTCTGTGTGAGTGAGTGAGTCTGTGTGAGTGAGTGAGTCTGTGTGAGTGAGTCTGTGTGAGTGAGTGAGTCTGTGTGTGTGAGTGAGTCTGTGTGTGTGAGTGAGTCTGTGTGAGTGAGTGAGTCTGTGTGAGTGAGTCTGTGTGAGTGAGTGAGTCTGTATGAGTGAGTCTGAGTGAGTGAGTCTGTGTGAGTGAGTCTGTGTGAGTGAGTCCGAGTGAGTGAGTCTGTGTGAGTGAGTGAGTCTGTGTGAGTGAGTGAGTCTGTGTGTGTGAGTGAGTCTATGTGAGTGAGTCTATGTGAGTGAGTCTATGTGAGTGAGTCTGTGTGAGTGAGTCTGTGTGAGTGAGTCTGTGTGAGTGAGTCTGTGTGAGTGAGTCTGTGTGTGTGAGTCTGTGTGAGTGAGTCTGTGTGAGTGAGTCTGTGTGAGTGAGTCTGTGTGTGTGAGTGAGTCTGTGTGTGTGAGTGAGTCTGTGTGTGTGAGTGAGTCTGTGTGTGTGAGTGAGTCTGTGTGAGTGAGTGAGTCTGTGTAAGTGAGTCCGAGTGAGTGAGTCTGTGTGAGTGAGTGAGTCTGTGTGAGTGAGTGAGTCTGTGTGAGTGAGTCTGTGTGAGTGAGTCTGTGTGAGTGAGTCTGTGTGAGTGAGTCTGTGTGTGTGAGTCTGTGTGAGTGAGTCTGTGTGAGTGAGTGAGTCTGTGTGAGTGAGTGAGTCTGTGTGAGTGAGTGAGTCTGTGTGAGTGAGTCTGTGTGAGTGAGTCTGTGTGAGTGAGTCTGTGTGAGTGAGTGAGTCTGAGTGAGTGAGTCTGTGTGAGTGAGTCTGTGTGTGTGAGTCTGTGTGAGTGAGTGAGTCTGTGTGAGTGAGTCTGTGTGAGTGAGTGAGTCTGTGTGAGTGAGTCTGTGTGAGTGAGTGAGTGAGTCTGTGTGAGTGAGTGAGTCTGTGTGAGTGAGTGAGTGAGTCTGTGTGAGTGAGTGAGTCTGTGTGAGTGAGTCTGTGTGTGTGAGTGAGTGAGTCTGTGTGAGTGAGTGAGTCTGTGTGAGTGAGTCTGTGTGAGTGAGTCTGTGTGAGTGAGTGAGTCTGTGTGAGTGAGTCTGTGTGTGTGAGTCTGTGTGAGTGAGTCTGTGTGAGTGAGTCTGTGTGAGTGAGTCTGTGTGAGTGAGTCTGTGTGAGTGAGTCTGTGTGAGTGAGTCTCTGTGTGTGTCGTGAGTCTGTGTGAGTGAGTCTGTGTGAGTGAGTCTGTGTGAGTGAGTGACTCTGTGTGAGTGAGTCTGTGTGAGTGAGTCTGTGTGAGTGAGTCAGTGTGAGTGAGTGAGTCTGTGTAAGTGAGTCTGTGTGTGTGAGTGAGTCTGTGTGAGTGAGTGAGTCCGAGTGAGTGAGTGAGTCTGTGTGAGTGAGTCTGTGTGAGTGAGTCTGTGTGAGTCTGTGTGAGTGAGTGAGTCTGTGTGAGTGAGTCTGTGTGAGTGAGTCTGTGTGTGTGAGTGAGTCTGTGTGAGTGAGTGAGTCTGTGTGAGTGAGTGAGTCTGTGTGAGTGAGTGAGTCTGAGTGTGTGAGTGAGTCTGTGTGAGTGAGTCTGTGTGAGTGAGTCTGTGTGAGTGAGTGAGTCTGTGTGAGTCTGTGTGTGTGTGTGAGTCTGTGTGTGTGTGTGTGAGTCTGTGTGAGTGAGTGAGTCTGTGTGAGTGAGTGAGTCTGTGTGAGTGAGTGAGTCTGTGTGAGTGAGTCTGTGTGAGTGAGTCCGAGTGAGTGAGTCTCTGTGAGTGAGTGAGTCTGTGTGAGTGAGTGAGTCTGTGTGAGTGAGTCTGTGTGAGTGAGTGAGTCTGTGTGAGTGAGTGAGTGAGTCTGTGTGAGTGAGTGAGTCTGTGTGAGTGAGTCTGTGTGAGTGAGTCCGTGTGTGTGAGTGAGTCCGTGTGTGTGAGTGAGTCCGTGTGTGTGAGTGAGTCTGTGTGAGTGAGTCTGTGTGTGTGAGTGAGTCTGTGTGTGTGAGTGAGTCTGTGTGAGTGAGTCTGTGTGAGTGAGTCTGTGTGAGTGAGTGAGTCTGTGTGAGTGAGTGAGTCAGTGTGAGTGAGTCTGTGTGAGTGAGTGAGTCTGTGTGAGTGAGTCTGAGTGAGTGAGTCTGAGTGAGTGAGTCTGAGTGAGTGAGTCTGTGTGAGTGAGTCTGTGTGAGTGAGTCTGTGTGAGTGAGTCTGTGTGAGTGAGTCCGAGTGAGTGAGTCTGTGTGAGTGAGTGAGTCTGTGTGAGTGAGTGAGTCTGTGTGAGTGAGTGAGTCTGTGTGAGTGAGTCTGTGTGAGTGAGTCTGTGTGAGTGAGTGAGTCTGTGTGAGTGAGTGAGTCTGTGTGAGTGAGTCTGTGTGAGTGAGTGAGTCTGTGTGAGTGAGTGAGTCTGTGTGAGTGAGTCTGTGTGAGTGAGTCCGAGTGAGTGAGTCTGTGTGAGTGAGTGAGTCTGTGTGAGTGAGTGAGTCTGTGTGTGTGAGTGAGTCTATGTGAGTGAGTCTATGTGAGTGAGTCTATGTGAGTGAGTCTGTGTGAGTGAGTCTGTGTGAGTGAGTCTGTGTGAGTGAGTCTGTGTGTGTGAGTCTGTGTGTGTGAGTCTGTGTGAGTGAGTCTGTGTGAGTGAGTCTGTGTGAGTGAGTCTGTGTGTGTGAGTGAGTCTGTGTGTGTGAGTGAGTCTGTGTGTGTGAGTGAGTCTGTGTGAGTGAGTGAGTCTGTGTAAGTGAGTCCGAGTGAGTGAGTCTGTGTGAGTGAGTGAGTCTGTGTGAGTGAGTGAGTCTGTGTGAGTGAGTGAGTCTGTGTGAGTGAGTGAGTCTGTGTGAGTGAGTCTGTGTGAGTGAGTCTGTGTGAGTGAGTCTGTGTGAGTGAGTCTGTGTGAGTGAGTCTGTGTGTGTGAGTGAGTCTGTGTGAGTGAGTGAGTCTGTGTGAGTGAGTGAGTCTGTGTGAGTGAGTGAGTCTGAGTGTGTGAGTGAGTCTGTGTGAGTGAGTCTGTGTGAGTGAGTCTGTGTGAGTGAGTGAGTCTGTGTGAGTGAGTGAGTCTGTGTGAGTCTGTGTGTGTGTGTGAGTCTGTGTGAGTGAGTGAGTCTGTGTGAGTGAGTGAGTCTGTGTGAGTGAGTCTGTGTGAGTGAGTCCGAGTGAGTGAGTCTCTGTGAGTGAGTGAGTCTGTGTGAGTGAGTGAGTCTGTGTGAGTGAGTCTGTGTGAGTGAGTGAGTCTGTGTGAGTGAGTCCGTGTGTGTGAGTGAGTCCGTGTGTGTGAGTGAGTCCGTGTGTGTGAGTGAGTCCGTGTGTGTGAGTGAGTCTGTGTGAGTGAGTCTGTGTGAGTGAGTCTGTGTGAGTGAGTGAGTCTGTGTGAGTGAGTGAGTCTGTGTGAGTGAGTGAGTCTGTGTGAGTGAGTGAGTCTGTGTAAGTGAGTCTGTGCAAGTGAGTCTGTGTGAGTGAGTCTGTGTGAGTGAGTCTGTGTGAGTGAGTGAGTCTGTGTAAGTGAGTGAGTCTGTGTGAGTGAGTGAGTCTGTGTGAGTGAGTGAGTCTGTGTGAGTGAGTGAGTCTGTGTGAGTGAGTCTGTGTGAGTGAGTCTGTGTGAGTGAGTGAGTCTGTGTGAGTGAGTGAGTCTGTGTGAGTGAGTGAGTCTGTGTGAGTGAGTCTGTGTGAGTGAGTCTGTGTGAGTGAGTCTGTGTGAGTGAGTGAGTCTGTGTGAGTGAGTGAGTCTGTGTGAATGAGTGAGTCCGAGTGAGTGAGTGAGTCTGTGTGAGTGAGTCTGTGTGAGTGAGTGAGTCTGTGTGAGTGAGTGAGTCCGAGTGAGTGAGTGAGTCTGTGTGAGTGAGTCTGTGTGGGTGAGTGAGTCTGTGTGAGTGAGTCTGTGTGAGTGAGTCTGTGTGAGTGAGTCTGTGTGAGTGAGTGAGTCTGTGTGAGTGAGTCTGTGTGAGTGAGTGAGTCTGTGTGAGTGAGTCTGTGTGAGTGAGTGAGTCTGTGTGAGTGAGTCTGTGTGAGTGAGTCTGTGTGAGTGAGTGAGTCTGTGTAAGTGAGTCTGTGTGTGTGAGTGAGTCTGTGTGAGTGAGTGAGTCCGAGTGAGTGAGTGAGTCTGTGTGAGTGAGTCTGTGTGTGTGAGTGAGTCTGTGTGAGTGAGTGAGTCTGTGTGTGTGAGTGAGTCTGTGTGAGTGAGTCTGTGTGAGTGAGTCTGTGTGAGTGAGTCTGTGTGTGTGAGTGAGTCTGTGTGAGTGAGTGAGTCAGTGTGAGTGAGTCTGTGTGAGTGAGTCTGTGTGTGTGAGTGAGTCTGTGTGTGTGAGTCTGTGTGAGTGAGTGAGTCTGTGTGAGTGAGTGAGTCAGTGTGAGTGAGTCTGTGTGAGTGAGTGAGTCTGTGTGAGTGAGTCTGAGTGAGTGAGTCTGAGTGAGTGAGTCTGTGTGAGTGAGTCTGTGTGAGTGAGTCTGTGTGAGTGAGTCTGTGTGAGTGAGTCTGTGTGAGTGAGTCCGAGTGAGTGAGTCTGTGTGAGTGAGTGAGTCTGTGTGAGTGAGTGAGTCTGTGTGAGTGAGTGAGTCTGTGTGAGTGAGTCTGTGTGAGTGAGTCTGTGTGAGTGAGTCTGTGTGAGTGAGTGAGTCTGTGTGAGTGAGTGAGTCTGTGTGAGTGAGTCTGTGTGAGTGAGTGAGTCTGTGTGAGTGAGTGAGTCTGTGTGAGTGAGTGAGTCTGTGTGAGTGAGTCTGTGTGAGTGAGTCCGAGTGAGTGAGTCTGTGTGAGTGAGTGAGTCTGTGTGAGTGAGTGAGTCTGTGTGTGTGAGTGAGTCTATGTGAGTGAGTCTATGTGAGTGAGTCTATGTGAGTGAGTCTGTGTGAGTGAGTCTGTGTGAGTGAGTCTGTGTGAGTGAGTCTGTGTGAGTGAGTCTGTGTGTGTGAGTCTGTGTGAGTGAGTCTGTGTGAGTGAGTCTGTGTGAGTGAGTCTGTGTGTGTGAGTGAGTCTGTGTGTGTGAGTGAGTCTGTGTGTGTGAGTGAGTCTGTGTGTGTGAGTGAGTCTGTGTGTGTGAGTGAGTCTGTGTGAGTGAGTGAGTCTGTGTAAGTGAGTCCGAGTGAGTGAGTCTGTGTGAGTGAGTGAGTCTGTGTGAGTGAGTGAGTCTGTGTGAGTGAGTGAGTCTGTGTGAGTGAGTCTGTGTGAGTGAGTCTGTGTGAGTGAGTCTGTGTGAGTGAGTCTGTGTGTGTGAGTCTGTGTGAGTGAGTCTGTGTGAGTGAGTGAGTCTGTGTGAGTGAGTGAGTCTGTGTGAGTGAGTGAGTCTGTGTGAGTGAGTCTGTGTGAGTGAGTCTGTGTGAGTGAGTCTGTGTGAGTGAGTGAGTCTGAGTGAGTGAGTCTGTGTGAGTGAGTCTGTGTGTGTGAGTCTGTGTGAGTGAGTGAGTCTGTGTGAGTGAGTCTGTGTGAGTGAGTGAGTCTGTGTGAGTGAGTCTGTGTGAGTGAGTGAGTGAGTCTGTGTGAGTGAGTGAGTCTGTGTGAGTGAGTGAGTGAGTCTGTGTGAGTGAGTGAGTCTGTGTGAGTGAGTCTGTGTGTGTGAGTGAGTGAGTCTGTGTGAGTGAGTGAGTCTGTGTGAGTGAGTCTGTGTGAGTGAGTCTGTGTGAGTGAGTGAGTCTGTGTGAGTGAGTCTGTGTGTGTGAGTCTGTGTGAGTGAGTCTGTGTGAGTGAGTCTGTGTGAGTGAGTCTGTGTGAGTGAGTCTGTGTGAGTGAGTCTCTGTGTGTGTCGTGAGTCTGTGTGAGTGAGTCTGTGTGAGTGAGTCTGTGTGAGTGAGTGACTCTGTGTGAGTGAGTCTGTGTGAGTGAGTCTGTGTGAGTGAGTCAGTGTGAGTGAGTGAGTCTGTGTAAGTGAGTCTGTGTGTGTGAGTGAGTCTGTGTGAGTGAGTGAGTCCGAGTGAGTGAGTGAGTCTGTGTGAGTGAGTCTGTGTGAGTGAGTCTGTGTGAGTCTGTGTGAGTGAGTGAGTCTGTGTGAGTGAGTCTGTGTGAGTGAGTCTGTGTGTGTGAGTGAGTCTGTGTGAGTGAGTGAGTCTGTGTGAGTGAGTGAGTCTGTGTGAGTGAGTGAGTCTGAGTGTGTGAGTGAGTCTGTGTGAGTGAGTCTGTGTGAGTGAGTCTGTGTGAGTGAGTGAGTCTGTGTGAGTCTGTGTGTGTGTGTGTGAGTCTGTGTGTGTGTGTGAGTCTGTGTGTGTGTGTGAGTCTGTGTGAGTGAGTGAGTCTGTGTGAGTGAGTGAGTCTGTGTGAGTGAGTGAGTCTGTGTGAGTGAGTCTGTGTGAGTGAGTCCGAGTGAGTGAGTCTCTGTGAGTGAGTGAGTCTGTGTGAGTGAGTGAGTCTGTGTGAGTGAGTCTGTGTGAGTGAGTGAGTCTGTGTGAGTGAGTGAGTGAGTCTGTGTGAGTGAGTGAGTCTGTGTGAGTGAGTCTGTGTGAGTGAGTCCGTGTGTGTGAGTGAGTCCGTGTGTGTGAGTGAGTCCGTGTGTGTGAGTGAGTCTGTGTGAGTGAGTCTGTGTGTGTGAGTGAGTCTGTGTGTGTGAGTGAGTCTGTGTGAGTGAGTCTGTGTGAGTGAGTCTGTGTGAGTGAGTGAGTCTGTGTGAGTGAGTGAGTCAGTGTGAGTGAGTCTGTGTGAGTGAGTGAGTCTGTGTGAGTGAGTCTGAGTGAGTGAGTCTGAGTGAGTGAGTCTGTGTGAGTGAGTCTGTGTGAGTGAGTCTGTGTGAGTGAGTCTGTGTGAGTGAGTCCGAGTGAGTGAGTCTGTGTGAGTGAGTGAGTCTGTGTGAGTGAGTGAGTCTGTGTGAGTGAGTGAGTCTGTGTGAGTGAGTCTGTGTGAGTGAGTCTGTGTGAGTGAGTCTGTGTGAGTGAGTGAGTCTGTGTGAGTGAGTGAGTCTGTGTGAGTGAGTCTGTGTGAGTGAGTGAGTCTGTGTGAGTGAGTGAGTCTGTGTGAGTGAGTCTGTGTGAGTGAGTCCGAGTGAGTGAGTCTGTGTGAGTGAGTGAGTCTGTGTGAGTGAGTGAGTCTGTGTGTGTGAGTGAGTCTATGTGAGTGAGTCTATGTGAGTGAGTCTATGTGAGTGAGTCTGTGTGAGTGAGTCTGTGTGAGTGAGTCTGTGTGAGTGAGTCTGTGTGTGTGAGTCTGTGTGTGTGAGTCTGTGTGAGTGAGTCTGTGTGAGTGAGTCTGTGTGAGTGAGTCTGTGTGTGTGAGTGAGTCTGTGTGTGTGAGTGAGTCTGTGTGTGTGAGTGAGTCTGTGTGAGTGAGTGAGTCTGTGTAAGTGAGTCCGAGTGAGTGAGTCTGTGTGAGTGAGTGAGTCTGTGTGAGTGAGTGAGTCTGTGTGAGTGAGTGAGTCTGTGTGAGTGAGTGAGTCTGTGTGTGTGAGTGAGTCTGTGTGAGTGAGTCTGTGTGAGTGAGTCTGTGTGAGTGAGTGAGTCTGTGTGAGTGAGTGAGTCAGTGTGAGTGAGTCTGTGTGAGTGAGTGAGTCTGTGTGAGTGAGTCTGAGTGAGTGAGTCTGAGTGAGTGAGTCTGTGTGAGTGAGTCTGTGTGAGTGAGTCTGTGTGAGTGAGTCTGTGTGAGTGAGTCCGAGTGAGTGAGTCTGTGTGAGTGAGTGAGTCTGTGTGAGTGAGTGAGTCTGTGTGAGTGAGTGAGTCTGTGTGAGTGAGTCTGTGTGAGTGAGTCTGTGTGAGTGAGTCTGTGTGAGTGAGTGAGTCTGTGTGAGTGAGTGAGTCTGTGTGAGTGAGTCTGTGTGAGTGAGTGAGTCTGTGTGAGTGAGTGAGTCTGTGTGAGTGAGTCTGTGTGAGTGAGTCCGAGTGAGTGAGTCTGTGTGAGTGAGTGAGTCTGTGTGAGTGAGTGAGTCTGTGTGTGTGAGTGAGTCTATGTGAGTGAGTCTATGTGAGTGAGTCTATGTGAGTGAGTCTGTGTGAGTGAGTCTGTGTGAGTGAGTCTGTGTGAGTGAGTCTGTGTGTGTGAGTCTGTGTGTGTGAGTCTGTGTGAGTGAGTCTGTGTGAGTGAGTCTGTGTGAGTGAGTCTGTGTGTGTGAGTGAGTCTGTGTGTGTGAGTGAGTCTGTGTGTGTGAGTGAGTCTGTGTGAGTGAGTGAGTCTGTGTAAGTGAGTCCGAGTGAGTGAGTCTGTGTGAGTGAGTGAGTCTGTGTGAGTGAGTGAGTCTGTGTGAGTGAGTGAGTCTGTGTGAGTGAGTGAGTCTGTGTGAGTGAGTGAGTCTGTGTGAGTGAGTCTGTGTGAGTGAGTCTGTGTGAGTGAGTCTGTGTGAGTGAGGCTGTGTGAGTGAGTCTGTGTGTGTGAGTCTGTGTGAGTGAGTCTGTGTGAGTGAGTTAGTCTGTGTGAGTGAGTGAGTCTGTGTGAGTGAGTCTGTGTGAGTGAGTCTGTGTGAGTGAGTGAGTCTGAGTGAGTGAGTCTGTGTGAGTGAGTCTGTGTGTGTGAGTCTGTGTGAGTGAGTGAGTCTGTGTGAGTGAGTCTGTGTGAGTGAGTGAGTCTGTGTGAGTGAGTCTGTGTGAGTGAGTGAGTGAGTCTGTGTGAGTGAGTGAGTCTGTGTGAGTGAGTGAGTGAGTCTGTGTGAGTGAGTGAGTCTGTGTGAGTGAGTCTGTGTGTGTGAGTGAGTGAGTCTGTGTGAGTGAGTGAGTCTGTGTGAGTGAGTCTGTGTGAGTGAGTCTGTGTGAGTGAGTGAGTCTGTGTGAGTGAGTCTGTGTGTGTGAGTCTGTGTGAGTGAGTCTGTGTGAGTGAGTCTGTGTGAGTGAGTCTGTGTGAGTGAGTCTGTGTGAGTGAGTCTGTGTGAGTGAGTCTCTGTGTGTGTCGTGAGTCTGTGTGAGTGAGTCTGTGTGAGTGAGTCTGTGTGAGTGAGTCTGTGTGAGTGAGTCTGTGTGAGTGAGTGACTCTGTGTGAGTGAGTCTGTGTGAGTGAGTCTGTGTGAGTGAGTCTGTGTGAGTGAGTGAGTCTGTGTAAGTGAGTCTGTGTGTGTGAGTGAGTCTGTGTGAGTGAGTGAGTCCGAGTGAGTGAGTGAGTCTGTGTGAGTGAGTCTGTGTGAGTGAGTGAGTCTGTGTGAGTGAGTCTGTGTGAGTGAGTCTGTGTGTGTGAGTGAGTCTGTGTGAGTGAGTGAGTCTGTGTGAGTGAGTGAGTCTGTGTGAGTGAGTGAGTCTGTGTGAGTGAGTCTGTGTGAGTGAGTCTGTGTGTGTGAGTGAGTCTGTGTGAGTGAGTGAGTCTGTGTGAGTGAGTGAGTCTGTGTGAGTGAGTGAGTCTGAGTGTGTGAGTGAGTCTGTGTGAGTGAGTCTGTGTGAGTGAGTCTGTGTGAGTGAGTGAGTCTGTGTGAGTGAGTGAGTCTGTGTGAGTCTGTGTGTGTGTGTGAGTCTGTGTGAGTGAGTGAGTCTGTGTGAGTGAGTGAGTCTGTGTGAGTGAGTCTGTGTGAGTGAGTCCGAGTGAGTGAGTCTCTGTGAGTGAGTGAGTCTGTGTGAGTGAGTGAGTCTGTGTGAGTGAGTCTGTGTGAGTGAGTGAGTCTGTGTGAGTGAGTGAGTCTGTGTGAGTGAGTGAGTCTGTGTGAGTGAGTCTGTGTGAGTGAGTCCGTGTGTGTGAGTGAGTCCGTGTGTGTGAGTGAGTCTGTGTGAGTGAGTCTGTGTGAGTGAGTGAGTCTGTGTGAGTGAGTGAGTCTGTGAGTGAGTCTGTGTGAGTGAGTGAGTCTGTGTGAGTGAGTGAGTCTGTGTGAGTGAGTGAGTCTGTGTAAGTGAGTCTGTGTGAGTGAGTCTGTGTGAGTGAGTCTGTGTGAGTGAGTGAGTCTGTGTAAGTGAGTCTGTGTGTGTGAGTGAGTCTGTGTGAGTGAGTGAGTCTGTGTGAGTGAGTGAGTCTGTGTGAGTGAGTGAGTCTGTGTGAGTGAGTCTGTGTGAGTGAGTCTGTGTGAGTGAGTGAGTCTGTGTGAGTGAGTGAGTCTGTGTGAGTGAGTGAGTCCGAGTGAGTGAGTGAGTCTGTGTGAGTGAGTCTGTGTGAGTGAGTGAGTCTGTGTGAGTGAGTGAGTCCGAGGGAGTGAGTGAGTCCGTGTGAGTGAGTCCGTGTGAGTGAGTCTGTGTGAGTGAGTCTGTGTGAGTGAGTCTGTGTGAGTGAGTGAGTCTGTGTGAATGAGTGAGTCTGTGTGAGTGAGTCTGTGTGAGTGAGTCTGTGTGTGTGAGTGAGTCTGTGTGAGTGAGTCTGAGTGTGTGAGTGCGTCTGTGTGAGTGAGTCTGTGTGAGTGAGTCTGTGTGAGTGAGTCTGTGTGAGTGAGTGAGTCTGTGTGAGTGAGTGAGTCTGTGTGAGTGAGTCTGTGTGTGTGAGTGAGTCTGTGTGAGTGAGTGAGTCTGTGTGAGTGAGTGTGTCTGTGTGAGTGAGTGAGTCTGTGTAAGTGAGTGAGTCTGTGTGAGTGAGTCTGTGTGAGTGAGTCCGAGTGAGTGAGTCTGTGTGAGTGAGAGAGTCTGTGTGAGTGAGTGTGTCTGTGTGAGTGAGTCTGTGTGAGTGAGTGAGTCTGTGTGAGTGAGTGAGTCTGTGTGAGTGAGTCTGTGTGAGTGAGTCCGTGTGTGTGAGTGAGTCTGTGTGAGTGAGTGAGTCTGTGTGAGTGAGTCTGTGTGAGTGAGTCTGTGTGAGTGAGTGAGTCTGTGTGAGTGAGTGAGTCTGTGTGAGTGAGTCTGTGTGAGTGAGTCTGTGTTTGTGAGTCTGTGTGAGTGAGTCTGTGAGAGTGAGTCTGTGTGAGTGAGTGAGTCTGTGTGAGTGAGTCTGTGTGTGTGAGTGAGTCTGTGTGAGTGAGTGAGTCTGTGTGAGTGAGTGAGTCTGTGTGAGTGAGTGAGTCTGTGTGAGTGAGTGAGTCTGTGTGAGTGAGTCTGTGTGTGAGTGAGTCTGTGTGAGTGAGTCTGTGTGAGTGAGTCTGTGTGAGTGAGTCTGTGTGAGTGAGTGAGTCTGTGTGAGTGAGTGAGTCTGTGTGAGTGAGTGAGTCTGTGTGAGTGAGTCTGTGTGAGTGAGTCTGTGTGAGTGAGTGAGTCTGTGTGAGTGAGTGAGTCTGTGTGAGTGAGTGAGTCTGTGTGAGTGAGTGAGTCTGTGTGAGTGAGTGAGTCTGTGTGAGTGAGTCTGTGTGAGTGAGTGAGTCTGTGTGAGTGAGTGAGTCTGTGTGAGTGAGTGAGTCTGTGTGAGTGAGTCTGTGTGAGTGAGTCTGTGTGAGTGAGTGAGTCTGTGTGAGTGAGTGAGTCTGTGTGAGTGAGTCTGTGTGAGTGAGTGAGTCTGTGTGTGTGAGTGAGTCTGTGTGTGTGAGTGAGTCTGTGTGAGTGAGTGAGTCTGTGTGAGTGAGTCTGTGTGAGTGAGTGAGTCTGTATGAGTGAGTCTGAGTGAGTGAGTCTGTGTGAGTGAGTCTGTGTGAGTGAGTCTGTGTGAGTGAGTGAGTCTGTGTGAGTGAGTGAGTCTGTGTGAGTGAGTGAGTCTGTGTGAGTGAGTCTGTGTGAGTGAGTGAGTCTGTGTGAGTGAGTGAGTCTGTGTGAGTGAGTGAGTCTGTGTGAGTGAGTCTGTGTGAGTGAGTCTGTGTGAGTGAGTGAGTCTGTGTGAGTGAGTGAGTCTGTGTGAGTGAGTCTGTGTGAGTGAGTCTGTGTGAGTGAGTCTGTGTGAGTGAGTGAGTCTGTGTGAGTGAGTCTGTGTGAGTGAGTGAGTCTGTGTGAGTGAGTCTGTGTGAGTGAGTGAGTCTGTGTGAGTGAGTCTGTGTGAGTGAGTGAGTCTGTGTGAGTGAGTGAGTCTGTGTGAGTGAGTCTGTGTGAGTGAGTCTGTGTGAGTGAGTGAGTCTGTGTGAGTGAGTGAGTCTGTGTGAGTGAGTCTGTGTGAGTGAGTCTGTGTGAGTGAGTCTGTGTGAGTGAGTGAGTCTGTGTGAGTGAGTCTGTGTGAGTGAGTGAGTCTGTGTGAGTGAGTCTGTGTGAGTGAGTGAGTCTGTGTGAGTGAGTCTGTGTGAGTGAGTGAGTCTGTGTGAGTGAGTCTGTGTGAGTGAGTGAGTCTGTGTGAGTGAGCCTGTGTGAGTGAGTGAGCCTGTGTGAGTGAGTCTGTGTGACTGAGTGAGTCTGTGTGAGTGAGTGAGTCTGTGTGAGTGAGTCTGAGTGAGTGAGTCTGTGTGAGTGAGTGAGTCTGTGTGAGTGAGTCTGTGTGAGTGAGTGAGTCTGTGTGAGCGAGTCTGTGTGAGTGAGTGAGTCTGTGTGAGTGAGTGAGTCTGTGTGAGTGAGTGAGTCTGTGTGAGTGAGTGAGTCTGTGTGAGCGAGTCTGTGTGAGTGAGTGAGTCTGTGTGAGTGAGTCTGCGTGAGTGAGTCTGTGTGTGTGAGTGAGTCTGTGTGAGTGAGTCTGTGTGAGTGAGTGAGTCTGTGTGAGTGAGTGAGTCTGTGTGAGTGAGTGAGTCTGTGTGAGTGAGTGAGTCTGTGTGAGCTAGTCTGTGTGAGTGAGTGAGTCTGTGTGAGTGAGTCTGTGTGAGTGAGTGAGTCTGTGTGAGTGAGTGAGTCTGTGTGAGTGAGTCTGTGTGAGTGAGTGAGTCTGTGTGAGTGAGTCTGTGTGAGTGAGTGAGTCTGTGTGAGTGAGTGAGTCTGTGTGAGCGAGTCTGTGTGAGTGAGTGAGTCTGTGTGTGTGAGTGAGTCTGTGTGAGTGAGTCTGTGTGTGTGAGTGAGTCTGTGTGTGTGAGTGAGTCTGTGTGAGTGAGTCTGTGTGAGTGAGTCTGTGTGAGTGAGTGAGTCCGTGTGAGTGAGTCCGTGTGAGTGAGTCTGTGTGAGTGAGTGAGTCTGTGTGAGTGAGTGAGTCTGTGTGAGTGAGTGAGTCTGTGTGAGTGAGTCTGTGTGAGTGAGTCTGTGTGAGTGAGTCTGTGTGAGTGAGTGAGTCTGTGTGAGTGAGTGAGTCTGTGTGAGTGAGTGAGTCTGTGTGAGTGTGTCTGTGTGAGTGAGTGAGTCTGTGTGAGTGAGTCTGCGTGAGTGAGTCTGTGTGTGTGAGTGAGTCTGTGTGAGTGAGTCTGTGTGAGTGAGTCTGTGTGAGTGAGTCTGTGTGAGTGAGTCTGTGTGAGTGAGTCTGTGTGAGTGAGTGAGTCCGTGTGAGTGAGTCTCTGTGAGTGAGTGAGTCTGTGTGAGCGAGTCTGTGTGAGTGAGTGAGTCTGTGTGAGTGAGTGAGTCAGTGTGAGTGAGTGAGTCTGTGTGAGTGAGTGAGTCTGTGTGAGTGAGTCTGAGTGAGTGAGTGAGTCTGTGTGAGTGAGTCTGCGTGAGTGAGACTGTGTGTGTGAGTGAGTCTGTGTGAGTGAGTCTGTGTGAGTGAGTCTGTGTGAGTGAGTCTGTGTGAGTGAGTCTGTGTGAGTGAGTGAGTCTGTGTGAGTGAGTCTGTGTGAGTGAGTGAGTCTGTGTGAGTGAATCTGTGTGAGTGAGTGAGTCTGTGTGAGTGAGTGAGTCTGTGTGAGTGAGTCCGTGTGAGTGAGTGAGTATGTGTGAGTGAGTGAGTCTGTGTGAGTGAGTGAGTCTGTGTGAGTGAGTGAGTCTGTGTGTGTGAGTGAGTCTGTGTGTGTGAGTGAGTCTGTGTGTGTGAGTGAGTCTGTGTGTGTGAGTGAGTCTGTGTGTGTGAGTCTGTGTGAGTGAGTGAGTCTGTGTGAGTGAGTGAGTCTGTGTGAGTGAGTCTGTGTGAGTGAGTCTGTGTGTGTGAGTGAGTCTGTGTGAGTGAGTCTGTGTGAGTGAGTCTGTGTGAGTGAGTGAGTCTGTGTGAGTGAGTGAGTCTGTGTGAGTGAGTGAGTCTGTGTGTGTGAGTGAGTCTGTGTGAGTGAGTGAGTCTGTGTGAGTGAGTGAGTCTGTGTGAGTGAGTGAGTCTGTGTGAGTGAGTCTGTGTGAGTGAGTCTGTGTGAGTGAGTCTGTGTGAGTGAGTCTGTGTGTGTGAGTGAGTCTGTGTGAGTGAGTGAGTCTGTGTGAGTGAGTGAGTCTGTGTGAGTGAGTCTGAGTGAGTGAGTCTGTGTGAGTGAGTCTGTGTGAGTGAGTCTGTGTGAGTGAGTCTGTGTGTGTGAGTCTGTGTGTGTGAGTGAGTGAGTCTGTGTGAGTGAGTCTGTGTGAGTGAGTGAGTCTGTGTGAGTGAGTCTGTGTGAGTGAGTCTGTGTGTGTGAGTGAGTGAGTCTGTGTGAGTGAGTCTGTGTGTGTGAGTCTGTGTGAGTGAGTGAGTCTGTGTGAGTGAGTCTGTGTGAGTGAGTGAGTCTGTGTGAGTGAGTCTGTGTGAGTGAGTCTGTGTGTGTGAGTCTGTGTGAGTGAGTCTGTGTGAGTGAGTGAGTCTGTGTGAGTGAGTGAGTCTGTGTGTGTGAGTGAGTCTGTGTGTGTGAGTGAGTCTGTGTGAGTGAGTGAGTCTGTGTGAGTGAGTGAGTCTGTGTGAGTGAGTGAGTCTGTGTGAGTGAGTTAGTCTGTGTGAGTGAGTGAGTCTGTGTGAGTGAGTCTGTGTGAGTGAGTCTGTGTGAGTGAGTGAGTCTGTGTGAGTGAGTGAGTCTGTGTGAGTGAGTGAGTCTGTGTGTGTGAGTGAGTCTGTGTGAGTGAGTGAGTCTGTGTGAGTGAGTGAGTCTGTGTGAGTGAGTCTGTGTGAGTGAGTGAGTCTGTGTGAGTGAGTCTGTGTGAGTGAGTGAGTCTGTGTGTGTGAGTGAGTCTGTGTGAGTGAGTGAGTCTGTGTGTGTGAGTGAGTCTGTGTCAGTGAGTGAGTCTGTGTGAGTGAGTGAGTCTGTGTGTGTGAGTGAGTCTGTGTCAGTGAGTGAGTCTGTGTGAGTGAGTCTGTGTGAGTGAGTGAGTCTGTGTGAGTGAGTGAGTGAGTCTGTGTGAGTGAGTGAGTCTGTGTGTGAGTGAGTCTGTGTGAGTGAGTCTGTGTGAGTGAGTGAGTCTGTGTGACTCTGTGTGAGTGAGTGAGTGAGTCTGTGTGAGTGAGTCTGTGTGAGTGAGTCTGTGTGAGTGAGTCTGTGTGAGTGAGTGAGTCTGTGTGTGTGAGTGAGTCTGTGTGTGTGAGTGAGTCTGTGTGAGTGAGTCTGTGTGAGTGAGTGAGTCTGTGTGAGTGAGTCTGTGTGAGTGAGTCTGTGTGTGTGAGTCTGTGTGAGTGAGTCTGTGTGAGTGAGTGAGTCTGTGTGAGTGAGTGAGTCTGTGTGTGTGAGTGAGTCTGTGTGTGTGAGTGAGTCTGTGTGAGTGAGTGAGTCTGTGTGAGTGAGTGAGTCTGTGTGAGTGAGTGAGTCTGTGTGAGTGAGTCTGTGTGAGTGAGTCTGTGTGAGTGAGTGAGTCTGTGTGAGTGAGTGAGTCTGTGTGAGTGAGTGAGTCTGTGTGAGTGAGTGAGTCTGTGTGTGTGAGTGAGTCTGTGTGAGTGAGTGAGTCTGTGTGAGTGAGTGAGTCTGTGTGAGTGAGTGAGTCTGTGTGAGTGAGTCTGTGTGAGTGAGTGAGTCTGTGTGTGTGAGTGAGTCTGTGTGAGTGAGTGAGTCTGTGTGTGTGAGTGAGTCTGTGTCAGTGAGTGAGTCTGTGTGAGTGAGTAAGTCTGTGTGTGTGAGTGAGTCTGTGTCAGTGAGTGAGTCTGTGTGAGTGAGTCTGTGTGAGTGAGTGAGTCTGTGTGAGTGAGTGAGTGAGTCTGTGTGAGTGAGTGAGTCTGTGTGTGAGTGAGTCTGTGTGAGTGAGTCTGTGTGAGTGAGTGAGTCTGTGTGAGTCTGTGTGAGTGAGTGAGTGAGTCTGTGTGAGTGAGTGAGTCTGTGTGAGTGAGTCTGTGTGAGTGAGTCTGTGTGAGTGAGTGAGTAAGTGTGTGTGAGTGAGTCTGTGTGAGTGAGTCTGTGTGAGTGAGTGAGTCTGTGTGAGTGAGTGAGTCTGTGTGAGTGAGTCTGTGTGAGTGAGTCTGTGTGAGTGAGTGAGTCTGTGTGTGTGAGTGAGTCTGTGTGAGTGAGTGAGCCTGTGTGTGTGAGTGAGTGAGTCTGTGTGAGTGAGTCTGTGTGTGTGAGTGAGTCTGTGTGTGTGAGTGAGTCTGTGTGAGTGAGTGAGTCTGTGTGAGTGAGTCTGTGTGAGTGAGTGAGTCTGTGTGAGTGAGTCTGTGTGAGTGAGTCTGTGTGAGTGAGTGAGTCTGTGTGAGTGAGTGAGTCTGTGTGAGTGAGTGAGTGAGTCTGTGTGAGTGAGTCTGTGTGTGTGAGTGAGACTGTGTGAGTGAGTGAGTCTGTGTGAGTGAGTCTGTGTGAGTGAGTGAGTCCGTGTGAGTGAGTCTGTGTGAGTGAGTGAGACTGTGTGAGTGAGTGAGTCTGTGTGAGTGAGTGAGTGAGTATGTGTGAGTGAGTCTGTGAGTGAGTGAGTCTGTGTGAGTGAGTCTGTGTGAGTGAGTGAGTCTGTGTGAGTGAGTGAGTCTGTGTGAGTGAGTCTGTGTGAGTGAGTGAGTCTGTGTGAGTGAGTGAGTGAGTCTGTGTGAGTGAGTCTGTCCGTGTGAGTGAGTCTGTGTGAGTGAGTGAGTCTGTGTGAGTGAGTCTGTGTGAGTGAGTCTGAGTGAGTGAGTGAGTCTGTGTGAGTGAGTGAGTCTGTGTGAGTGAGTGAGTCTGTGTGAGTGAGTCTGTGTGAGTGAGTCTGAGTGAGTGAGTGAGTCTGTGTGAGTGAGTCTGTGTGAGTGAGTGAGTCTGTGTGAGTGAGTGAGTCTGTGTGTGTGAGTGAGTCTGTGTGAGTGAGTCTGAGTGAGTGAGTCTGTGTGAGTGAGTCTGTGTGTGTGAGTGAGTCTGTGTGAGTGAGTCTGTGTGAGTGAGTCTGAGTGAGTGAGTCTGTGTGTGTGAGTGAGTCTGTGTGAGTGAGTCTGTGTGAGTGAGTGAGTCTGTGTGTGTGAGTGAGTCTGTGTGAGTGAGTCTGAGTGAGTGAGTCTGTGTGAGTGAGTCTGTGTGTGTGAGTGAGTCTGTGTGAGTGAGTCTGTGTGAGTGAGTCTGAGTGAGTGAGTGAGTCTGTCTGTGTGAGTGAGTCTGAGTGAGTGAGTCTGTGTGAGTGAGTGATTCTGTGTGAGTGAGTGAGTCTGTGTGTGTGAGTGAGTCTGTGTGTGTGAGTGAGTCTGTGTGAGTGAGTGAGTCTGTGTGAGTGAGTGAGTCTGTGTGAGTGAGTGAGTCTGTGTGAGTGAGTGAGTCTGTGTGAGTGAGTGAGTCTGTGTGTGTGAGTGAGTCTGTGTGAGTGAGTCTGTGTGAGTGAGTGTGTCTGTGTGAGTGAGTGAGTCTGTGTGAGTGAGTGAGTCTGTGTGAGTGAGTCTGTGTGAGTGAGTCCGTGTGAGTGAGTCTGTGTGAGTGAGTGAGTCTGTGTGAGTGAGTGAGTCTGTGTGAGTGAGTGAGTCTGTGTGAGTGAGTGAGTCTGTGTGTGTGAGTGAGTCTGTGTGAGTGAGTGAGTCTGTGTGAGTGAGTGAGTCTGTGTGAGTGAGTCTGTGTGAGTGAGTGAGTCTGTGTGAGTGAGTCTGTGTGAGTGAGTGAGTCTGTGTGAGTGAGTCTGTGTGAGTGAGTCTGTGTGAGTGAGTCTGTGTGAGTGAGTTAGTCTGTGTGAGTGAGTTAGTCTGTGTGAGTGAGTGAGTCTGTGTGAGTGAGTGAGTCTGTGTGAGTGAGTCTGTGTGTGTGAGTCTGTGTGAGTGAGTCTGTGTGAGTGAGTGAGTCTGTGTGAGTGAGTGAGTCTGTGTGAGTGAGTCTGTGTGTGTGAGTGAGTCTGTGTGAGTGAGTCTGTGTGAGTGAGTCTGTGTGTGTGAGTCTGTGTGAGTGAGTGAGTCTGTGTGAGTGAGTGAGTCTGTGTGAGTGAGTCTGTGTGAGTGAGTGAGTCTGTGTGAGTGAGTTAGTCTGTGTGAGTGAGTGAGTCTGTGTGAGTGAGTGAGTCTGTGTGAGAGAGTGAGTCTGTGTGAGTGAGTGAGTCTGAGTGAGTGAGTGAGTGAGTCTGTGTGAGTGAGTCTGTGTGAGTGAGTCTGTATGAGTGAATCTGTGTGAGTGAGTCCGTGTGAGTGAGTGAGTCTGAGTGAGTGAGTCTGTGTGAGTGAGTGAGTCCGTGTGAGTGAGTCTGTGTGAGTGAGTGAGTCTGTGTGAGTGAGTGAGTCTGTGTGAGTGAGTGAGTCTGTGTGAGTGAGTGAGTCTGTGTGAGTGAGTGAGTCTGTGTGTGTGAGTGAGTCTGTGTGAGTGAGTGAGTCTGTGTGAGTGAGTGAGTCTGTGTTAGTGAGTCTGTGTGAGTGAGTCTGTGTGAGTGAGTCTGTGTGAGTGAGTCTGTGTGAGTGAGTGAGTCTGTGTGAGAGAGTGAGTGAGTCTGTGTGAGTGAGTGAGTCTGTGTGTGTGAGTGAGTCTGTGTGAGTGAGTGAGTCTGTGTGAGTGAGTGAGTCTGTGTGAGTGAGTGAGTCTGTGTGAGTGAGTGAGTCTGTGTGAGTGAGTCTGTGTGAGTGAGTGAGTGAGTCTGTGTGTGTGAGTGAGTCTGTGTGAGTGAGTCTGTGTGAGTGAGTCTGTGTGAGTGAGTGAGTCTGTGTGAGTGAGTCTGTGTGAGTGAGTGAGTCTGTGTGAGTGAGTGAGTGAGTGAGTCTGTGTGTGTGAGTGAGTCTGTGTGAGTGAGTGAGTCTGTGTGAGTGAGTGAGTCTGTGTGAGTGAGTCTGTGTGAGTGAGTGAGTCTGTGTGAGTGAGTGAGTCTGTGTGAGTGAGTCTGTGTGTGTGAGTGAGTCTGTGTGTGTGAGTGAGTCTGTGTGAGTGAGTGAGTCTGTGTGAGTGAGTCTGTGTGTGTGAGTGAGTCTGTGTGAGTGAGTGAGTCTGTGTGAGTGAGTCTGTGTGAGTGAGTGAGTCTGTGTGAGTGAGTCTGTGTGAGTGAGTGAGTCTGTGTGAGTGAGTCTGTGTGAGTGAGTCTGTGTGAGTGAGTGAGTCTGTGCGAGTGAGTGAGTCTGTGTGAGTGAGTGAGTCTGTGTGAGTGAGTCTGTGTGTGTGAGTCTGTGTGAGTGAGTCTGTGTGTGTGAGTGAGTATGTGTGTGTGAGTGAGTCTGTGTGTGTGAGTCTGTGTGAGTGAGTGAGTCTGTGTGAGTGAGTGAGTCTGTGTGAGTGAGTGAGTCTGTGTGAGTGAGTCTGTGTGAGTGAGTCTGTGTGAGTGAGTGAGTCTGTGTGAGTGAGTTAGTCTGTGTGAGTGAGTGAGTCTGTGTGAGTGAGTGAGTCTGTGTGAGTGAGTGAGTCTGTGTGAGTGAGTGAGTGAGTCTGTGTGAGTGAATGAGTGAGTCTGTGTGAGTGAGTGAGTGAGTCTGTGTGAGTGAGTGAGTGAGTCTGTGTGAGTGAGTCTGTGTGAGTGAGTCTGTGTGAGAGAGTGAGTCTGTGTGTGTGAGTGAGTCTGTGTGTGTGAGTGAGTCTGTGTGTGTGAGTCTGTGTGAGTGAGTGAGTCTGTGTGAGTGAGTGAGTCTGTGTGAGTGAGTCTGTGTGAGTGAGTCTGTGTGAGTGAGTCTGTGTGAGTGAGTCTGTGTGTGTGAGTGAGTCTGTGTGAGTGAGTCTGTGTGAGTGAGTGAGTCTGTGTGAGTGAGTGAGTCTGTGTGAGTGAGTGAGTCTGTGTGAGTGAGTGAAACTGTGTGAGTGAGTCTGTGTGAGTGAGTGAGTCTGTGTGAGTGAGTGAGTCTGTGTGAGTGAGTCTGTGTGAGTGAGTCTGTGTGAGTGAGTCTGTGTGAGTGAGTCTGTGTGAGTGAGTCTGTGTGAGTGATTCCGTGTGAGTGAGTCTGTGTGAGTGAGTGAGTCTGTGTGAGTGAGTCTGAGTGAGTGAGTCTTTGTGAGTGAGTCTTTGTGAGTGAGTCTTTGTGAGTGAGTCTGTGTGAGTGAGTCTGTGTGAGTGAGTCTGTGTGAGTGAGTCTGTGTGAGTGAGTCTGTGTGTGTGAGTGAGTCTGTGTGAGTGAGTGAGTCTGTGTGAGTGAGTCTGTGTGAGTGAGTGAGTCTGTGTGAGTGAGTGAGTCTGTGTGAGTGAGTGAGTCTGTGTGAGTGAGTCTGTGTGAGTGAGTGAGTCTGTGTGAGTGAGTGAGTCTGTGTGAGTGAGTCTGTGTGTGTGAGTCTGTGTGAGTGAGTCTGTGTGAGTGAGTGAGTCTGTGTGAGTGAGTGAGTCTGTGTGTGTGAGTGAGTCTGTGTGAGTGAGTGAGTCTGTGTGAGTGAGTGAGTCTGTGTGAGTGAGTGAGTCTGTGTGAGTGAGTCTGTGTGAGTGAGTCTGTGTGAGTGAGTCTGTGTGAGTGAGTGAGTCTGTGTGAGTGAGTGAGTCTGTGTGTGTGAGTGAGTCTGTGTGAGTGAGTGAGTCTGTGTGTGTGAGTGAGTCTGTGTGAGTGAGTGAGTCTGTGTGAGTGAGTGAGTCTGTGTGAGTGAGTCCGTGTGAGTGAGTGAGTCTGTGTGAGTGAGTGAGTCTGTGTGAGTGAGTCTGTGTGAGTGAGTGAGTCTGTGTGAGTGAGTCTGTGTGAGTGAGTGAGTCTGTGTGTGTGAGTGAGTCTGTGTGTGTGAGTGAGTCTGTGTCAGTAGTGAGTCTGTGTGAGTGAGTGAGTCTGTGTGTGTGAGTGAGTCTGTGTCAGTGAGTGAGTCTGTGTGAGTGAGTCTGTGTGAGTGAGTGAGTCTGTGTGAGTGAGCCTGTGTGAGTGAGTGAGTCTGTGTGAGTGAGTGAGTCTGTGTGAGTGAGTCTGTGTGAGTGAGTGAGTCTGTGTGAGTCTGTGTGAGTGAGTGAGTCTGTGTGAGTGAGTGAGTCTGTGTGAGTGAGTCTGTGTGAGTGAGTCTGTGTGAGTGAGTGAGTCTGTGTGTGTGAGTGAGTCTGTGTGTGTGAGTGAGTCTGTGTGTGTGAGTGAGTCTGTGTGAGTGAGTCTGTGTGAGTGAGTCTGTGTGAGTGAGTCTGTGTGAGTGAGTGAGTAAGTGTGTGTGAGCGAGTCTGTGTGAGTGAGTCTGTGTGAGTGAGTCTGTGTGAGTGAGTCTGTGTGAGTGAGTCTGTGTGAGTGAGTGAGTCTGTGTGAGTCTGTGTGAGTGAGTGAGTGAGTGTGTGAGTGAGTGAGTCTGTGTGAGTGAGTCTGTGTGAGTGAGTCTGTGTGAGTGAGTCTGTGTGAGTGAGTGAGTCTGTGTGAGTGAGTCTGTGTGAGTGAGTCTGTGTGAGTGAGTCTGTGTGAGTGAGTGAGTCTGTGTGTGTGAGTGAGTCTGTGTGAGTGAGTGAGCCTGTGTGTGTGAGTGAGTGAGTCTGTGTGAGTGAGTCTGTGTGTGTGAGTGAGTCTGTGTGAGTGAGTGAGTCTGTGTGAGTGAGTCTGTGTGAGTGAGTGAGTCTGTGTGAGTGAGTGAGTCTGTGTGAGTGAGTCTGTGTGTGTGAGTGAGTCTGTGTGTGTGAGTGAGTCTGTGTGAGTGAGTCTGTGTGAGTGAGTCTGTGTGTGTGAGTCTGTGTGAGTGAGTGAGTCTGTGTGAGTGAGTGAGTCTGTGTGAGTGAGTGAGTCTGTGTGAGTGAGTTAGTCTGTGTGAGTGAGTGAGTCTGTGTGAGTGAGTGAGTCTGTGTGAGTGAGTGAGTGAGTCTGTGTGAGTGAGTGAGTCTGTGTGAGTGAGTGAGTGAGTCTGTGCGAGTGAGTCTGTGTGAGTGAGTCTGTATGAGTGAGTCTGTGTGAGTGAGTCCGTGTGAGTGAGTGAGTCTGAGTGAGTGAGTCTGTGTGAGTGAGTGAGTCCGTGTGAGTGAGTCTGTGTGAGTGAGTGAGTCTGTGTGAGTGAGTGAGTCTGTGTGAGTGAGTGAGTCTGTGTGAGTGAGTAAGTCTGTGTGTGTGAGTGAGTCTGTGTGTGTGAGTGAGTCTGTGTGAGTGAGTGAGTCTGTGTGAGTGAGTGAGTCTGTGTGAGTGAGTCCGTGTGAGTGAGTCCGTGTGAGTGAGTCTGTGTGAGTGAGTGAGTCTGTGTGAGTGAGTGAGTGAGTCTGTGTGAGTGAGTGAGTCTGTGTGTGTGAGTGAGTCTGTGTGAGTGAGTGAGTCTGTGTGAGTGAGTGAGTCTGTGTGAGTGAGTGAGTGAGTCTGTGTGAGTGAGTCTGTGTGAGTGACTGAGTCTGTGTGTGTGAGTGAGTCTGTGTGAGTGAGTCTGTGTGAGTGAGTCTGTGTGAGTGAGTGAGTCTGTGTGAGTGAGTGAGTCTGTGTGAGTGAGTGAGTCTGTGTGAGTGAGTGAGTCTGTGTGTGTGAGTGAGTCTGTGTGAGTGAGTGAGTCTGTGTGAGTGAGTGAGTCTGTGTGAGAGAGTCTGTGTGTGTGAGTGAATCTGTGTGTGTGAGTGAGTCTGTGTGAGTGAGTGAGTCTGTGTGAGTGAGTCTGTGTGAGTGAGTCTGTGTGTGTGAGTGAGTCTGTGTGTGTGAGTGAGTCTGTGTGAGTGAGTGAGTCTGTGTGAGTGAGTCTGTGTGAGTGAGTGAGTCTGTGTGAGTGAGTCTGTGTGAGTGAGTGAGTCTGTGTGAGTGAGTCTGTGTGAGTGAGTCTGTGTGAGTGAGTGAGTCTGTGTGAGTGAGTGAGTCTGTGTGAGTGAGTCTGTGTGTGTGAGTCTGTGTGTGTGAGTCTGTGTGAGTGAGTCTGTGTGAGTGGGTCTGTGTGTGTGAGTGAGTCTGTGTGTGTGAGTGAGTCTGTGTGAGTGAGTATGTGTGAGTGAGTCTGTGTGAGTGAGTCTGTGTGTGTGAGTCTGTGTGAGTGAGTGAGTCTGTGTGAGTGAGTGAGTCTGTGTGAGTGAGTGAGTCTGTGTGAGTGAGTTAGTCTGTGTGAGTGAGTGAGTCTGTGTGAGTGAGTGAGTCTGTGTGAGTGAGTGAGTCTGTGTGAGTGAGTGAGTGAGTCTGTGTGAGTGAATGAGTGAGTCTGTGTGAGTGAGTGAGTCTGTGTGAGTGAGTGATTGAGTCTGTGTGAGTGAGTCTGTGTGAGTGAGTGAGTCTGTGTGTGTGAGTGAGTCTGTGTGTGTGAGTGAGTCTGTGTGTGTGAGTCTGTGTGAGTGAGTGAGTCTGTGTGAGTGAGTGATTGAGTCTGTGTGAGTGAGTCTGTGTGAGTGAGTGAGTCTGTGTGTGTGAGTGAGTCTGTGTGTGTGAGTGAGTCTGTGTGTGTGAGTCTGTGTGAGTGAGTGAGTCTGTGTGAGTGAGTGATTGAGTCTGTGTGAGTGAGTCTGTGTGAGTGAGTGAGTCTGTGTGTGTGAGTGAGTCTGTGTGTGTGAGTGAGTCTGTGTGTGTGAGTCTGTGTGAGTGAGTGAGTCCGTGTGAGTGAGTGAGTCTGTGTGAGTGAGTGAGTCTGTGTGAGTGAGTCTGTGTGAGTGAGTCTGTGTGAGTGAGTCTGTGTGAGTGAGTCTGTGTGAGTGAGTCTGTGTGTGTGAGTCTGTGTGAGTGAGTGAGTCTGTGTGAGTGAGTGAGTCTGTGTGAGTGAGTGTGTGAGTGAGTCTGTGTGAGTGAGTCTGTGTGAGTGAGTCTGTGTGAGTGAGTGAGTCTGTGTGAGTGAGTGAGTCTGTGTGAGTGAGTCTGTGTGAGTGAGTGAGTCTGTGTGAGTGAGTCTGAGTGAGTGAGTCTGAGTGAGTGAGTCTGTGTGAGTGAGTCTGTGTGAGTGAGTCTGTGTGAGTGAGTCTGTGTGAGTGAGTCTGTGTGAGTGAGTCTGTGTGTGTGAGTGAGTCTGTGTGTGTGAGTGAGTCTGTGTGTGTGAGTGTGTGTGAGTGAGTCTGTGTGAGTGAGTGAGTCTGTGTGAGTGAGTGAGTCTGTGTGAGTGAGTGAGTCTGTGTGAGTCAGTCTGTGTGAGTGAGTCTGTGTGAGTGAGTGAGTCTGTGTGAGTGAGTGAGTCTGTGTGAGTGAGTCTGTGTGTGTGAGTCTGTGTGAGTGAGTCTGTGTGAGTGAGTGAGTCTGTGTGAGTGAGTGTGTCTGTGTGTGTGAGTGAGTCTGTGTGAGTGAGTGAGTCTGTGTGAGTGAGTGAGTCTGTGTGAGTGAGTGAGTCTGTGTGAGTGAGTGAGTCTGTGTGAGTGAGTCTGTGTGAGTGAGTCTGTGTGAGTGAGTGAGTCTGTGTGAGTGAGTGAGTCTGTGTGTGTGAGTGAGTCTGTGTGAGTGAGTGAGTCTGTGTGTGTGAGTGAGTCTGTGTGAGTGAGTGAGTCTGTGTGAGTGAGTGAGTCTGTGTGAGTGAGTGAGTCTGTGTGAGTGAGTCTGTGTGTGTGAGTGAGTCTGTGTGAGTGAGTGAGTCTGTGTGAGTGAGTCTGTGTGAGTGAGTGAGTCTGTGTGAGTGAGTCTGTGTGAGTGAGTCTGTGTGAGTGAGTCTGTGTGAGTGAGTGAGTCTGTGTGAGTGAGTCTGTGTGAGTGAGTGAGTCTGTGTGTGTGAGTGAGTCTGTGTGTGTGAGTGAGTCTGTGTCAGTAGTGAGTCTGTGTGAGTGAGTGAGTCTGTGTGTGTGAGTGAGTCTGTGTCAGTGAGTGAGTCTGTGTGAGTGAGTCTGTGTGAGTGAGTGAGTCTGTGTGAGTGAGTGAGTGAGTCTGTGTGAGTGAGTGAGTCTGTGTGAGTGAGTCAGTGTGAGTGAGTGAGTCTGTGTGAGTCTGTGTGAGTGAGTGAGTGAGTCTGTGTGAGTGGGTGAGTCTGTGTGAGTGAGTCTGTGTGAGTGAGTCTGTGTGAGTGAGTGAGTCTGTGTGTGTGAGTGAGTCTGTGTGTGTGAGTGAGTCTGTGTGTGTGAGTGAGTCTGTGTGTGTGAGTGAGTCTGTGTGAGTGAGTCTGTGTGAGTGAGTCTGTGTGAGTGAGTGAGTCTGTGTGAGTGAGTCTGTGTGAGTGAGTCTGTGTGAGTGAGTGAGTCTGTGTGAGTGAGTGTGTGAGTGAGTGTGTGAGTGAGTGAGTCTGTGTGAGTGAGTCTGTGTGAGTGAGTCTGTGTGAGTGAGTGAGTCTGTGTGAGTGAGTCTGTGTGAGTGAGTCTGTGTGAGTGAGTCTGTGTGAGTGAGTCTGTGTGAGTGAGTGAGCCTGTGTGTGTGAGTGAGTGAGTCTGTGTGAGTGAGTGAGCCTGTGTGTGTGAGTGAGTGAGTCTGTGTGAGTGAGTCTGTGTGTGTGAGTGAGTCTGTGTGAGTGAGTCTGTGAGTGAGTGAGTCTGTGTGAGTGAGTGAGTGAGTCTGTGTGAGTGAGTCTGTGTGTGTGAGTGAGTCTGTGTGAGTGAGTCTGTGAGTGAGTGAGTCTGTGTGAGTGAGTGAGTGAGTCTGTGTGAGTGAGTCTGTGTGTGTGAGTGAGTCTGTGTGAGTGAGTGAGTCTGTGTGAGTGAGTCTGTGTGAGTGAGTGAGTCTGTGTGAGTGAGTCTGTGTCAGTGAGTGAGTCTGTGTGAGTGAGTGAGTCTGTGTGAGTGAGTGAGTCTGTGTGAGTGAGTGAGTGAGTCTGTGAGTGAGTGAGTCTGTGTGAGTGAGTCTGTGTGAGTGAGTGAGTCTGTGTGAGTGAGTCTGTGTGAGTGAGTGAGTCTGTGTGAGTGAGTGAGTCTGTGTGAGTGAGTGAGTCTGTGAGTGAGTGAGTCTGTGTGAGTGAGTGAGTGAGTCTGTGTGAGTGAGTCTGTGTGAGTGAGTGAGTCTGTGTGAGTGAGTCTGTGTGAGTGAGTCTGAGTGAGTGAGTGAGTCTGTGTGAGTGAGTGAGTCTGTGTGAGTGAGTGAGTCTGTGTGAGTGAGTCTGTGTGAGTGAGTCTGTGTGAGTGAGTCTGAGTGAGTGAGTGAGTCTGTGTGTGTGAGTGAGTCTGTGTGAGTGAGTCTGTGTGAGTGAGTCTGAGTGAGTGAGTGAGTCTGTGTGTGTGAGTGAGTCTGTGTGAGTCAGTCTGTGTGAGTGAGTCTGAGTGAGTGAGTCTGTGTGAGTGAGTCTGTGTGAGTGAGTCTGAGTGAGTGAGTGAGTCTGTGTGAGTGAGTGAGTCTGTGTGAGTGAGTGAGTCTGTGTGTGTGAGTGAGTCTGTGTGAGTGAGTGAGTCTGTGTGAGTGAGTGAGTCTGTGTGAGTGAGTGAGTCTGTGTGAGTGAGTGAGTCTGTGTGAGTGAGTCTGTGTGAGTGAGTCTGTGTGAGTGAGTGAGTCTGTGTGAGTGAGTCTGTGTGAGTGAGTGAGTGAGTCTGTGTGTGTGAGTGAGTCTGTGTGAGTGAGTGAGTCTGTGTGAGTGAGTCTGTGTGATTGAGTGAGTCTGTGTGAGTGAGTCTGTGTGTGTGAGTGAGTCTGTGTGTGTGAGTGAGTCTGTGTGAGTGACTCTGTGTGAGTGAGTCTGTGTGTGTGAGTGAGTCTGTGTGAGTGAGTGAGTCTGTGTGAGTGAGTGAGTCTGTGTGAGTGAGTCTGTGTGAGTGAGTCTGTGTGAGTGAGTGCGTCTGTGTGAGTGAGTCTGTGTGAGTGAGTCTGTGTGAGTGAGTTAGTCTGTGTGAGTGAGTTAGTCTGTGTGAGTGAGTGAGTCTGTGTGTGTGAGTCTGTGTGTGTGAGTCTGTGTGTGTGAGTCTGTGTGAGTGAGTCTGTGTGAGTGAGTCTGTGTGTGTGAGTGAGTCTGTGTGTGTGAGTGAGTCTGTGTGAGTGAGTCTGTGTGAGTGAGTCTGTGTGTGTGAGTCTGTGTGAGTGAGTGAGTCTGTGTGAGTGAGTGAGTCTGTGTGAGTGAGTCTGTGTGAGTGAGTGAGTCTGTGTGAGTGAGTTAGTCTGTGTGAGTGAGTGAGTCTGTGTGAGTGAGTGAGTCTGTGTGAGTGAGTGAGTGAGTCTGTGTGAGTGAATGAGTGAGTCTGTGTGAGTGAGTGAGTCTGTGTGAGTGAGTGAGTGAGTCTGTGTGAGTGAGTCCGTGTGAGTGAGTGAGTCTGAGTGAGTGAGTCTGTGTGAGTGAGTGAGTCTGTGTGAGTGAGTGAGTCTGTGTGAGTGAGTCTGTGTGTGTGAGTGAGTCTGAGTGAGTGAGTCTGAGTGAGTGAGTCTGTGTGAGTGAGTCTGTGTGAGTGAGTGAGTCTGTGTGAGTGAGTGAGTCCGTGTGAGTGAGTGAGTCTGTGTGAGTGAGTCTGTGTGAGTGAGTGAGTCTGTGTGAGTGAGTCTGTGTGAGTGAGTCTGTGTGAGTGAGTCTGTGTGAGTGAGTGAGTCTGTGTGTGTGAGTGAGTCCGTGTGAGTGAGTGAGTCTGTGTGAGTGAGTGAGTCTGTGTGAGTGAGTGAGTCTGTGTGAGTGAGTGAGTCTGTGTGAGTGAGTCTGTGTGAGTGAGTGAGTCTCTGTGAGTGAGTGAGTGAGTCTCTGTGAGTGAGTGAGTGAGTCTGTGTGAGTGAGTGAGTCTCTGTGAGTGAGTCTGTGTGAGTGAGTCTGTGTGAGTGAGTCTGTGTGAGTGAGTGAGTCTGTGTGAGTGAGTCAGTCTGTGTGTGTGAGTGAGTCTGTGTGAGTGAGTCTGTGTGAGTGAGTGAGGCTGTGTGAGTGAGTCTGAGTGAGTGAGTCTGAGTGAGTGAGTCTGTGTGAGTGAGTCTGTGTGAGTGAGTGAGTCTGTGTGAGTGAGTGAGTCTGTGTGTGTGAGTGAGTCTCTGTGAGTTAGTGAGTGAGTCTGTGTGAGTGAGTGAGTCTATGTGAGTGAGTGTGTCTCTGTGAGTGAGTGAGTGAGTCTGTGTGTGTGAGTGAGTCTGTGTGAGTGAGTGAGTCTGTGTGAGTGAGTGAGTCTGTGTGAGTGAGTCTGTGTGAGTGAGTGAGTCTGTGTGAGTGAGTGAGTCTGTGTGAGTGAGTGAGACTGTGTGAGTGAGTGAGTGAGTCTGTGTGAGTGAGTGAGTCTGTGTGAGTGAGTCTGTGTGAGTGAGTCTGTGTGAGTGAGTCTGTGTGAGTGAGTCTGAGTGAGTGAGTCTGAGTGAGTGAGTCTGTGTGAGTGAGTCTGAGTGAGTGAGTGACTCTGTGTGAGTGAGTGAGTCTGTGTGAGTGAGTGAGTCTGTGTGAGTGAGTGAGTCTGTGTGAGTGAGTCTGTGTGAGTGAGTCTGTGTGAGTGAGTCTGAGTGAGTGAGTCTGTGTGAGTGAGTCTGTGTGTGTGAGTCCGTGTGAGTGAGTCTGTGTGAGTGAGTCTGTGTGAGTGAGTCTGTGTGAGTGAGTGAGTCTGTGTGAGTGAGTGAGTCTGTGTGAGTGAGTGAGTCTGTGTGAGTGAGTGAGTCTCTGTGAGTGAGTGAGTGAGTCTGTGTGAGTGAGTGAGTCTGTGTGAGTGAGTGAGTCTGTGTGAGTGAGTCTGTGTGAGCGAGTGAGTCTGTGTGAGTGAGTCTGTGTGAGTGAGTGAGTCTGTGTGAGTGAGTGAGTCTCTGTGAGTGAGTGAGTGAGTCTGTGTGAGTGAGTGAGTCTGTGTGAGTGAGTCTGTGTGTGTGAGTGAGTCTGTGTGAGTGAGTGAGTCTGTGTGTGTGAGTGAGTCTGTGTGAGTGAGTCTGTGTGAGTGAGTCTGTGTGAGTGAGTGAGTCTGTGTGAGTGAGTCTGTGTGAGTGAGTCTGTGTGAGTGAGTGAGTCTGTGTGAGTGCGTCTGTGTGTGTGAGTGAGTCTGTGTGAGTGAGTGAGTCTGTGTGAGTGAGTGAGTCTGTGTGAGTGAGTGAGTCTGTGTGAGTGCGTCTGTGTGTGTGAGTGAGTCTGTGTGAGTGAGTGAGTCTGTGTGAGTGAGTCTGTGTGAGTGAGTGAGTCTGTGTGAGTGAGTGAGTCTGTGTGAGTGAGTGAGTGAGTCTGTGTGAGTGAGTGAGTGAGTCTGTGTGAGTGAGTGAGTCTGTGTGAGTGAGTGAGTCTGTGTGAGTGAGTGAGTCTGTGTGAGTGAGTCTGTGTGAGTGAGTGAGTCTGTGTGAGTGAGTGAGTCTGTGTGAGTGAGTCTGTGTGAGTGAGTGAGTCTGTGTGAGTGAGTGAGTCTGTGTGAGTGAGTCTGTGTGAGTGAGTGAGTCTGTGTGAGTGAGTGAGTGAGTCTGTGTGAGTGAGTGAGTCTGTGTGAGTGAGTCTGTGTGAGTGAGTGAGTCTGTGTGAGTGAGTGAGTCTGTGTGAGTGAGTGAGTCTGTGTGAGTGAGTGAGTGAGTCTGTGTGAGTGAGTCTGTGTGAGTGAGTCTGTGTGAGTGAGTGAGTCTGTGTGAGTGAGTGAGTCTGTGTGAGTGAGTCTGTGTGAGTGAGTCTGTGTGAGTGAGTGAGTCTGTGTGAGTGAGTGAGTCTGTGTGTGTGAGTTTGTGTGAGTGAGTGAGTCTGTGTGAGTGAGTCTGTGTGAGTGAGTGAATCTGTGTGAGTGAGTGAGTCTGTGTGAGTGAGTGAGTCTGTGTGAGTGAGTGTGTCTGTGTGAGTGAGTCTGTGTGAGTGAGTCTGTGTGAGTGAGTGAGTCTGTGTGAGTGAGTGAGTCTGTGTGAGTGAGTGAGTCTGTGTGAGTGAGTGAGTCTGTGTGAGTGAGTGAGTCTGTGTGTGTGAGTGAGTCTGTGTGAGTGAGTGAGTCTGTGTGAGTGAGTCTGTGTGTGTGAGTGAGTCCGTGTGTGTGAGTGAGTCTGTGTGAGTGAGTGAGTCTGTGTGAGTGAGTGAGTCTGTGTGAGTGAGTGAGTCTGTGTGAGTGAGTGAGTCTGTGTGAGTGAGTGAGTGAGTCTGTGTGAGTGAGTCTGTGTGAGTGAGTGAGTCTCTGTGAGTGAGTGAGTGAGTCTCTGTGAGTGAGTGAGTGAGTCTGTGTGAGTGAGTGAGTCTCTGTGAGTGAGTCTGTGTGAGTGAGTCTGTGTGAGTGAGTCTGTGTGAGTGAGTGAGTCTGAGTGAGTGAGTCTGTGTGAGTGAGTCTGTGTGAGTGAGTGAGTCTGTGTGAGTGAGTGAGTCTGTGTGTGTGAGTGAGTCTCTGTGAGTGAGTGAGTGAGTCTGTGTGAGTGAGTGAGTCTGTGTGAGTGAGTGAGTCTGTGTGAGTGAGTGTGTCTCTGTGAGTGAGTGAGTCTGTGTGAGTGAGTGAGTCTGTGTGAGTGAGTGAGTCTGTGTGAGTGAGTGAGTGAGTCTGTGTGAGTGAGTGAGTCTTTGTGAGTGAGTGAGTCTGTGTGTGTGAGTGAGTCTGTGTGAGTGAGTGAGTCTGTATGAGTGAGTCTGTGTGAGTGAGTGAGTCTGTGTGAGTGAGTGAGTCTGTGTGAGTGAGTGAGTCTGTGTGAGTGAGTGAGTCTGCGTGAGTGAGTGAGTGAGTCTGTGTGAGTGAGTGAGTCTGTGTGAGTGAGTCTGTGTGAGTGAGTCTGTGTGAGTGAGTCTGTGTGAGTGAGCCTGTGTGAGTGAGTCTGTGTGAGTGAGTGAGTCTGTGTGAGTGAGTGAGTCTGTGTGAGTGAGTGAGTCTGTGTGAGTGAGTGAATCTGTGTGAGTGAGTGAGTCTGTGTGAGTGAGTGAGTCTGTGTGTGTGAGTCTGTGTGAGTGAGTGAGTCTGTGTGAGTGAGTGAATCTGTGTGAGTGAGTGAGTCTGTGTGGCTGTGTGAGTGAGTGAGTCTGTGTGAGTGAGTGAGTCTGTGTGAGTGAGTCTGTGTGAGTGAGTCTGTGTGAGTGAGTGAGTCTGTGTGAGTGAGTCTGTGTGAGTGAGTGAGTCTGTGTGAGTGAGTCTGTGTGAGTGAGTGAGTCTGTGTGAGTGAGTCTGTGTGAGTGAGTCTGTGTGAGTGAGTGAGTCTGTGTGTGTGAGTGAGTCTGTGTGAGTGAGTGAGTCTGAGTGAGTGAGTCTGAGTGAGTGAGTCTGTGTGAGTGAGTCTGTGTGAGTGAGTGAGTCTGTGTGAGTGAGTGAGTCTGTGTGAGTGAGTGAGTCTGTGTGAGTGAGTCTGTGTGAGTGAGTCTGTGTGAGTGAGTGAGTCTGTGTGAGTGAGTGAGTCTGTGTGAGTGAGTGAGTCTGTGTGAGTGAGTGAGTCTGTGTGAGTGAGTCTGTGTGAGTGAGTGAGTCTCTGTGAGTGAGTGAGTGAGTCTCTGTGAGTGAGTGAGTGAGTCTGTGTGAGTGAGTGAGTCTCTGTGAGTGAGTCTGTGTGAGTGAGTCTGTGTGAGTGAGTCTGTGTGAGTGAGTGAGTCTGTGTGAGTGAGTCAGTCTGTGTGTGTGAGTGAGTCTGTGTGAGTGAGTCTGTGTGAGTGAGTGAGGCTGTGTGAGTGAGTCTGAGTGAGTGAGTCTGAGTGAGTGAGTCTGTGTGAGTGAGTCTGTGTGAGTGAGTGAGTCTGTGTGAGTGAGTGAGTCTGTGTGTGTGAGTGAGTCTCTGTGAGTGAGTGAGTGAGTCTGTGTGAGTGAGTGAGTCTATGTGAGTGAGTGTGTCTCTGTGAGTGAGTGAGTGAGTCTGTGTGTGTGAGTGAGTCTGTGTGAGTGAGTGAGTCTGTGTGAGTGAGTGAGTCTGTGTGAGTGAGTCTGTGTGAGTGAGTGAGTCTGTGTGAGTGAGTGAGTCTGTGTGAGTGAGTGAGTCTGTGTGAGTGAGTGAGTGAGTCTGTGTGAGTGAGTGAGTCTGTGTGAGTGAGTCTGTGTGAGTGAGTCTGTGTGAGTGAGTCTGTGTGAGTGAGTCTGAGTGAGTGAGTCTGAGTGAGTGAGTCTGTGTGAGTGAGTCTGAGTGAGTGAGTGACTCTGTGTGAGTGAGTGAGTCTGTGTGAGTGAGTGAGTCTGTGTGAGTGAGTGAGTCTGTGTGAGTGAGTCTGTGTGAGTGAGTCTGTGTGAGTGAGTCTGAGTGAGTGAGTCTGTGTGAGTGAGTCTGTGTGTGTGAGTCCGTGTGAGTGAGTCTGTGTGAGTGAGTCTGTGTGAGTGAGTCTGTGTGAGTGAGTGAGTCTGTGTGAGTGAGTGAGTCTGTGTGAGTGAGTGAGTCTGTGTGAGTGAGTGAGTCTCTGTGAGTGAGTGAGTGAGTCTGTGTGAGTGAGTGAGTCTGTGTGAGTGAGTCTGTGTGAGTGAGTGAGTCTGTGTGAGTGAGTCTGTGTGAGTGAGTGAGTCTGTGTGAGTGAGTGAGTCTCTGTGAGTGAGTGAGTGAGTCTGTGTGAGTGAGTGAGTCTGTGTGAGTGAGTCTGTGTGTGTGAGTGAGTCTGTGTGAGTGAGTGAGTCTGTGTGTGTGAGTGAGTCTGTGTGAGTGAGTCTGTGTGAGTGAGTCTGTGTGAGTGAGTGAGTCTGTGTGAGTGAGTCTGTGTGAGTGAGTCTGTGTGAGTGAGTGAGTCTGTGTGAGTGCGTCTGTGTGTGTGAGTGAGTCTGTGTGAGTGAGTGAGTCTGTGTGAGTGAGTGAGTCTGTGTGAGTGAGTGAGTCTGTGTGAGTGCGTCTGTGTGTGTGAGTGAGTCTGTGTGAGTGAGTGAGTCTGTGTGAGTGAGTCTGTGTGAGTGAGTGAGTCTGTGTGAGTGAGTGAGTCTGAGTGAGTGAGTGAGTCTGTGTGAGTGAGTGAGTCTGTGTGAGTGAGTGAGTCTGTGTGAGTGAGTGAGTCTGTGTGAGTGAGTCTGTGTGAGTGAGTGAGTCTGTGTGAGTGAGTGAGTCTGTGTGAGTGAGTCTGTGTGAGTGAGTGAGTCTGTGTGAGTGAGTGAGTCTGTGTGAGTGAGTCTGTGTGAGTGAGTGAGTCTGTGTGAGTGAGTGAGTGAGTCTGTGTGAGTGAGTGAGTCTGTGTGAGTGAGTCTGTGTGAGTGAGTGAGTCTGTGTGAGTGAGTGAGTCTGTGTGAGTGAGTGAGTCTGTGTGAGTGAGTGAGTGAGTCTGTGTGAGTGAGTCTGTGTGAGTGAGTCTGTGTGAGTGAGTGAGTCTGTGTGAGTGAGTGAGTCTGTGTGAGTGAGTCTGTGTGAGTGAGTCTGTGTGAGTGAGTGAGTCTGTGTGAGTGAGTGAGTCTGTGTGTGTGAGTTTGTGTGAGTGAGTGAGTCTGTGTGAGTGAGTCTGTGTGAGTGAGTGAATCTGTGTGAGTGAGTGAGTCTGTGTGAGTGAGTGAGTCTGTGTGAGTGAGTGTGTCTGTGTGAGTGAGTCTGTGTGAGTGAGTCTGTGTGAGTGAGTGAGTCTGTGTGAGTGAGTGAGTCTGTGTGAGTGAGTGAGTCTGTGTGAGTGAGTGAGTCTGTGTGAGTGAGTGAGTCTGTGTGTGTGAGTGAGTCTGTGTGAGTGAGTGAGTCTGTGTGAGTGAGTCTGTGTGTGTGAGTGAGTCCGTGTGTGTGAGTGAGTCTGTGTGAGTGAGTGAGTCTGTGTGAGTGAGTGAGTCTGTGTGAGTGAGTGAGTCTGTGTGAGTGAGTGAGTCTGTGTGAGTGAGTGAGTGAGTCTGTGTGAGTGAGTCTGTGTGAGTGAGTGAGTCTCTGTGAGTGAGTGAGTGAGTCTCTGTGAGTGAGTGAGTGAGTCTGTGAGAGTGAGTGAGTCTCTGTGAGTGAGTCTGTGTGAGTGAGTCTGTGTGAGTGAGTCTGTGTGAGTGAGTGAGTCTGAGTGAGTGAGTCTGTGTGAGTGAGTCTGTGTGAGTGAGTGAGTCTGTGTGAGTGAGTGAGTCTGTGTGTGTGAGTGAGTCTCTGTGAGTGAGTGAGTGAGTCTGTGTGAGTGAGTGAGTCTGTGTGAGTGAGTGAGTCTGTGTGAGTGAGTGTGTCTCTGTGAGTGAGTGAGTCTGTGTGAGTGAGTGAGTCTGTGTGAGTGAGTGAGTCTGTGTGAGTGAGTGAGTGAGTCTGTGTGAGTGAGTGAGTCTTTGTGAGTGAGTGAGTCTGTGTGTGTGAGTGAGTCTGTGTGAGTGAGTGAGTCTGTATGAGTGAGTCTGTGTGAGTGAGTGAGTCTGTGTGAGTGAGTGAGTCTGTGTGAGTGAGTGAGTCTGTGTGAGTGAGTGAGTCTGCGTGAGTGAGTGAGTGAGTCTGTGTGAGTGAGTGAGTCTGTGTGAGTGAGTCTGTGTGAGTGAGTCTGTGTGAGTGAGTCTGTGTGAGTGAGCCTGTGTGAGTGAGTCTGTGTGAGTGAGTGAGTCTGTGTGAGTGAGTGAGTCTGTGTGAGTGAGTGAGTCTGTGTGAGTGAGTGAATCTGTGTGAGTGAGTGAGTCTGTGTGAGTGAGGGAGTCTGTGTGTGTGAGTCTGTGTGAGTGAGTGAGTCTGTGTGAGTGAGTGAATCTGTGTGAGTGAGTGAGTCTGTGTGGCTGTGTGAGTGAGTGAGTCTGTGTGAGTGAGTGAGTCTGTGTGAGTGAGTCTGTGTGAGTGAGTCTGTGTGAGTGAGTGAGTCTGTGTGAGTGAGTCTGTGTGAGTGAGTGAGTCTGTGTGAGTGAGTCTGTGTGAGTGAGTGAGTCTGTGTGAGTGAGTCTGTGTGAGTGAGTCTGTGTGAGTGAGTGAGTCTGTGTGTGTGAGTGAGTCTGTGTGAGTGAGTGAGTCTGAGTGAGTGAGTCTGAGTGAGTGAGTCTGTGTGAGTGAGTCTGTGTGAGTGAGTGAGTCTGTGTGAGTGAGTGAGTCTGTGTGAGTGAGTGAGTCTGTGTGAGTGAGTCTGTGTGAGTGAGTCTGTGTGAGTGAGTGAGTCTGTGTGAGTGAGTGAGTCTGTGTGAGTGAGTCTGTGTGAGTGAGTGAGTCTGTGTGAGTGAGTGAGTCTGTGTGAGTGAGCCTGTGTGTGTGAGTGAGTCTGTGTGAGTGAGTCTGTGTGAGTGAGTCTGTGTGAATGAGTCTGTGTGAGTGAGTCTGTGTGAGTGAGTGAGTCTGTGTGAGTGAGTGAGTCTGTGTGAGTGAGTGAGTCTGTGTGAGTGAGTCTGTGTGAGTGAGTCTGTGTGAGTGAGTGAGTCTGTGTGAGTGAGTGAGTCTGTGTGAGTGAGTCTGTGTGAGTGAGTCTGTGTGAGTGAGTCTGTGTGTGTGAGTGAGTCTGTGTGAGTGAGTGAGTCTGTGTGTGTGAGTCTGTGTGTGTGAGTGAGTGTGTGTGAGTGAGTGTGTGTGAGTGAGTCTGTGTGAGTGAGTGAGTCTGAGTGAGTGAGTCTGTGTGAGTGAGTCTGTGTGAGTGAGTGAGTCTGTGTGAGTGAGTCTGTGTGAGTGAGTGAGTCTGTGTGAGTGAGTCTGTGTGTGTGAGTGAGTCTGTGTGAGTGAGTTAGTCTGTATGAGTGAGTGAGTCTGTGTGAGTGAGTGAGTCTGTGTGAGTGAGTGAGTCAGTCTGTGTGAGTGAAAGAGTGAGTCTGTGTGAGTGAGTGAGTCTGTGTGAGTGAGTGAGTGAGTCTGTGTGAGTGAGTCTGTGTGAGTGAGTCTGTGTGAGTGAGTCTGTGTGAGTGAGTGAGTCTGAGTGAGTGAGTCTGTGTGAGTGAGTGAGTTTGTGTGAGTGAGTGAGTCTGTGTGAGTGAGTCTGTGTGTGTGAGTGAGTCTGAGTGAGTGATTCTGTGTGAGTGAGTCTGTGTGAGTGAGTCTGTGTGAGTGAGTGAGTCTGTGTGAGTGAGTGAGTCCGTGTGAGTGAGTGAGTCTGTGTGAGTGAGTCTCTGTGAGTGAGTGAGTCTGTGTGAGTGAGTCTGTGTGAGTGAGTCTGTGTGAGTGAGTCTGTGTGAGTGAGTGAGTCTCTGTGAGTGAGTTTGTGTGAGTGAGTCTGTGTGAGTGAGTCTGTGTGAGTGAGTGAGTCTGTGTGAGTGAGTCTATGTGAGTGAGTGAGCCTCTGTGAGTGAGTGAGTGAGTCTGTGTGAGTGAGTGAGTCTCTGTGAGTGAGTCTGTGTGAGTGAGTCTGTGTGAGTGAGTCTGTGTGAGTGGGTCTGTGTGAGTGAGTGAGTCTGTGTGAGTGAGTGAGTCTGTGTGAGTGAGTCTGTGTGAGTGAGTCTGAGTGAGTGAGTCTGTGTGAGTGAGTGAGTCTGTGTGTGTGAGTGAGTCTCTGTGAGTGAGTGAGTGAGTCTGTGTGAGTGAGTGAGTCTGTGTGAGTGAGTGAGTCTGTGTGAGTGAGTGAGTCTGTGTGAGTGAGTGTGTCTGTATGAGTGAGTCTGTGTGAGTGAGTGAGTCTGTGCGTGTGAGTCTGTGTGAGTGAGTCTGTGTGAGTGAGTGAGTCTGTGTGAGTGAGTGTGTCTGTGTGAGTGAGTCTGTGTGAGTGAGTGAGTCTGTGTGTGTGAGTCTGTGTGAGTGAGTGAGTCTGTGTGAGTGAGTGTGTCTGTGTGAGTGAGTCTGTGTGAGTGAGTGAGTCTGTGCGTGTGAGTCTGTGAGTGAGTCTGTGTGAGTGTGTGAGTGAGTCTGTGTGAGTGAGTGAGTCTGTGTGAGTGAGTGAGTCTGTGTGAGTGAGTGAGTCTGTGTGAGTGAGTGAGTCTGTGTGAGTGAGTGAGTCTGTGTGAGTGAGTCTGTGTGAGTGAGTGAGTCTGTGTGAGTGAGTCTGTGTGAATGAGTGAGTGAGTCTGTGTGAGTGAGTCTGTGTGAGTGAGTGAGTCTGTGCGTGTGAGTCTGTGTGAGTGAGTCTGTGTGAGTGAGTGAGTCAGTGTGAGTGAGTCTGTGTGAGTGAGTGAGTCTGTGTGAGTGAGTGAGTCTGTGTGAGGGAGTGAGTCTGTGTGAGTGAGTCTGTGTGTGTGAGTGAGTCTGTGTGAATGCGCAAGTCTGTGTGAGTGAGTCTGTGTGAGTGAGTGAGTCTGTGTGAGTGAGTGAGTCTGTGTGAGTGAGTGAGTCTGTGTGTGTGAGTGAGTCTGTGTGAGTGAGTGAGTCTGTGTGAGTGAGTCTGAGTGAGTGAGTGAGTCTGTGTGAGTGAGTCTGTGTGAGTGAGTGAGTCTGTGTGAGTGAGTGAGTCTGTGAGTGAGTCTGTGTGTGTGAGTGAGTCTGTGTGAGTGAGTCTGTGTGAGTGAGTCTGTGTGAGTGAGTCTGTGTGAGTGAGTGAGTCTGTGTGTGAGTCTGTGTCAGTGAGTGAGTCTGTGTGAGTGAGTGAGTCTGTGTGTGAGTCTGTGTGAGTGAGTCTGTGTGAGTGAGTGAGTCTGTGTGAGTGAGTGAGTCTGTGTGAGTGAGTCTGTGAGTGAGTCTGTGTGAGTGAGTGAGTCTGTGTGAGTGAGTGAGTCTGTGTGAGTGAGTGAGTCTGTGTGAGTGAGTCTGTGTGAGTGAGTCTGTGTGAGTGAGTCTGTGCGAGTGAGTGAGTCTGTGTGAATGAGTGAGTCTGTGTGAGTGAGTGAGTCTGTGTGAATGAGTGAGTCTGTGTGAGTGTGAGTGAGTGAGTCTGTGTGAGTGAGTGAGTCTGTGTGAGTGAGTGAGTCTGTGTGAGTGAGTGAGTCTGTGTGAGTGAGTGAGTCTGTGTGAGTGAGTGAGTCTGTGTGAGTGAGTCTGTGTGAGTGAGTAAATCTGTGTGAGTGAGTGAGTCTGTGTGAGTGAGTGAGTCTGTGTGAGTGAGTGAGTCTGTGTGAGTGAGTGAGTCTGTGTGAGTGAGTCTGTGTGAGTGAGTCTGTGTGTGTGAAGCTGTGTGAGTGAGTGAGTCTGTGTGAGTGAGTGAGTCTGTGTGAGTGAGTGAGTCTGTGTGAGTGAGTCTGTGTGAGTGAGTCTGTGTGTGTGAGGCTGTGTGAGTGAGTGAGTCTGTGTGTGTGAGTGAGTCTGTGTGAGTGAGTGAGTCTGTGTGAGTGAGTGAGTCTGTGTGAGTGAGTCTGTGTGAGTGAGTGAGTCTGTGTGAGTGAGTCTGTGTGAGTGAGTCTGTGTGAGTGAGTGAGTCTGTGTGAGTGAGTGAATCTGTGTGAGTGAGTGAGTCTGTGTGAGTGAGTGAGTCTGTGTGAGTGAGTGAGTCTGTGTGAGTGAGTGAGTCTGTGTGAGTGAGTCTGTGTGAGTGAGTCTGTGTGTGTGAGGCTGTGTGAGTGAGTGAGTCTGTGTGAGTAAGTGAATCTGTGTGAGTGAGTGAGTCTGTGTGAGTGAGTGAGTCTGTGTGAGTGAGTCTGTGTGAGTGAGTCTGTGTGAGTGAGTGAGTCTGTGTGAGTGAGTGAGTCTGTGTGAGTGAGTCTGTGTGAGTGAGTCTGAGTGAGTGAGTCTGTGTGAGTGAGTCTGTGTGAGTGAGTGAGTCTGTGTGAGTGAGTGAGTCTGTGTGTGTGAGTGAGTCTGTGTGAGTGAGTCTGAGTGAGTGAGTGAGTCTGTGTGAGTGAGTCTGTGTGAGTGAGTGAGTCTGTGTGAGTGAGTGAGTCTGTGAGTGAGTCTGTGTGTGTGAGTGAGTCTGTGTGAGTGAGTCTGTGTGAGTGAGTCTGTGTGAGTGAGTCTGTGTGAGTGAGTGAGTCTGTGTGTGAGTCTGTGTCAGTGAGTGAGTCTGTGTGAGTGAGTGAGTCTGTGTGTGAGTCTGTGTGAGTGAGTCTGTGTGAGTGAGTGAGTCTGTGTGAGTGAGTGAGTCTGTGTGAGTGAGTCTGTGAGTGAGTCTGTGTGAGTGAGTGAGTCTGTGTGAGTGAGTGAGTCTGTGTGAGTGAGTGAGTCTGTGTGAGTGAGTCTGTGTGAGTGAGTCTGTGTGAGTGAGTCTGTGCGAGTGAGTGAGTCTGTGTGAATGAGTGAGTCTGTGTGAGTGAGTGAGTCTGTGTGAATGAGTGAGTCTGTGTGAGTGTGAGTGAGTGAGTCTGTGTGAGTGAGTGAGTCTGTGTGAGTGAGTGAGTCTGTGTGAGTGAGTGAGTCTGTGTGAGTGAGTGAGTCTGTGTGAGTGAGTGAGTCTGTGTGAGTGAGTCTGTGTGAGTGAGTAAATCTGTGTGAGTGAGTGAGTCTGTGTGAGTGAGTGAGTCTGTGTGAGTGAGTGAGTCTGTGTGAGTGAGTGAGTCTGTGTGAGTGAGTCTGTGTGAGTGAGTCTGTGTGTGTGAAGCTGTGTGAGTGAGTGAGTCTGTGTGAGTGAGTGAGTCTGTGTGAGTGAGTGAGTCTGTGTGAGTGAGTCTGTGTGAGTGAGTCTGTGTGTGTGAGGCTGTGTGAGTGAGTGAGTCTGTGTGTGTGAGTGAGTCTGTGTGAGTGAGTGAGTCTGTGTGAGTGAGTGAGTCTGTGTGAGTGAGTCTGTGTGAGTGAGTGAGTCTGTGTGAGTGAGTCTGTGTGAGTGAGTCTGTGTGAGTGAGTGAGTCTGTGTGAGTGAGTGAATCTGTGTGAGTGAGTGAGTCTGTGTGAGTGAGTGAGTCTGTGTGAGTGAGTGAGTCTGTGTGAGTGAGTGAGTCTGTGTGAGTGAGTCTGTGTGAGTGAGTCTGTGTGTGTGAGGCTGTGTGAGTGAGTGAGTCTGTGTGAGTAAGTGAATCTGTGTGAGTGAGTGAGTCTGTGTGAGTGAGTGAGTCTGTGTGAGTGAGTCTGTGTGAGTGAGTCTGTGTGAGTGAGTGAGTCTGTGTGAGTGAGTGAGTCTGTGTGAGTGAGTCTGTGTGAGTGAGTCTGAGTGAGTGAGTCTGTGTGAGTGAGTCTGTGTGAGTGAGTGAGTCTGTGTGAGTGAGTGAGTCTGTGTGTGTGAGTGAGTCTCTGTGAGTGAGTGAGTGAGTCTGTGTGAGTGAGTGAGTCTGTGTGAGTGAGTGAGTCTGTGTGAGTGAGTGAGTCTGTGTGAGTGAGTCTGTGTGAGTGAGTGAGTCTGTGTGAGTGAGTGTGTCTGTGTGAGTGAGTCTGTGTGAGTGAGTGAGTCTGTGCGTGTGAGTCTGTGTGAGTGAGTCTGTGTGAGTGAGTGAGTCTGTGTGAGTGAGTGTGTCTGTGTGAGTGAGTCTGTGTGAGTGAGTGAGTCTGTGTGTGTGAGTCTGTGTGAGTGAGTGAGTCTGTGTGAGTGAGTGTGTCTGTGTGAGTGAGTGAGTCTGTGCGTGTGAGTCTGTGTGAGTGAGTCTGTGTGAGTGTGTGAGTGAGTCTGTGTGAGTGCGTGAGTCTGTGTGAGTGAGTGAGTCTGTGTGAGTGAGTGAGTCTGTGTGAGTGAGTCTGTGTGAGTGAGTGAGTCTGTGTGAGTGAGTCTGTGTGAATGAGTGAGTGAGTCTGTGTGAGTGAGTCTGTGTGAGTGAGTGAGTCTGTGTGAGTGAGTCTGTGTGAGTGAGTGAGTCTGTGTGAGTGAGTGTGTCTGTGTGAGTGAGTCTGTGTGAGTGAGTGAGTCTGTGTGAGTGAGTCTGTGTGAGTGAGTCTGTGTGAGTGAGTGTGTCTGTGTGAGTGAGTCTGTGTGAGTGAGTGAGTCTGTGCGTGTGAGTCTGTGTGAGTGAGTCTGTCTGAGTGTGTGAGTGAGTCTGTGTGAGTGAGTGAGTCTGTGTGAGTGAGTGAGTCTGTGTGAGTGAGTGAGTCTGTGTGAGTGAGTCTGTGTGAGTGAGTGAGTCTGTGTGAGTGAGTCTGTGTGAATGAGTGAGTGAGTCTGTGTGAGTGAGTCTGTGTGAGTGAGTGAGTCTGTGCGTGTGAGTCTGTGTGAGTGAGTCTGTGTGAGTGAGTGAGTCAGTGTGAGTGAGTCTGTGTGAGTGAGTGAGTCTGTGTGAGTGAGTGAGTCTGTGTGAGTGAGTCTGTGTGTGTGAGTGAGTCTGTGTGAATGCGCATGTCTGTGTGAGTGAGTCTGTGTGAGTGAGTGAGTCTGTGTGAGTGAGTGAGTCTGTGTGAGTGAGTGAGTCTGTGTGAGTGAGTGAGTCTGTGTGAGTGAGTGAGTCTGTGTGAGTGAGTGAGTCTGTGTGAGTGAGTCTGTGTGAGTGAGTGAGTCTGTGTGAGTGAGTGAGTCTGTGTGAGTGAGTGAGTCTGTGTGAGTGAGTGAGTCTGTGTGAGTGAGTCTGTGTGAGTGAGTCTGTGCGAGTGAGTGAGTCTGTGTGAGTGAGTGAGTCTGTGTGAGTGAGTGAGTCTGTGTGAGTGAGTGAGTCTGTGTGAGTGAGTGAATCTGTGTGAGTGAGTGAGTCTGTGTGAGTGAGTGAGTCTGTGTGAGTGAGTGAATCTGTGTGAGTGAGTGAATCTGTGTGAGTGAGTGAGTCTGTGTGAGTGAGTCTGTGTGTGTGAGTGAGTCTGTGTGAGTGAGTGAATCTGTGTGAGTGAGTGAGTCTGTGTGAGTGAGTGAGTCTGTGTGAGTGAGTCTGTGTGTGTGAGTCTGTGTGAGTGAGTGAGTCTGTGTGAGTGAGTGTGTGTGAGTGAGTCTGTGTGAGTGAGTGAATCTGTGTGAGTGAGTGAGTCTGTGTGAGTGAGTGAGTCTGTGTGAGTGAGTGAGTCTGTGTGAGTGAGTGAGTCTGTGTGAGTGAGTCTGTGTGAGTGAGTCTGTGTGTGTGAGGCTGTGTGAGTGAGTGAGTCTGTGTGAGTGAGTGAGTCTGTGTGAGTGAGTGAGTCTGTGTGAGTGAGTGAGTCTGTGTGAGTGAGTCTGTGTGAGTGAGTCTGTGTGTGTGAGGCTGTGTGAGTGAGTGAGTCTGTGTGTGTGAGTGAGTCTGTGTGAGTGAGTGAGTCTGTGTGAGTGAGTGAATCTGTGTGAGTGAGTGAGTCTGTGTGAGTGAGTCTGTGTGAGTGAGTCTGTGTGAGTGAGTGCGTCTGTGTGAGTGAGTCTGTGTGAGTGAGTCTGTGTGAGTGAGTTAGTCTGTGTGAGTGAGTTAGTCTGTGTGAGTGAGTGAGTCTGTGTGTGTGAGTCTGTGTGTGTGAGTCTGTGTGTGTGAGTCTGTGTGAGTGAGTCTGTGTGAGTGAGTCTGTGTGTGTGAGTGAGTCTGTGTGTGTGAGTGAGTCTGTGTGAGTGAGTCTGTGTGAGTGAGTCTGTGTGTGTGAGTCTGTGTGAGTGAGTGAGTCTGTGTGAGTGAGTGAGTCTGTGTGAGTGAGTCTGTGTGAGTGAGTGAGTCTGTGTGAGTGAGTTAGTCTGTGTGAGTGAGTGAGTCTGTGTGAGTGAGTGAGTCTGTGTGAGTGAGTGAGTGAGTCTGTGTGAGTGAATGAGTGAGTCTGTGTGAGTGAGTGAGTCTGTGTGAGTGAGTGAGTGAGTCTGTGTGAGTGAGTCCGTGTGAGTGAGTGAGTCTGAGTGAGTGAGTCTGTGTGAGTGAGTGAGTCTGTGTGAGTGAGTGAGTCTGTGTGAGTGAGTCTGTGTGTGTGAGTGAGTCTGAGTGAGTGAGTCTGAGTGAGTGAGTCTGTGTGAGTGAGTCTGTGTGAGTGAGTGAGTCTGTGTGAGTGAGTGAGTCCGTGTGAGTGAGTGAGTCTGTGTGAGTGAGTCTGTGTGAGTGAGTGAGTCTGTGTGAGTGAGTCTGTGTGAGTGAGTCTGTGTGAGTGAGTCTGTGTGAGTGAGTGAGTCTGTGTGTGTGAGTGAGTCCGTGTGAGTGAGTGAGTCTGTGTGAGTGAGTGAGTCTGTGTGAGTGAGTGAGTCTGTGTGAGTGAGTGAGTCTGTGTGAGTGAGTCTGTGTGAGTGAGTGAGTCTCTGTGAGTGAGTGAGTGAGTCTCTGTGAGTGAGTGAGTGAGTCTGTGTGAGTGAGTGAGTCTCTGTGAGTGAGTCTGTGTGAGTGAGTCTGTGTGAGTGAGTCTGTGTGAGTGAGTGAGTCTGTGTGAGTGAGTCAGTCTGTGTGTGTGAGTGAGTCTGTGTGAGTGAGTCTGTGTGAGTGAGTGAGGCTGTGTGAGTGAGTCTGAGTGAGTGAGTCTGAGTGAGTGAGTCTGTGTGAGTGAGTCTGTGTGAGTGAGTGAGTCTGTGTGAGTGAGTGAGTCTGTGTGTGTGAGTGAGTCTCTGTGAGTGAGTGAGTGAGTCTGTGTGAGTGAGTGAGTCTATGTGAGTGAGTGTGTCTCTGTGAGTGAGTGAGTGAGTCTGTGTGTGTGAGTGAGTCTGTGTGAGTGAGTGAGTCTGTGTGAGTGAGTGAGTCTGTGTGAGTGAGTCTGTGTGAGTGAGTGAGTCTGTGTGAGTGAGTGAGTCTGTGTGAGTGAGTGAGTCTGTGTGAGTGAGTGAGTGAGTCTGTGTGAGTGAGTGAGTCTGTGTGAGTGAGTCTGTGTGAGTGAGTCTGTGTGAGTGAGTCTGTGTGAGTGAGTCTGAGTGAGTGAGTCTGAGTGAGTGAGTCTGTGTGAGTGAGTCTGAGTGAGTGAGTGACTCTGTGTGAGTGAGTGAGTCTGTGTGAGTGAGTGAGTCTGTGTGAGTGAGTGAGTCTGTGTGAGTGAGTCTGTGTGAGTGAGTCTGTGTGAGTGAGTCTGAGTGAGTGAGTCTGTGTGAGTGAGTCTGTGTGTGTGAGTCCGTGTGAGTGAGTCCGTGTGAGTGAGTCTGTGTGAGTGAGTCTGTGTGAGTGAGTGAGTCTGTGTGAGTGAGTGAGTCTGTGTGAGTGAGTGAGTCTGTGTGAGTGAGTGAGTCTCTGTGAGTGAGTGAGTGAGTCTGTGTGAGTGAGTGAGTCTGTGTGAGTGAGTCTGTGTGAGTGAGTGAGTCTGTGTGAGTGAGTCTGTGTGAGTGAGTGAGTCTGTGTGAGTGAGTGAGTCTCTGTGAGTGAGTGAGTGAGTCTGTGTGAGTGAGTGAGTCTGTGTGAGTGAGTCTGTGTGTGTGAGTGAGTCTGTGTGAGTGAGTGAGTCTGTGTGTGTGAGTGAGTCTGTGTGAGTGAGTCTGTGTGAGTGAGTCTGTGTGAGTGAGTGAGTCTGTGTGAGTGAGTCTGTGTGAGTGAGTCTGTGTGAGTGAGTGAGTCTGTGTGAGTGCGTCTGTGTGTGTGAGTGAGTCTGTGTGAGTGAGTGAGTCTGTGTGAGTGAGTGAGTCTGTGTGAGTGAGTGAGTCTGTGTGAGTGCGTCTGTGTGTGTGAGTGAGTCTGTGTGAGTGAGTGAGTCTGTGTGAGTGAGTCTGTGTGAGTGAGTGAGTCTGTGTGAGTGAGTGAGTCTGTGTGAGTGAGTGAGTGAGTCTGTGTGAGTGAGTGAGTGAGTCTGTGTGAGTGAGTGAGTCTGTGTGAGTGAGTGAGTCTGTGTGAGTGAGTGAGTCTGTGTGAGTGAGTCTGTGTGAGAGTGAGTCTGTGTGAGTGAGTGAGTCTGTGTGAGTGAGTCTGTGTGAGTGAGTCTGTGTGTGTGAAGCTGTGTGAGTGAGTGAGTCTGTGTGAGTGAGTGAGTCTGTGTGAGTGAGTGAGTCTGTGTGAGTGAGTCTGTGTGAGTGAGTCTGTGTGTGTGAGGCTGTGTGAGTGAGTGAGTCTGTGTGTGTGAGTGAGTCTGTGTGAGTGAGTGAGTCTGTGTGAGTGAGTGAGTCTGTGTGAGTGAGTCTGTGTGAGTGAGTGAGTCTGTGTGAGTGAGTCTGTGTGAGTGAGTCTGTGTGAGTGAGTGAGTCTGTGTGAGTGAGTGAATCTGTGTGAGTGAGTGAGTCTGTGTGAGTGAGTGAGTCTGTGTGAGTGAGTGAGTCTGTGTGAGTGAGTGAGTCTGTGTGAGTGAGTCTGTGTGAGTGAGTCTGTGTGTGTGAGGCTGTGTGAGTGAGTGAGTCTGTGTGAGTAAGTGAATCTGTGTGAGTGAGTGAGTCTGTGTGAGTGAGTGAGTCTGTGTGAGTGAGTCTGTGTGAGTGAGTCTGTGTGAGTGAGTGAGTCTGTGTGAGTGAGTGAGTCTGTGTGAGTGAGTCTGTGTGAGTGAGTCTGAGTGAGTGAGTCTGTGTGAGTGAGTCTGTGTGAGTGAGTGAGTCTGTGTGAGTGAGTGAGTCTGTGTGTGTGAGTGAGTCTCTGTGAGTGAGTGAGTGAGTCTGTGTGAGTGAGTGAGTCTGTGTGAGTGAGTGAGTCTGTGTGAGTGAGTGAGTCTGTGTGAGTGAGTCTGTGTGAGTGAGTGAGTCTGTGTGAGTGAGTGTGTCTGTGTGAGTGAGTCTGTGTGAGTGAGTGAGTCTGTGCGTGTGAGTCTGTGTGAGTGAGTCTGTGTGAGTGAGTGAGTCTGTGTGAGTGAGTGTGTCTGTGTGAGTGAGTCTGTGTGAGTGAGTGAGTCTGTGTGTGTGAGTCTGTGTGAGTGAGTGAGTCTGTGTGAGTGAGTGTGTCTGTGTGAGTGAGTGAGTCTGTGCGTGTGAGTCTGTGTGAGTGAGTCTGTGTGAGTGTGTGAGTGAGTCTGTGTGAGTGCGTGAGTCTGTGTGAGTGAGTGAGTCTGTGTGAGTGAGTGAGTCTGTGTGAGTGAGTCTGTGTGAGTGAGTGAGTCTGTGTGAGTGAGTCTGTGTGAATGAGTGAGTGAGTCTGTGTGAGTGAGTCTGTGTGAGTGAGTGAGTCTGTGTGAGTGAGTCTGTGTGAGTGAGTGAGTCTGTGTGAGTGAGTGTGTCTGTGTGAGTGAGTCTGTGTGAGTGAGTGAGTCTGTGTGAGTGAGTCTGTGTGAGTGAGTCTGTGTGAGTGAGTGTGTCTGTGTGAGTGAGTCTGTGTGAGTGAGTGAGTCTGTGCGTGTGAGTCTGTGTGAGTGAGTCTGTCTGAGTGTGTGAGTGAGTCTGTGTGAGTGAGTGAGTCTGTGTGAGTGAGTGAGTCTGTGTGAGTGAGTGAGTCTGTGTGAGTGAGTCTGTGTGAGTGAGTGAGTCTGTGTGAGTGAGTCTGTGTGAATGAGTGAGTGAGTCTGTGTGAGTGAGTCTGTGTGAGTGAGTGAGTCTGTGCGTGTGAGTCTGTGTGAGTGAGTCTGTGTGAGTGAGTGAGTCAGTGTGAGTGAGTCTGTGTGAGTGAGTGAGTCTGTGTGAGTGAGTGAGTCTGTGTGAGTGAGTCTGTGTGTGTGAGTGAGTCTGTGTGAATGCGCATGTCTGTGTGAGTGAGTCTGTGTGAGTGAGTGAGTCTGTGTGAGTGAGTGAGTCTGTGTGAGTGAGTGAGTCTGTGTGAGTGAGTGAGTCTGTGTGAGTGAGTGAGTCTGTGTGAGTGAGTCTGTGTGAGTGAGTGAGTCTGTGTGAGTGAGTGAGTCTGTGTGAGTGAGTGAGTCTGTGTGAGTGAGTGAGTCTGTGTGAGTGAGTCTGTGTGAGTGAGTCTGTGCGAGTGAGTGAGTCTGTGTGAGTGAGTGAGTCTGTGTGAGTGAGTGAGTCTGTGTGAGTGAGTGAGTCTGTGTGAGTGAGTGAATCTGTGTGAGTGAGTGAGTCTGTGTGAGTGAGTGAGTCTGTGTGAGTGAGTGAATCTGTGTGAGTGAGTGAATCTGTGTGAGTGAGTGAGTCTGTGTGAGTGAGTCTGTGTGTGTGAGTGAGTCTGTGTGAGTGAGTGAATCTGTGTGAGTGAGTGAGTCTGTGTGAGTGAGTGAGTCTGTGTGAGTGAGTCTGTGTGTGTGAGTCTGTGTGAGTGAGTGAGTCTGTGTGAGTGAGTGTGTGTGAGTGAGTCTGTGTGAGTGAGTGAATCTGTGTGAGTGAGTGAGTCTGTGTGAGTGAGTGAGTCTGTGTGAGTGAGTGAGTCTGTGTGAGTGAGTGAGTCTGTGTGAGTGAGTCTGTGTGAGTGAGTCTGTGTGTGTGAGGCTGTGTGAGTGAGTGAGTCTGTGTGAGTGAGTGAGTCTGTGTGAGTGAGTGAGTCTGTGTGAGTGAGTGAGTCTGTGTGAGTGAGTCTGTGTGAGTGAGTCTGTGTGTGTGAGGCTGTGTGAGTGAGTGAGTCTGTGTGTGTGAGTGAGTCTGTGTGAGTGAGTGAGTCTGTGTGAGTGAGTGAATCTGTGTGAGTGAGTGAGTCTGTGTGAGTGAGTCTGTGTGAGTGAGTCTGTGTGAGTGAGTGCGTCTGTGTGAGTGAGTCTGTGTGAGTGAGTCTGTGTGAGTGAGTTAGTCTGTGTGAGTGAGTTAGTCTGTGTGAGTGAGTGAGTCTGTGTGTGTGAGTCTGTGTGTGTGAGTCTGTGTGTGTGAGTCTGTGTGAGTGAGTCTGTGTGAGTGAGTCTGTGTGTGTGAGTGAGTCTGTGTGTGTGAGTGAGTCTGTGTGAGTGAGTCTGTGTGAGTGAGTCTGTGTGTGTGAGTCTGTGTGAGTGAGTGAGTCTGTGTGAGTGAGTGAGTCTGTGTGAGTGAGTCTGTGTGAGTGAGTGAGTCTGTGTGAGTGAGTTAGTCTGTGTGAGTGAGTGAGTCTGTGTGAGTGAGTGAGTCTGTGTGAGTGAGTGAGTGAGTCTGTGTGAGTGAATGAGTGAGTCTGTGTGAGTGAGTGAGTCTGTGTGAGTGAGTGAGTGAGTCTGTGTGAGTGAGTCCGTGTGAGTGAGTGAGTCTGAGTGAGTGAGTCTGTGTGAGTGAGTGAGTCTGTGTGAGTGAGTGAGTCTGTGTGAGTGAGTCTGTGTGTGTGAGTGAGTCTGAGTGAGTGAGTCTGAGTGAGTGAGTCTGTGTGAGTGAGTCTGTGTGAGTGAGTGAGTCTGTGTGAGTGAGTGAGTCCGTGTGAGTGAGTGAGTCTGTGTGAGTGAGTCTGTGTGAGTGAGTGAGTCTGTGTGAGTGAGTCTGTGTGAGTGAGTCTGTGTGAGTGAGTCTGTGTGAGTGAGTGAGTCTGTGTGTGTGAGTGAGTCCGTGTGAGTGAGTGAGTCTGTGTGAGTGAGTGAGTCTGTGTGAGTGAGTGAGTCTGTGTGAGTGAGTGAGTCTGTGTGAGTGAGTCTGTGTGAGTGAGTGAGTCTCTGTGAGTGAGTGAGTGAGTCTCTGTGAGTGAGTGAGTGAGTCTGTGTGAGTGAGTGAGTCTCTGTGAGTGAGTCTGTGTGAGTGAGTCTGTGTGAGTGAGTCTGTGTGAGTGAGTGAGTCTGTGTGAGTGAGTCAGTCTGTGTGTGTGAGTGAGTCTGTGTGAGTGAGTCTGTGTGAGTGAGTGAGGCTGTGTGAGTGAGTCTGAGTGAGTGAGTCTGAGTGAGTGAGTCTGTGTGAGTGAGTCTGTGTGAGTGAGTGAGTCTGTGTGAGTGAGTGAGTCTGTGTGTGTGAGTGAGTCTCTGTGAGTGAGTGAGTGAGTCTGTGTGAGTGAGTGAGTCTATGTGAGTGAGTGTGTCTCTGTGAGTGAGTGAGTGAGTCTGTGTGTGTGAGTGAGTCTGTGTGAGTGAGTGAGTCTGTGTGAGTGAGTGAGTCTGTGTGAGTGAGTCTGTGTGAGTGAGTGAGTCTGTGTGAGTGAGTGAGTCTGTGTGAGTGAGTGAGTCTGTGTGAGTGAGTGAGTGAGTCTGTGTGAGTGAGTGAGTCTGTGTGAGTGAGTCTGTGTGAGTGAGTCTGTGTGAGTGAGTCTGTGTGAGTGAGTCTGAGTGAGTGAGTCTGAGTGAGTGAGTCTGTGTGAGTGAGTCTGAGTGAGTGAGTGACTCTGTGTGAGTGAGTGAGTCTGTGTGAGTGAGTGAGTCTGTGTGAGTGAGTGAGTCTGTGTGAGTGAGTCTGTGTGAGTGAGTCTGTGTGAGTGAGTCTGAGTGAGTGAGTCTGTGTGAGTGAGTCTGTGTGTGTGAGTCCGTGTGAGTGAGTCCGTGTGAGTGAGTCTGTGTGAGTGAGTCTGTGTGAGTGAGTGAGTCTGTGTGAGTGAGTGAGTCTGTGTGAGTGAGTGAGTCTGTGTGAGTGAGTGAGTCTCTGTGAGTGAGTGAGTGAGTCTGTGTGAGTGAGTGAGTCTGTGTGAGTGAGTCTGTGTGAGTGAGTGAGTCTGTGTGAGTGAGTCTGTGTGAGTGAGTGAGTCTGTGTGAGTGAGTGAGTCTCTGTGAGTGAGTGAGTGAGTCTGTGTGAGTGAGTGAGTCTGTGTGAGTGAGTCTGTGTGTGTGAGTGAGTCTGTGTGAGTGAGTGAGTCTGTGTGTGTGAGTGAGTCTGTGTGAGTGAGTCTGTGTGAGTGAGTCTGTGTGAGTGAGTGAGTCTGTGTGAGTGAGTCTGTGTGAGTGAGTCTGTGTGAGTGAGTGAGTCTGTGTGAGTGCGTCTGTGTGTGTGAGTGAGTCTGTGTGAGTGAGTGAGTCTGTGTGAGTGAGTGAGTCTGTGTGAGTGAGTGAGTCTGTGTGAGTGCGTCTGTGTGTGTGAGTGAGTCTGTGTGAGTGAGTGAGTCTGTGTGAGTGAGTCTGTGTGAGTGAGTGAGTCTGTGTGAGTGAGTGAGTCTGTGTGAGTGAGTGAGTGAGTCTGTGTGAGTGAGTGAGTGAGTCTGTGTGAGTGAGTGAGTCTGTGTGAGTGAGTGAGTCTGTGTGAGTGAGTGAGTCTGTGTGAGTGAGTCTGTGTGAGAGTGAGTCTGTGTGAGTGAGTGAGTCTGTGTGAGTGAGTCTGTGTGAGTGAGTGAGTCTGTGTGAGTGAGTGAGTCTGTGTGAGTGAGTCTGTGTGAGTGAGTGAGTCTGTGTGAGTGAGTGAGTGAGTCTGTGTGAGTGAGTGAGTCTGTGTGAGTGAGTCTGTGTGAGTGAGTGAGTCTGTGTGAGTGAGTGAGTCTGTGTGAGTGAGTGAGTCTGTGTGAGTGAGTGAGTGAGTCTGTGTGAGTGAGTCTGTGTGAGTGAGTCTGTGTGAGTGAGTGAGTCTGTGTGAGTGAGTGAGTCTGTGTGAGTGAGTCTGTGTGAGTGAGTCTGTGTGAGTGAGTGAGTCTGTGTGAGTGAGTGAGTCTGTGTGTGTGAGTTTGTGTGAGTGAGTGAGTCTGTGTGAGTGAGTCTGTGTGAGTGAGTGAATCTGTGTGAGTGAGTGAGTCTGTGTGAGTGAGTGAGTCTGTGTGAGTGAGTGTGTCTGTGTGAGTGAGTCTGTGTGAGTGAGTCTGTGTGAGTGAGTGAGTCTGTGTGAGTGAGTGAGTCTGTGTGAGTGAGTGAGTCTGTGTGAGTGAGTGAGTCTGTGTGAGTGAGTGAGTCTGTGTGTGTGAGTGAGTCTGTGTGAGTGTGTGAGTCTGTGTGAGTGAGTCTGTGTGTGTGAGTGAGTCCGTGTGTGTGAGTGAGTCTGTGTGAGTGAGTGAGTCTGTGTGAGTGAGTGAGTCTGTGTGAGTGAGTGAGTCTGTGTGAGTGAGTGAGTCTGTGTGAGTGAGTGAGTGAGTCTGTGTGAGTGAGTCTGTGTGAGTGAGTGAGTCTCTGTGAGTGAGTGAGTGAGTCTCTGTGAGTGAGTGAGTGAGTCTGTGTGAGTGAGTGAGTCTCTGTGAGTGAGTCTGTGTGAGTGAGTCTGTGTGAGTGAGTCTGTGTGAGTGAGTGAGTCTGAGTGAGTGAGTCTGTGTGAGTGAGTCTGTGTGAGTGAGTGAGTCTGTGTGAGTGAGTGAGTCTGTGTGTGTGAGTGAGTCTCTGTGAGTGAGTGAGTGAGTCTGTGTGAGTGAGTGAGTCTGTGTGAGTGAGTGAGTCTGTGTGAGTGAGTGTGTCTCTGTGAGTGAGTGAGTCTGTGTGAGTGAGTGAGTCTGTGTGAGTGAGTGAGTCTGTGTGAGTGAGTGAGTGAGTCTGTGTGAGTGAGTGAGTCTTTGTGAGTGAGTGAGTCTGTGTGTGTGAGTGAGTCTGTGTGAGTGAGTGAGTCTGTATGAGTGAGTCTGTGTGAGTGAGTGAGTCTGTGTGAGTGAGTGAGTCTGTGTGAGTGAGTGAGTCTGTGTGAGTGAGTGAGTCTGCGTGAGTGAGTGAGTGAGTCTGTGTGAGTGAGTGAGTCTGTGTGAGTGAGTCTGTGTGAGTGAGTCTGTGTGAGTGAGTCTGTGTGAGTGAGCCTGTGTGAGTGAGTCTGTGTGAGTGAGTGAGTCTGTGTGAGTGAGTGAGTCTGTGTGAGTGAGTGAGTCTGTGTGAGTGAGTGAATCTGTGTGAGTGAGTGAGTCTGTGTGAGTGAGTGAGTCTGTGTGTGTGAGTCTGTGTGAGTGAGTGAGTCTGTGTGAGTGAGTGAATCTGTGTGAGTGAGTGAGTCTGTGTGGCTGTGTGAGTGAGTGAGTCTGTGTGAGTGAGTGAGTCTGTGTGAGTGAGTCTGTGTGAGTGAGTCTGTGTGAGTGAGTCTGTGTGAGTGAGTGAGTCTGTGTGTGTGAGTGAGTCTGTGTGAGTGAGTGAGTCTGAGTGAGTGAGTCTGAGTGAGTGAGTCTGTGTGAGTGAGTCTGTGTGAGTGAGTGAGTCTGTGTGAGTGAGTGAGTCTGTGTGAGTGAGTGAGTCTGTGTGAGTGAGTCTGTGTGAGTGAGTCTGTGTGAGTGAGTGAGTCTGTGTGAGTGAGTGAGTCTGTGTGAGTGAGTCTGTGTGAGTGAGTGAGTCTGTGTGAGTGAGTGAGTCTGTGTGAGTGAGCCTGTGTGTGTGAGTGAGTCTGTGTGAGTGAGTCTGTGTGAGTGAGTCTGTGTGAATGAGTCTGTGTGAGTGAGTCTGTGTGAGTGAGTGAGTCTGTGTGAGTGAGTGAGTCTGTGTGAGTGAGTGAGTCTGTGTGAGTGAGTCTGTGTGAGTGAGTCTGTGTGAGTGAGTGAGTCTGTGTGAGTGAGTGAGTCTGTGTGAGTGAGTCTGTGTGAGTGAGTCTGTGTGAGTGAGTCTGTGTGTGTGAGTGAGTCTGTGTGAGTGAGTGAGTCTGTGTGTGTGAGTCTGTGTGTGTGAGTGAGTGTGTGTGAGTGAGTGTGTGTGAGTGAGTCTGTGTGAGTGAGTGAGTCTGAGTGAGTGAGTCTGTGTGAGTGAGTCTGTGTGAGTGAGTGAGTCTGTGTGAGTGAGTCTGTGTGAGTGAGTGAGTCTGTGTGAGTGAGTCTGTGTGTGTGAGTGAGTCTGTGTGAGTGAGTTAGTCTGTATGAGTGAGTGAGTCTGTGTGAGTGAGTGAGTCTGTGTGAGTGAGTGAGTGAGTCTGTGTGAGTGAAAGAGTGAGTCTGTGTGAGTGAGTGAGTCTGTGTGAGTGAGTGAGTGAGTCTGTGTGAGTGAGTCTGTGTGAGTGAGTCTGTGTGAGTGAGTCTGTGTGAGTGAGTGAGTCTGAGTGAGTGAGTCTGTGTGAGTGAGTGAGTTTGTGTGAGTGAGTGAGTCTGTGTGAGTGAGTCTGTGTGTGTGAGTGAGTCTGAGTGAGTGATTCTGTGTGAGTGAGTCTGTGTGAGTGAGTCTGTGTGAGTGAGTGAGTCTGTGTGAGTGAGTGAGTCCGTGTGAGTGAGTGAGTCTGTGTGAGTGAGTCTCTGTGAGTGAGTGAGTCTGTGTGAGTGAGTCTGTGTGAGTGAGTCTGTGTGAGTGAGTCTGTGTGAGTGAGCGAGTCTGTGTGTGTGAGTGAGTCCGTGTGAGTGAGTGAGTCTGTGTGAGTGAGTCTGTGTGAGTGAGTGAGTCTGTGTGAGTGAGTGAGTCTGTGTGAGTGAGTGAGTCTGTGTGAGTGAGTGAGTCTGTGTGAGTGAGTCTGTGTGAGTGAGTGAGTCTCTGTGAGTGAGTTTGTGTGAGTGAGTCTGTGTGAGTGAGTCTGTGTGAGTGAGTGAGTCTGTGTGAGTGAGTCTATGTGAGTGAGTGAGCCTCTGTGAGTGAGTGAGTGAGTCTGTGTGAGTGAGTGAGTCTCTGTGAGTGAGTCTGTGTGAGTGAGTCTGTGTGAGTGAGTCTGTGTGAGTGAGTCTGTGTGAGTGAGTGAGTCTGTGTGAGTGAGTGAGTCTGTGTGAGTGAGTGAGTCTGTGTGAGTGAGTCTGTGTGAGTGAGTCTGAGTGAGTGAGTCTGTGTGAGTGAGTGAGTCTGTGTGTGTGAGTGAGTCTCTGTGAGTGAGTGAGTGAGTCTGTGTGAGTGAGTGAGTCTGTGTGAGTGAGTGAGTCTGTGTGAGTGAGTGAGTCTGTGTGAGTGAGTGAGTCTGTGTGAGTGATTGTGTCTGTATGAGTGAGTCTGTGTGAGTGAGTGAGTCTGTGCGTGTGAGTCTGTGTGAGTGAGTCTGTGTGAGTGAGTGAGTCTGTGTGAGTGAGTGTGTCTGTGTGAGTGAGTCTGTGTGAGTGAGTGAGTCTGTGTGTGTGAGTCTGTGTGAGTGAGTGAGTCTGTGTGAGTGAGTGTGTCTGTGTGAGTGAGTCTGTGTGAGTGAGTGAGTCTGTGCGTGTGAGTCTGTGAGTGAGTCTGTGTGAGTGTGTGAGTGAGTCTGTGTGAGTGAGTGAGTCTGTGTGAGTGAGTGAGTCTGTGTGAGTGAGTGAGTCTGTGTGAGTGAGTGAGTCTGTGTGAGTGAGTGAGTCTGTGTGAGTGAGTCTGTGTGAGTGAGTGAGTCTGTGTGAGTGAGTCTGTGTGAATGAGTGAGTGAGTCTGTGTGAGTGAGTCTGTGTGAGTGAGTGAGTCTGTGCGTGTGAGTCTGTGTGAGTGAGTCTGTGTGAGTGAGTGAGTCAGTGTGAGTGAGTCTGTGTGAGTGAGTGAGTCTGTGTGAGTGAGTGAGTCTGTGTGAGGGAGTGAGTCTGTGTGAGTGAGTCTGTGTGTGTGAGTGAGTCTGTGTGAATGCGCAAGTCTGTGTGAGTGAGTCTGTGTGAGTGAGTGAGTCTGTGTGAGTGAGTGAGTCTGTGTGAGTGAGTGAGTCTGTGTGTGTGAGTGAGTCTGTGTGAGTGAGTGAGTCTGTGTGAGTGAGTCTGAGTGAGTGAGTGAGTCTGTGTGAGTGAGTCTGTGTGAGTGAGTGAGTCTGTGTGAGTGAGTGAGTCTGTGAGTGAGTCTGTGTGTGTGAGTGAGTCTGTGTGAGTGAGTCTGTGTGAGTGAGTCTGTGTGAGTGAGTGAGTCTGTGTGTGAGTCTGTGTCAGTGAGTGAGTCTGTGTGAGTGAGTGAGTCTGTGTGTGAGTCTGTGTGAGTGAGTCTGTGTGAGTGAGTGAGTCTGTGTGAGTGAGTGAGTCTGTGTGAGTGAGTCTGTGAGTGAGTCTGTGTGAGTGAGTGAGTCTGTGTGAGTGAGTGAGTCTGTGTGAGTGAGTGAGTCTGTGTGAGTGAGTCTGTGTGAGTGAGTCTGTGTGAGTGAGTCTGTGCGAGTGAGTGAGTCTGTGTGAATGAGTGAGTCTGTGTGAGTGAGTGAGTCTGTGTGAATGAGTGAGTCTGTGTGAGTGTGAGTGAGTGAGTCTGTGTGAGTGAGTGAGTCTGTGTGAGTGAGTGAGTCTGTGTGAGTGAGTGAGTCTGTGTGAGTGAGTGAGTCTGTGTGAGTGAGTGAGTCTGTGTGAGTGAGTCTGTGTGAGTGAGTAAATCTGTGTGAGTGAGTGAGTCTGTGTGAGTGAGTGAGTCTGTGTGAGTGAGTGAGTCTGTGTGAGTGAGTGAGTCTGTGTGAGTGAGTCTGTGTGAGTGAGTCTGTGTGTGTGAAGCTGTGTGAGTGAGTGAGTCTGTGTGAGTGAGTGAGTCTGTGTGAGTGAGTGAGTCTGTGTGAGTGAGTCTGTGTGAGTGAGTCTGTGTGTGTGAGGCTGTGTGAGTGAGTGAGTCTGTGTGTGTGAGTGAGTCTGTGTGAGTGAGTGAGTCTGTGTGAGTGAGTGAGTCTGTGTGAGTGAGTCTGTGTGAGTGAGTGAGTCTGTGTGAGTGAGTCTGTGTGAGTGAGTCTGTGTGAGTGAGTGAGTCTGTGTGAGTGAGTGAATCTGTGTGAGTGAGTGAGTCTGTGTGAGTGAGTGAGTCTGTGTGAGTGAGTGAGTCTGTGTGAGTGAGTGAGTCTGTGTGAGTGAGTCTGTGTGAGTGAGTCTGTGTGTGTGAGGCTGTGTGAGTGAGTGAGTCTGTGTGAGTAAGTGAATCTGTGTGAGTGAGTGAGTCTGTGTGAGTGAGTGAGTCTGTGTGAGTGAGTCTGTGTGAGTGAGTCTGTGTGAGTGAGTGAGTCTGTGTGAGTGAGTGAGTCTGTGTGAGTGAGTCTGTGTGAGTGAGTCTGAGTGAGTGAGTCTGTGTGAGTGAGTCTGTGTGAGTGAGTGAGTCTGTGTGAGTGAGTGAGTCTGTGTGTGTGAGTGAGTCTCTGTGAGTGAGTGAGTGAGTCTGTGTGAGTGAGTGAGTCTGTGTGAGTGAGTGAGTCTGTGTGAGTGAGTGAGTCTGTGTGAGTGAGTCTGTGTGAGTGAGTGAGTCTGTGTGAGTGAGTGTGTCTGTGTGAGTGAGTCTGTGTGAGTGAGTGAGTCTGTGCGTGTGAGTCTGTGTGAGTGAGTCTGTGTGAGTGAGTGAGTCTGTGTGAGTGAGTGTGTCTGTGTGAGTGAGTCTGTGTGAGTGAGTGAGTCTGCGTGTGTGAGTCTGTGTGAGTGAGTGAGTCTGTGTGAGTGAGTGTGTCTGTGTGAGTGAGTGAGTCTGTGCGTGTGAGTCTGTGTGAGTGAGTCTGTGTGAGTGTGTGAGTGAGTCTGTGTGAGTGCGTGAGTCTGTGTGAGTGAGTGAGTCTGTGTGAGTGAGTGAGTCTGTGTGAGTGAGTCTGTGTGTGAGTGAGTGAGTCTGTGTGAGTGAGTCTGTGTGAATGAGTGAGTGAGTCTGTGTGAGTGAGTCTGTGTGAGTGAGTGAGTCTGTGTGAGTGAGTCTGTGTGAGTGAGTGAGTCTGTGTGAGTGAGTGTGTCTGTGTGAGTGAGTCTGTGTGAGTGAGTGAGTCTGTGTGAGTGAGTCTGTGTGAGTGAGTCTGTGTGAGTGAGTGTGTCTGTGTGAGTGAGTCTGTGTGAGTGAGTGAGTCTGTGCGTGTGAGTCTGTGTGAGTGAGTCTGTGTGAGTGTGTGAGTGAGTCTGTGTGAGTGAGTGAGTCTGTGTGAGTGAGTGAGTCTGTGTGAGTGAGTGAGTCTGTGTGAGTGAGTCTGTGTGAGTGAGTGAGTCTGTGTGAATGAGTGAGTGAGTCTGTGTGAGTGAGTCTGTGTGAGTGAGTGAGTCTGTGCGTGTGAGTCTGTGTGAGTGAGTCTGTGTGAGTGAGTGAGTCAGTGTGAGTGAGTCTGTGTGAGTGAGTGAGTCTGTGTGAGTGAGTGAGTCTGTGTGAGTGAGTCTGTGTGTGTGAGTGAGTCTGTGTGAATGCGCATGTCTGTGTGAGTGAGTCTGTGTGAGTGAGTGAGTCTGTGTGAGTGAGTGAGTCTGTGTGAGTGAGTGAGTCTGTGTGAGTGAGTGAGTCTGTGTGAGTGAGTGAGTCTGTGTGAGTGAGTCTGTGTGAGTGAGTGAGTCTGTGTGAGTGAGTGAGTCTGTGTGAGTGAGTGAGTCTGTGTGAGTGAGTGAGTCTGTGTGAGTGAGTCTGTGTGAGTGAGTCTGTGCGAGTGAGTGAGTCTGTGTGAGTGAGTGAGTCTGTGTGAGTGAGTGAGTCTGTGTGAGTGAGTGAGTCTGTGTGAGTGAGTGAATCTGTGTGAGTGAGTGAGTCTGTGTGAGTGAGTGAGTCTGTGTGAGTGAGTGAATCTGTGTGAGTGAGTGAATCTGTGTGAGTGAGTGAGTCTGTGTGAGTGAGTCTGTGTGTGTGAGTGAGTCTGTGTGAGTGAGTGAATCTGTGTGAGTGAGTGAGTCTGTGTGAGTGAGTGAGTCTGTGTGAGTGAGTCTGTGTGTGTGAGTCTGTGTGAGTGAGTGAGTCTGTGTGAGTGAGTGTGTGTGAGTGAGTCTGTGTGAGTGAGTGAATCTGTGTGAGTGAGTGAGTCTGTGTGAGTGAGTGAGTCTGTGTGAGTGAGTGAGTCTGTGTGAGTGAGTCTGTGTGAGTGAGTCTGTGTGTGTGAGGCTGTGTGAGTGAGTGAGTCTGTGTGAGTGAGTGAGTCTGTGTGAGTGAGTGAGTCTGTGTGAGTGAGTGAGTCTGTGTGAGTGAGTCTGTGTGAGTGAGTCTGTGTGTGTGAGGCTGTGTGAGTGAGTGAGTCTGTGTGTGTGAGTGAGTCTGTGTGAGTGAGTGAGTCTGTGTGAGTGAGTGAATCTGTGTGAGTGAGTGAGTCTGTGTGAGTGAGTGAGTCTGTGTGAGTGAGTGAGTCTGTGTGAGTGAGTGAGTCTGTGTGAGTGAGTCTGTGTGAGTGAGTCTGTGTGAGTGAGTCTGTGTGTGTGAGGCTGTGTGAGTGAGTGAGTGTGTGTGAGTGAGTGAATCTGTGTGAGTGAGTGAGTCTTTGTGAGTGAGTGAGTCTGTGTGAGTGAGTGAGTCTGTGTGAGTGAGTGAGTCTGTGTGAGTGAGTGCGTCTGTGTGAGTGAGTGAGTCTGTGTGAGTGAGTGAGTCTGTGTGAGTGAGTGAGTCTGTGTGAGTGAGTCTGAGTTAGTGAGTGAGTCTGTGTGAGTGAGTCTGTGTGAGTGAGTGAGTCTGTGTGAGTGCGTCTGTGTGAGTGAGTGAGTCTGTGTGAGTGAGTCTGTGTGAGTGAGTGAGTCTGTGTGTGTGAGTGAGTCTGTGTGAGTGAGTGAGTCTGTGTGAGTGAGTGAGTCTGAGTGAGTGAGTCTGAGTGAGTGAGTCTGAGTGAGTGAGTCTGTGTGAGTGAGTCTGTGTGAGTGAGTGAGTCTGTGTGAGTGAGTGAGTCTGTGTGAGTGAGTGAGTCTGTGTGAGTGAGTCTGTGTGAGTGAGTCTGTGTGAGTGAGTCTGTGTGAGTGAGTGAGTCTGTGTGAGTGAGTGAGTCTGTGTGAGTGAGTCTGTGTGAGTGAGTGAGTCTGTGTGAGTGAGTGAGTCTGTGTGAGTGAGTGAGTCTGTGTGAGTGAGCCTGTGTGTGTGAGTGAGTCTGTGTGAGTGAGTCTGTGTGAGTGAATCTGTGTGAGTGAGTCTGTGTGAGTGAGTGAGTCTGTGTGAGTGAGTCTGTGTGAGTGAGTCTGTGTGAGTGAGTCTGTGTGAGTGAGTGAGTCTGTGTGAGTGAGTCTGTGTGAGTGAGTCTGTGTGAGTGAGTCTGTGTGTGTGAGTGAGTCTGTGTGAGTGAGTGAGTCTGTGTGAGTGAGTCTGTGTGAGTGAGTCTGTGTGTGTGAGTGAGTGTGTGTGAGTGTGTGTGTGTAAGTGAGTCTGTGTGAGTGAGTGAGTCTGAGTGAGTGAGTCTGTGTGAGTGAGTCTGTGTGAGTGAGTCTGTGTGAGTGAGTGAGTCTGTGTGAGTGAGTCTGTGTGAGTGAGTGAGTCTGTGTGAGTGAGTGAGTCTGTGTGAGTGAGTCTGTGTGTGTGAGTGAGTCTGTGTGAGTGAGTCTGTGTGAGTGATTCTGTGTGAGTGAGTGAGTCTGTGTGAGTGAGTCTGTGTGTGTGAGTGAGTCTGTGTGAGTGAGTGAGTCTGTGTGAGTGAGTGAGTCTGTGTGAGTGAGTCTGTGTGAGTGAGTGAGTCTGTGTGAGTGAGTGAGTCTGTGTGAGTGAGTCTGTGTGTGTGAGTGAGTCTGTGTGAGTGAGTCTGTGTGAGTGAGTCTGTGAGTGAGTGAGTCTGTGTGAGTGAGTCTGTGTGAGTGAGTCTGTGTGAGTGAGTCTGTGTGAGTGAGTCTGTGTGAGTGAGTGAGTCTGTGTGTGAGTGAGTCTGTGTGTGTGAGTGAGTCTGTGTGAGTGAGTGAGTCTGTGTGTGAGTGAGTCTGTGTGAGTGAGTGAGTCTGTGTGAGTGAGTCTGTGTGAGTGAGTGAGTCTGTGTGAGTGAGTCTGTGTGAGTGAGTCTGTGTGTGTGAGTCTGTGTGTGTGAGTGAGTCTGTGTGAGTGAGTGAGTCTGTGTGAGTGAGTCTGTGTGAGTGAGTCTGTGTGAGTGAGTCTGTGTGTGTGAGTGAGTCTGTGTGAGTGAGTCTGTGTGAGTGAGTCTGTGTTAGTGAGTCTGTGTGTGTGAGTGAGTCTGTGTGAGTGAGTCTGTGTGAGTGAGTCTGTGTGTGTGAGTCTGTGTGAGTGAGTCTGTGTGAGTGAGTGAGTCTGTGTGAGTGAGTTAGTCTGTGTGAGTGAGTGAGTCTGTGTGAGTGAGTGAGTCTGTGTGAGTGAGTGAGTCTGAGTGAGTGGGTCGGAGTGAGTGTGTCTGTGTGAGTGAGTCTGTGTGTGTGAGTGAGTCTGTGTGAGTGAGTCTGTGTGAGTGAGTCTGTGTGTGTGAGTGAGTCTGTGTGAGTGAGTCTGTGTGTGTGAGTGAGTCTGTGTGAGTGAGTCTGTGTGAGTGAGTGAGTCTGAGTGAGTGAGTCTGAGTGAGTGAGTCTGAGTGAGTGAGTCTGTGTGAGTGAGTGAGTCTGTGTGAGTGAGTGAGTCTGTGTGAGTGAGTGAGTCTGTGTGAGTGAGTGCGTCTGTGTGAGTGAGTGCGTCTGTGTGAGTGAGTGAGTCTGTGTGAGTGAGTGAGTCTGTGTGAGTGAGTCTCTGTGAGTGAGTCTGTGTGAGTGAGTGAGTCTGTGTGAGTGAGTGAGTCTGTGTGAGTGAGTCTGTGTGAGTGAGTGAGTCTGTGTGAGTGAGTCTGTGTGAGTGAGTGAGTCTGTGTGTGTGAGTGAGTCTGTGTGAGTGAGTGAGTCTGAGTGAGTGAGTCTGAGTGAGTGAGTCTGTGTGAGTGAGTCTGTGTGAGTGAGTGAGTCTGTGTGAGTGAGTCTGTGTGAGTGAGTCTGTGTGAGTGAGTCTGTGTGAGTGAGTCTGTGTGAGTGAGTGAGTCTGTGTGAGTGAGTGAGTCTGTGTGAGTGAGTGAGTCTGTGTGAGTGAGTGAGTCTGTGTGAGTGAGCCTGTGTGTGTGAGTGAGTCTGTGTGAGTGAGTCTGTGTGAGTGAGTCTGTGTGAGTGAGTGAGTCTGTGTGAGTGAGTGAGTCTGTGTGAGTGAGTCTGTGTGAGTGAGTGAGTCTGTGTGAGTGAGTGAGTCTGTGTGAGTGAGTCTGTGTGAGTGAGTCTGTGTGAGTGAGTCTGTGTGTGTGAGTGAGTCTGTGTGAGTGAGTGAGTCTGTGTGAGTGAGTCTGTGTGAGTGAGTCTGTGTGTGTGAGTGAGTGTGTGTGAGTGAGTCTGTGTGAGTGAGTCTGTGTGAGTGAGTGAGTCTGTGTGAGTGAGTGAGTCTGAGTGAGTGAGTCTGAGTGAGTGAGTCTGTGTGAGTGAGTCTGTGTGAGTGAGTCTGTGTGAGTGAGTGAGTCTGTGTGAGTGAGTGTGTGAGTGAGTGAGTCTGTGTGAGTGAGTGAGTCTGTGTGAGTGAGTCTGTGTGTGTGAGTGAGTCTGTGTGAGTGAGTTAGTCTGTGTGAGTGAGTGAGTCTGTGTGAGTGAGTGAGTGAGTCTGTGTGAGTGAATGAGTGAGTCTGTGTGAGTGAGTGAGTCTGTGTGAGTGAGTGAGTGAGTCTGTGTGAGTGAATGAGTGAGTCTGTGTGAGTGAGTGAGTGAGTCTGTGTGAGTGAATGAGTGAGTCTGTGTGAGTGATTGAGTCTGTGTGAGTGAGTCTGTGTGAGTGAGTCTGTGTGAGTGAGTCTGTGTGAGTGAGTCCGTGTGAGTGAGTGAGTCTGAGTGAGTGAGTCTGTGTGAGTGAGTGAGTCTGTGTGAGTGAGTCTGTGTGTGTGAGTGAGTCTGTGTGAGTGAGTGAGTCTGTGTGAGTGAGTCTGTGTGAGTGAGTCTGTGTGAGTGAGTCTGTGTGAGTGAGTCTGTGTGTGTGAGTGAGTCTGTGTGAGTGAGTCTGTGTGAGTGAGTCTGTGTGAGTGAGTCTGTGTTAGTGAGTCTGTGTGTGTGAGTGAGTCTGTGTGAGTGAGTCTGTGTGAGTGAGTGAGTCTGTGTGAGTGAATGAGTCTGTGTGAGTGAGTCTGTGTGAGTGAGTCTGTGTGAGTGAGTCTGTGTGAGTGAGTGAGTCTGTGTGAGTGAGTCTGTGTGAGTGAGTGAGTCTGTGTGTGTGAGTGAGTCTGTGTGAGTGAGTGAGTCTGTGTGAGTGAGTGAGTCTGTGTGAGTGAGTGAGTCTGAGTGAGTGAGTCTGTGTGAGTGAGTCTGTGTGAGTGAGTGAGTCTGTGTGAGTGAGTGAGTCTGTGTGAGTGAATGAGTCTGTGTGAGTGAGTCTGTGTGAGTGGGTCTGTGTGAGTGAGTCTGTGTGAGTGAGTGAGTCTGTGTGAGTGAGTCAGTCTGTGTGAGTGAGTCTGTGTGAGTGAGTGAGTCTGTGTGTGTGAGTGAGTCTGTGTGAGTGAGTCTGTGTGTGTGAGTGAGTCTGTGTGAGTGAGTGACTCTGTGTGAGTGAGTGAGTCTGTGTGAGTGAGCCTGTGTGTGTGAGTGAGTCTGTGTGAGTGAGTCTGTGTGAGTGAGTCTGTGTGAGTGAGTCTGTGTGAGTGAGTCTGTGTGAGTGAGTCTGTGTGAGTGAGTCTGTGTGTGTGAGTGAGTCTGTGTGAGTGAGTGAGTCTGTGTGAGTGAGTCTGTGTGAGTGAGTCTGTGTGTGTGAGTGAGTGTGTGTGAGTGAGTCTGTGTGAGTGAGTCTGTGTGAGTGAGTGAGTCTGTGTGAGTGAGTGAGTCTGAGTGAGTGAGTCTGAGTGAGTGAGTCTGTGTGAGTGAGTCTGTGTGAGTGAGTCTGTGTGAGTGAGTCGGTGTGAGTGAGTGAGTCTGTGTGAGTGAGTCTGTGTGAGTGAGTGAGTCTGTGTGAGTGAGTGAGTCTGAGTGAGTGAGTCTGAGTGAGTGAGTCTGTGTGAGTGAGTCTGTGTGAGTGAGTCTGTGTGAGTGAGTCTGTGTGAGTGAGTGAGTCTGTGTGAGTGAGTGAGTCTGTGTGAGTGAGTGAGTGAGTCTGTGTGAGTGAATGAGTGAGTCTGTGTGAGTGAGTGAGTCTGTGTGAGTGAGTGAGTGAGTCTGTGTGAGTGAGTCTGTGTGAGTGAGTCTGTGTGAGTGAGTTAGTCTGTGTGAGTGAGTGAGTCTGTGTGAGTGAGTGAGTCTGTGTGAGTGAGTGAGTGAGTCTGTGTGAGTGAATGAGCGAGTCTGTGTGAGTGAGTGAGTCTGTGTGACTGAGTGAGTGAGTCTGTGTGAGTGAGTCTATGTGAGTGAGTCTGTGTGAGTGAGTCCGTGTGAGTGAGTGAGTCCGTGTGAGTGAGTGAGTCTGAGTGAGTGAGTCTGTGTGAGTGAGTGAGTCTGTGTGAGTGAGTCTGTGTGAGTGAGTCTGTGTGTGTGAGTGAGTCTGAGTGAGTGAGTCTGTGTGAGTGAGTCTGTGTGAGTGAGTCTGTGTGAGTGAGTGAGTCTGTGTGAGTGAGTGAGTCCGTGTGAGTGAGTGAGTCTGTGTGAGTGAGTCTGTGCGAGTGAGTGAGTCTGTGTGAGTGAGTCTGTGTGAGTGAGTCTGTGTGAGTGAGTCTGTGTGAGTGAGTGAGTCTGTGTGTGTGAGTGAGTCTGTGTGAGTGAGTCTGTGTGAGTGAGAGAGTCTGTGTGAGTGAGTCTGTGTGAGTGAGTCTGTGTGAGTGAGTCTGTGTGAGTGAGTGAGTCTGTGTGAGTGAGTCTGTGTGAGCGAGTCTGAGTGAGTGAGTCTGAGTGAGTGAGTCTGTGTGAGTGAGTGAGTCTGTGTGAGTGAGTGAGTCTGTGTGAGTGAGTGAGTCTGTGTGTGTGAGTGAGTCTCTGTGAGTGAGTGAGTGAGTCTGTGTGAGTGAGTGAGTCTGTGTGAGTGAGTGAGTCTCTGTGAGTGAGTGAGTGAGTCTGTGTGAGTGAGTGAGTCTGTGTGAGTGAGTGAGTCTGTGTGAGTGAGTGAGTGAGTCTGTGTGAGTGAGTGAGCCTGTGTGAGTGAGTGAGTCTGTGTGAGTCTGTGTGAGTGAGTCTGTGTGAGTGAGTCTGTGTGAGTGAGTCTGAGTGAGTGAGTCTGTGTGAGTGAGTGAGTCTGTGTGAGTGAGTCTGTGTGAGTGAGTCTGAGTGAGTGAGTCTGAGTGAGTGAGTCTGTGTGAGTGAGTCTGTGTGTGTGAGTGAGTCTGTGTGAGTGAGTCTGTGTGAGTGAGTCTGTGTGAGTGAGTCTGAGTGAGTGAGTCTGAGTGAGTGAGTCTGTGTGAGTGAGTCTGTGTGTGTGACTGAGTCTGTGTGAGTGAGTCTGTGTGAGTGAGTCTGTGTGTGTGAGTGAGTCTGTGTGAGTGAGTGAGTCTGTGTGAGTGAGTCTGTGTGAGTGAGTGAGTCTGTGTGAGTGAGTGAGTCTCTGTGAGTGAGTCTGTGTGAGTGAGTCTGTGTGAGTGAGTGAGTCTGTGTGAGTGAGTGAGTCTGTGTGAGTGAGTCTGTGTGAGTGAGTGAGTCTGTGTGAGTGAGTGAGTCTGTGTGAGTGAGTGAGTCTGTGTGAGTGAGTGAGTCTGTGTGAGTGAGTGAGTGAGTCTGTGTGAGTGAGTCTGTGTGAGTGAGTGAGTCTGTGTGAGTGAGTGAGTCTGTGTCAGTGAGTGAGTGAGTCTGTGTGAGTGAGTGAGTGAGTCTTTGTGAGTGAGTGAGTGAGTCTGTGTGAGTGAGTCTGTGTGAGTGAGTGAGTCTGTGTGAGTGAGTGAGTCTGTGTGAGTGAGTGAGTCTGTGTGTGTGAGTCTGTGTGAGTGAGTCTGTGTGAGTGAGTGAGTCTGTGTGAGTGAGTGAGTCTGTGTGAGTGAGTGAGTGAGTCTGTGTGAGTGAGTGAGTCTGTGTGAGTGAGTCTGTGTGAGTGAGTCTGTGTGAGTGAGTGAGTCTGTGTGAGTGAGTCTGTGTGTGTGAGTGAGTCTGTGAGTGAGTGAATCTGTGTGAGTGAGTGAGTCTGTGTGAGTGAGTGAGTCTGTGTGTGTGAGTCTGTGTGAGTGAGTGAGTCTGTGTGAGTGAGTGAGTCTGTGTGAGTGAGTCTGTGTGAGTGAGTCTGTGTGAGTGAGTGAGTCTGTGTGAGTGAGTGAATCTGTGTGTGTGAGTCTGTGTGAGTGAGTGAGTCTGTGTGAGTAAGTGAGTCTGTGTGAGTGAGTCTGTGTGAGTGAGTGAGTCTGTGCGTGTGAGTCTGTGTGAGTGAGTCTGTGTGAGTGTGTGAGTGAGTCTGTGTGAGTGAGTGAGTCTGTGTGAGTGAGTGAGTCTGTGTGAGTGAGTGAGTCTGAGTGAGTGAGTCTGAGTGAGTGAGTCTGTGTGAGTGAGTCTGTGTGAGTGAGTCTGTGTGAGTGAGTCTGTGTGAGTGAGTGAGTCTGTGTGAGTGAGTCTGTGTGAGTGAGTGAGTCTGTGTGAGTGAGTGAGTCTGAGTGAGTGAGTCTGAGTGAGTGAGTCTGTGTGAGTGAGTCTGTGTGAGTGAGTCTGTGTGAGTGAGTGAGTCTGTGTGAGTGAGTGAGTCTGTGTGAGTGAGTCTGTGTGAGTGAGTCTGTGTGAGTGAGTCTGTGTGAGTGAGTGAGTCTGTGCGTGTGAGTCTGTGTGAGTGAGTCTGTGTGAGTGTGTGAGTGAGTCTGTGTGAGTGAGTGAGTCTGTGTGAGTGAGTGAGTCTGTGTGAGTGAGTCTGTGTGAATGAGTGAGTGAGTCTGTGTGAGTGAGTCTGTGTGAGTGAGTGAATCTGTGCGTGTGAGTCTGTGTGAGTGAGTCTGTGTGAGTGAGTGAGTCTGTGTGAGTGAGTCTGTGTGAGTGAGTGAGTCTGTTTGAGTGAGTGAGTCTGTGTGAGTGAGTCTGTGTGAGTGAGTGAGTCTGTGTGAGTGAGTGAGTCTGTGTGTGTGAGTGAGTCTGTGTGAGTGAGTGAGTCTGTGTGAGTGAGTCTGTGTGAGTGAGTCAGTCTGTGTGAGTGAGTGAGTCTGTGTGAGTGAGTCTGTGTGAGTGAGTCTGTGTGAGTGAGTGAGTCTGTGTGAGTGAGTGAGTCTGTGTGAGTGAGTGAATCTGTGTGAGTGAGTGAATCTGTGTGAGTGAGTGAGTCTGTGTGAGTGAGTGAGTCTGTGTGAGTGAGTGAATCTGTGTGAGTGAGTGAGTCTGTGTGAGTGAGTCTGTGTGTGTGAGTGAGTCTGTGTGAGTGAGTCTGTGTGAGTGAGTCTGTGTGAGTGAATCTGTGTGAGTGAGTGAGTCTGTGTGAGTGAGTGAGTCTGTGTGAGTGAGTGAATCTGTGTGAGTGAGTGAGTGATTCTGTGTGAGTGAGTCTGTGTGAGTGAGTGAGTCTGTGTGAGTGAGTGAGTCTGTGTGAGTGAGTGAATCTGTGTGAGTGAGTGAGTCTGTGTGAGTGAGTGAATCTGTGTGAGTGAGTGAGTCTGTGTGAGTGAGTGAGTCTGTGTGAGTGAGTCTGTGTGAGTGAGTGAGTCTGTGTGAGTGAGTGAATCTGTGTGAGTGAGTGAGTCTGTGTGAGTGAGTGAGTCTGTGTGAGTGAGTCTGTGTGAGTGAGTGAATCTGTGTGAGTGAGTGAGTCTGTGTGAGTGAGTGAGTCTTTGTGAGTGAGTGAATCTGTGTGAGTGAGTGAGTCTGTGTGAGTGAGTGAGTCTGTGTGAGTGAGTCTGTGTGAGTGAGTGAGTCTGTGTGAGTGAGTGAGTCTGTGTGAGTGAGTCTGTGTGAGTGAGTGAGTCTGTGTGAGTGAGTGAGTCTGTGTGAGTGAGTCTGTGTGAGTGAGTGAGTCTGTGTGAGTGGGTCTGTGTGAGTGAGTCTGTGTGTGTGAGTGAGTCTGTGTGAGTGAGTGAGTGAGTCTGAGTGAGTGAGTCTGAGTGAGTGAGTCTGTGTGAGTGAGTCTGTGTGAGTGAGTCTGTGTGAGTGAGTGAGTCTGTGTGAGTGAGTGAGTCTGTGTGAGTGAGTGAGTCTGTGTGTGTGAGTCTGTGTGAGTGAGTGCGTCTGTGTGAGTGAGTGAGTCTGTGTGAGTGAGTGAGTCTGTGTGAGTGAGTCTGTGTGAGTGAGTCTGTGTGAGTGAGTCTGTGTGAGTGAGTGAGTCTGTGTGAGTGAGTCTGTGTGAGTGAGTGAGTCTGTGTGAGTGAGTCTGTGTGAGTGAGTGAGTCTGTGTGAGTGAGTCTGTGTGAGTGAGTGAGTCTGTGTGTGTGAGTGAGTCTGTGTGAGTGAGTGAGTCTGTGTGAGTGAGTGAGTCTGAGTGAGTGAGTCTGTGTGAGTGAGTCTGTGTGAGTGAGTGAGTCAGTGTGAGTGAGTGAGTCTGTGTGAGTGAGTGAGTCTGTGTGAGTGAGTCTGTGTGAGTGAGTCTGTCTGTGTGAGTGAGTGAGTCTGTGTGAGTGAGTGAGTCTGTGTGAGTGAGTGAGTCTGTGTGAGTGAGTCTGTGTGAGTGAGTGAGTCTGTGTGAGTGAGCCTGTGTGTGTGAGTGAGTCTGTGTGAGTGAGTGAGTCTGTGTGAGTGAGTGAGTCTGTGTGAGTGAGTGAGTCTGTGTGAGTGAGTCTGTGTGAGTGAGTCTGTGTGAGTGAGTGAGTCTGTGTGAGTTAGTGAGTCTGTGTGAGTGAGTCTGTGTGAGTGAGTCTGTGTGAGTGAGTCTGTGTGAGTGAGTCTGTGTGTGTGAGTGAGTCTGTGTGAGTGAGTGAGTCTGTGTGAGTGAGTCTGTGTGAGTGAGTCTGTGTGTGTGAGTGAGTGTGTGTGAGTGAGTGTGTGTGAGTGAGTGTGTGTGAGTGAGTGTGTGTGAGTGAGTGTGTGTGAGTGAGTGTGTGTGAGTGAGTGTGTGTGAGTGAGTCTGTGTGAGTGAGTGAGTCTGAGTGAGCGAGTCTGTGTGAGTGAGTCTGTGTGAGTGAGTGAGTCTGTGTGAGTGAGTGAGTCTGTGTGAGTGAGTGAGTCTGTGTGAGTGAGTGAGTCTGTGTGAGTGAGTGAGTCTGTGTGAGTGAGTCTGTGTGTGTGAGTGAGTCTGTGTGAGTGAGTCTGTGTGAGTGATTCTGTGTGAGTGAGTGAGTCTGTGTGAATGAGTCTGTGTGAGTGAGTCTGTGTGTGTGAGTGAGTCTGTGTGAGTGAGTGAGTCTGTGTGAGTGAGTGAGTCTGTGTGAGTGAGTGAGTCTGTGTGAGTGAGTCTGTGTGTGTGAGTGAGTCTGTGTGAGTGAGTCTGTGTGAGTGAGTCTGTGTGAGTGAGTGAGTCTGTGTGAGTGAGTCTGTGTGAGTGAGTCTGTGTGTGTGAGTGAGTCTGTGTGAGTGAGTGAGTCTGTGTGTGAGTGAGTCTGTGTGAGTGAGTCTGTGTGTGTGAGTGAGTCTGTGTGAGTGAGTGAGTCTGTGTGTGAGTGAGTCTGTGTGAGTGAGTGAGTCTGTGTGAGTGAGTCTGTGTGAGTGAGTCTGTGTGAGTGAGTGAGTCTGTGTGAGTGAGTCTGTGTGAGTGAGTCTGTGTGTGTGAGTGAGTCTGTGTGAGTGAGTCTGTGTGAGTGAGTCTGTGTGTGTGAGTGAGTCTGTGTGAGTGAGTGAGTCTGTGTGAGTGAGTCTGTGTGAGTGAGTCTGTGTGAGTGAGTGAGTCTGTGTGAGTGAGTCTGTGTGAGTGAGTCTGTGTGAGTGAGTCTGTGTGTGTGAGTGAGTCTGTGTGAGTGAGTCTGTGTGAGTGAGTCTGTGTGAGTGAGTCTGTGTGTGTGAGTCTGTGTGAGTGAGTGAGTCTGTGTGAGTGAGTTAGTCTGTGTGAGTGAGTGAGCCTGTGTGAGTGAGTGAGTCTGTGTGAGTGAGTGAGTCTGAGTGAGCGAGTCTGAGTGAGTGTGTCTGTGTGAGTGAGTCTGTGTGTGTGAGTGAGTCTGTGTGAGTGAGTCTGTGTGAGTGAGTCTGTGTGAGTGAGTCTGTGTGAGTGAGTGAGTCTGTGTGAGTGAGTGAGTCTGTGTGAGTGAGTGAGTCTGTGTGAGTGAGTCTGTGTGTGTGAGTGAGTCTGTGTGAGTGAGTCTGTGTGAGTGATTCTGTGTGAGTGAGTGAGTCTGTGTGAGTGAGTCTGTGTGAATGAGTCTGTGTGAGTGAGTCTGTGTGTGTGAGTGAGTCTGTGTGAGTGAGTGAGTCTGTGTGAGTGAGTGAGTCTGTGTGAGTGAGTGAGTCTGTGTGAGTGAGTCTGTGTGTGTGAGTGAGTCTGTGTGAGTGAGTCTGTGTGAGTGAGTCTGTGTGAGTGAGTGAGTCTGTGTGAGTGAGTCTGTGTGAGTGAGTCTGTGTGTGTGAGTGAGTCTGTGTGAGTGAGTGAGTCTGTGTGTGAGTGAGTCTGTGTGAGTGAGTCTGTGTGTGTGAGTGAGTCTGTGTGAGTGAGTGAGTCTGTGTGTGAGTGAGTCTGTGTGAGTGAGTGAGTCTGTGTGAGTGAGTCTGTGTGAGTGAGTCTGTGTGAGTGAGTGAGTCTGTGTGAGTGAGTCTGTGTGAGTGAGTCTGTGTGAGTGAGTCTGTGTGTGTGAGTGAGTCTGTGTGAGTGAGTCTGTGTGAGTGAGTCTGTGTGTGTGAGTGAGTCTGTGTGAGTGAGTGAGTCTGTGTGAGTGAGTCTGTGTGAGTGAGTCTGTGTGAGTGAGTGAGTCTGTGTGAGTGAGTCTGTGTGAGTGAGTCTGTGTGAGTGAGTCTGTGTGAGTGAGTCTGTGTGTGTGAGTGAGTCTGTGTGAGTGAGTCTGTGTGAGTGAGTCTGTGTGAGTGAGTCTGTGTGTGTGAGTCTGTGTGAGTGAGTGAGTCTGTGTGAGTGAGTTAGTCTGTGTGAGTGAGTGAGCCTGTGTGAGTGAGTGAGTCTGTGTGAGTGAGTGAGTCTGAGTGAGTGAGTCTGAGTGAGTGTGTCTGTGTGAGTGAGTCTGTGTGTGTGAGTGAGTCTGTGTGAGTGAGTCTGTGTGAGTGAGTCTGTGTGAGTGAGTCTGTGTGTGTGAGTGAGTCTGTGTGAGTGAGTCTGTGTGAGTGATTCTGTGTGTGTGAGTGAGTCTGTGTGAGTGAGTCTGTGTGAGTGAGTGAGTCTGAGTGAGTGAGTCTGAGTGAGTGAGTCTGTGTGAGTGAGTGAGTCTGTGTGAGTGAGTGAGTCTGTGTGAGTGAGTGAGTCTGTGTGAGTGAGTCAGTGTGAGTGAGTCAGTGTGAGTGAGTCTGTGTGAGTGAGTGAGTCTGTGTGTGAGTGAGTCTGTGTGAGTGAGTGAGTCTGTGTGAGTGAGTCTGTGTGAGTGAGTGAGTCTGTGTGAGTGAGTCTGTGTGAGTGAGTCTGTGTGTGTGAGTGAGTCTGTGTGAGTGAGTCTGTGTGAGTGAGTCTGTGTGAGTGAGTGAGTCTGTGTGAGTGAGTCTGTGTGTGTGAGTCTGTGTGTGTGAGTCTGTGTGAGTGAGTCTGTGTGAGTGAGTGAGTCTGTGTGAGTGAGTCTGTGTGAGTGAGTGAGTCTGTGTGAGTGAGTGAGTCTGTGTGAGTGAGTCTGTGTGAGTGAGTCTGTGTGAGTGAGTCTGTGTGTGTGAGTGAGTCTGTGTGTGTGAGTGAGTCTGTGTGAGTGAGTGAGTCTGTGTGAGTGAGTCTGTGTGAGTGAGTCTGTGTGAGTGAGTCTGTGTGAGTGAGTCTGTGTGTGTGAGTGAGTCTGTGTGAGTGAGTCTGAGTGAGTGAGTCTGAGTGAGTGAGTCTGTGTGTGTGAGTCTGTGTGAGTGAGTCTGTGTGAGTGAGTCTGTGTGAGTGAGTCTGTGTGAGTCTGAGTGTGTGAGTCTGTGTTAGTGAGTCTGTGTGAGTGAGTCTGTGTGAGTGAGTCTGTGTGAGTGAGTCTGTGTGAGTGAGTCTGTGTGAGTGAGTCTGTGTGTGTGAGTGAGTCTGTGTGAGTGAGTCTGTGTGAGTGAGTCTGAGTCAGTGAGTCTGTGTGTGTGAGTCTGTGTGAGTGAGTCTGAGTGAGTGAGTCTGAGTGAGTGAGTCTGTGTGTGTGAGTCTGTGTGAGTGAGTTTGTGTGAGTGAGTCTGTGTGAGTGAGTCTGTGTGTGTGAGTGAGTCTGTGTGAGTGAGTCTGAGTGAGTGAGTCTGTGTGTGTGAGTGAGTCTGTGTGAGTGAGTCTGTGTGAGTGAGTCTGTGTGAGTGAGTCTGTGTGAGTGAGTCTGTGTGAGTGAGTCTGTGTGTGTGAGTGAGTCTGTGTGTGTGAGTGAGTCTGTGTGAGTGAGTGAGTCTGTGTGTGTGAGTGAGTCTGTGTGAGTGAGTCTGTGTGAGTGAGTCTGTGTGAGTGAGTGAGTCTGTGTGTGTGAGTCTGTGTGAGTGAGTCTGTGTGAGTGAGTGAGTCTGTGTGAGTGAGTCTGTGTGAGTGAGTCTGTGTGAGTGAGTGAGTCTGTGTGAGTGAGTCTGTGTGAGTGAGTCTGTGTGAGTGAGTGAGTCTGTGTGAGTGAGTGAGTCTGTGTGAGTGAGTGAGTCTGTGTGAGTGAGTCTGTGTGAGTGAGTCTGTGTGAGTGAGTGAGTCTGTGTGAGTGAGTCTGTGTGAGTGAGTGAGTCTGTGTGAGTGAGTGAGTCTGTGTGTGTGAGTGAGTCTGTGTGAGTGAGTCTGTGTGAGTGAGTGAGTCTGTGTGAGTGAGTGAGTCTGTGTGAGTGAGTCTGTGTGAGTGAGTCTGTGTGAGTGAGTGAGTCTGTGTGAGTGAGTGAGTCTGTGTGAGTGAGTCTGTGTGAGTGAGTCTGTGTGAGTGAGTGAGTCTGTGTGAGTGAGTGAGTCTGAGTGTGTGAGTGAGTCTGGGTGAGTGAGTCTGTGTGAGTGAGTGAGTCTGTGTGAGTGAGTCTGTGTGAGTGAGTGAGTCTGTGTGAGTGAGTGAGTCTGTGTGTGTGAGTGAGTCTATGTGAGTGAGTGAGTCTGTGTGAGTGAGTGAGTCTGTGTGAGTGAGTCTGTGTGAGTGAGTGAGTCTGTGTGAGTGAGTGAGTCCGTGTGAGTGCGTCTGTGTGAGTGAGTGAGTGAGTGAGTCTATGTGAGTGAGTGAGTCTGTGTGAGTGAGTGAGTCCGTGTGAGTGAGTGAGTCTGTGTGAGTGAGTGAGTCTGTGTGAGTGAGTGTGTCTGTATGAGTGAGTCTGTGTGTGTGAGTGAGTCTGTGTGAGTGAGTCTGTGTGAGTGAGTCTGTGTGTGTGAGTGAGTCTGTGTGAGTGAGTGAGTCTGTGTGAGTGAGTGAGTCTGTGTGAGTGAGTGAGTCTGTGTGAGTGAGTCTGTGTGTGTGAGTGAGTCTGTGTGAGTGAGTCTGTGTGAGTGAGTCTGTGTGAGTGAGTGAGTCTGAGTGAGTGAGTCTGAGTGAGTGAGTCTGTGTGAGTGAGTGAGTCTGTGTGAGTGAGTGAGTCTGTGTGAGTGAGTGAGTCTGTGTGAGTGAGTCAGTGTGAGTGAGTCAGTGTGAGTGAGTCTGTGTGAGTGAGTGAGTCTGTGTGTGAGTGAGTCTGTGTGAGTGAGTGAGTCTGTGTGAGTGAGTCTGTGTGAGTGAGTGAGTCTGTGTGAGTGAGTCTGTGTGAGTGAGTCTGTGTGTGTGAGTGAGTCTGTGTGAGTGAGTCTGTGTGAGTGAGTCTGTGTGAGTGAGTGAGTCTGTGTGAGTGAGTCTGTGTGTGTGAGTCTGTGTGTGTGAGTCTGTGTGAGTGAGTCTGTGTGAGTGAGTGAGTCTGTGTGAGTGAGTCTGTGTGAGTGAGTGAGTCTGTGTGAGTGAGTGAGTCTGTGTGAGTGAGTCTGTGTGAGTGAGTCTGTGTGAGTGAGTCTGTGTGTGTGAGTGAGTCTGTGTGTGTGAGTGAGTCTGTGTGAGTGAGTGAGTCTGTGTGAGTGAGTCTGTGTGAGTGTGTCTGTGTGAGTGAGTCTGTGTGAGTGAGTCTGTGTGTGTGAGTGAGTCTGTGTGAGTGAGTCTGAGTGAGTGAGTCTGAGTGAGTGAGTCTGTGTGTGTGAGTCTGTGTGAGTGAGTCTGTGTGAGTGAGTCTGTGTGAGTGAGTCTGTGTGAGTCTGAGTGTGTGAGTCTGTGTTAGTGAGTCTGTGTGAGTGAGTCTGTGTGAGTGAGTCTGTGTGAGTGAGTCTGTGTGAGTGAGTCTGTGTGAGTGAGTCTGTGTGTGTGAGTGAGTCTGTGTGAGTGAGTCTGTGTGAGTGAGTCTGAGTGAGTGAGTCTGTGTGTGTGAGTCTGTGTGAGTGAGTCTGAGTGAGTGAGTCTGAGTGAGTGAGTCTGTGTGTGTGAGTCTGTGTGAGTGAGTTTGTGTGAGTGAGTCTGTGTGAGTGAGTCTGTGTGTGTGAGTGAGTCTGTGTGAGTGAGTCTGAGTGAGTGAGTCTGTGTGTGTGAGTGAGTCTGTGTGAGTGAGTCTGTGTGAGTGAGTCTGTGTGAGTGAGTCTGTGTGAGTGAGTCTGTGTGAGTGAGTCTGTGTGTGTGAGTGAGTCTGTGTGTGTGAGTGAGTCTGTGTGAGTGAGTGAGTCTGTGTGTGTGAGTGAGTCTGTGTGAGTGAGTCTGTGTGAGTGAGTCTGTGTGAGTGAGTGAGTCTGTGTGTGTGAGTCTGTGTGAGTGAGTCTGTGTGAGTGAGTGAGTCTGTGTGAGTGAGTCTGTGTGAGTGAGTCTGTGTGAGTGAGTGAGTCTGTGTGAGTGAGTCTGTGTGAGTGAGTCTGTGTGAGTGAGTGAGTCTGTGTGAGTGAGTGAGTCTGTGTGAGTGAGTGAGTCTGTGTGAGTGAGTCTGTGTGAGTGAGTCTGTGTGAGTGAGTGAGTCTGTGTGAGTGAGTCTGTGTGAGTGAGTGAGTCTGTGTGAGTGAGTGAGTCTGTGTGTGTGAGTGAGTCTGTGTGAGTGAGTCTGTGTGAGTGAGTGAGTCTGTGTGAGTGAGTGAGTCTGTGTGAGTGAGTCTGTGTGAGTGAGTCTGTGTGAGTGAGTGAGTCTGTGTGAGTGAGTGAGTCTGTGTGAGTGAGTCTGTGTGAGTGAGTCTGTGTGAGTGAGTGAGTCTGTGTGAGTGAGTGAGTCTGAGTGTGTGAGTGAGTCTGGGTGAGTGAGTCTGTGTGAGTGAGTGAGTCTGTGTGAGTGAGTCTGTGTGAGTGAGTCTGTGTGAGTGAGTGAGTCTGTGTGAGTGAGTGAGTCTGTGTGTGTGAGTGAGTCTATGTGAGTGAGTGAGTCTGTGTGAGTGAGTGAGTCCGTGTGAGTGAGTGAGTCTGTGTGAGTGAGTGAGTCTGTGTGAGTGAGTGAGTCTGTGTGAGTGAGTGAGTCTGTGTGAGTGAGTCTGTGTGAGTGAGTGAGTCTGTGTGAGTGAGTGAGTCCGTGTGAGTGAGTCTGTGTGAGTGAGTGAGTGAGTGAGTCTATGTGAGTGAGTGAGTCTGTGTGAGTGAGTGAGTCCGTGTGAGTGAGTGAGTCTGTGTGAGTGAGTGAGTCTGTGTGAGTGAGTGAGTCTGTGTGAGTGAGTCTGTGTGAGTGAGTGAGTCTGTGTGAGTGAGTGAGTCTGTGTGAGTGAGTGAGTCCGTGTGAGTGAGTGAGTCCGTGTGAGTGAGGGAGTCCGTGTGAGTGAGTGAGTCTGTGTGAGTGAGTGATTCTGTGTGAGTGAGTCTGTGTGTGTGAGTGAGTCTGTGTGAGTGAGTGAGTCTGTGTGAGTGAGTGAGTCTGTGTGAGTGAGTCTGTGTGAGTGAGTGAGTCTGTGTGAGTGAGTGAGTCTGTGTGTGAGTCTGTGTAAGTGAGTGAGTCTGTGTGAGTGAGTCTGTGTGAGTGAGTGAGTCTGTGTGAGTGAGTCTGTGTGTGTGAGTGAGTCTGTGTGAGTGAGTCTGTGTGAGTGAGTCTGTGTGTGTCAGTGAGTCTGAGTGAGTGAGTGAGTCTGTGTGAGTGAGTCTGTGTAAGTGAGTGAGTCTGTGTGAGTGAGTCTGTGTGAGTGAGTGAGTCTGTGTGAGTGAGTGAGTCTGTGTGAGTGAGTCTGTGTAAGTGAGTGAGTCTGTGTGAGTGAGTCTGTGTGAGTGAGTGAGTCTGTGTGAGTGAGTCTGTGTGTGTGAGTGAGTCTGTGTGAGTGAGTCTGTGTCAGTGAGTCTGTGTGTGTGAGTGAGTCTGCGTGAGTGAGTCTGTGTGAGTGAGTCTGTGTGAGTGAGTGAGTCTGTGTGAGTGAGTCTGTGTGAGTGAGTCTGTGTGAGTGAGTGAGTCTGTGTGAGTGAGTCTGTGTGAGTGAGTGAGTCTGTGTGAGTGAGTGAGTCTGTGTGAGTGAGTGAGTCTGTGTGAGTGAGTCTGTGTGAGTGAGTCTGTGTGAGTGAGTCTGTGTGAGTGAGTGAGTCTGTGTGAGTGAGTGAGTCTGTGTGTGTGAGTGAGTCTGTGTGAGTGAGTGAGTCCGTGTGAGTGAGTGCGTCTGTGTGAGTGAGTGAGTCTGTGTGAGTGAGTCTGTGTGAGTGAGTGAGTCTGTGTGAGTGAGTCTGTGTGAGTGAGTGAGTCTGTGTGAGTGAGTGAGTCTGTGTGAGTGAGTCTGTGTGAGTGAGTGAGTCTGTGTGAGTGAGTCTGTGTGAGTGAGTGAGTCTGTGTGAGTGAGTCTGTGTGTGTGAGTGAGTCTGAGTGAGTGAGTCTGTGTGTGTGAGTGAGTCTGTGTGTGTGAGTGAGTCTGTGTGTGTGAGTCTGAGTGAGTGAGTCTGTGTGTGTGAGTCTGAGTGAGTGAGTCTGTGTGAGTGAGTCTGTGTGAGTGAGTGAGTCTGTGTGTGTGAGTGAGTCTGTGTGAGTGAGTCTGTGTGAGTGAGTCTGAGTGAGTGAGTCTGTGTGAGTGAGTGAGTCTGTGTGTGTGAGTGAGTCTGTGTGAGTGAGTCTGTGTGAGTGAGTGAGTCTGTGTGAGTGAGTGAGTCTGTGTGAGTGAGTGAGTCTGTGTGAGTGAGTGAGTCTGTGTGTGTGAGTGAGTCTGTGTGAGTGAGTGAGTCTGTGTGAGTGAGTGAGTCTGTGTGAGTGAGTCTGTATGAGTGAATGAGTCTGAGTGAGTGAGTCTGTGTGAGTGAGTGAGTCTGTGTGTGTGAGTGAGTCTGTGTGAGTGAGTGAGTCTGTGTGAGTGAGTCTGTGTGAGTGAGTGAGTCTGTGTGAGTGAGTCTGTGTGAGTGAGTGAGTCTGTGTGAGTGAGTCTGTGTGAGTGAGTCTGTGTGAGTGAGTGAGTCTGTGTGAGTGAGTCTGTGTGAGTGAGTGAGTCTGTGTGAGTGAGTGAGTCTGTGTGAGTGAGTGAGTCTGTGTGAGTTAGTCTGTGTGAGTGAGTGAGTCTGTGTGAGTGAGTCTGTGTGAGTGAGTGAGTCTGTGTGAGTGAGTCTGTATGAGTGAATGAGTCTGAGTGAGTGAGTCTGTGTGAGTGAGTGAGTCTGTGTGAGTGAGTGAGTCTGTGTGAGTGAGTGAGTCTGAGTGAGTGAGTCTGTGTGAGTGAGTGAGTATGTGTGAGTGAGTAAGCGAGTCTGTGTGAGTGAGTGAGTCTGTGTGAGTGAGTCTGTGTGAGTGAGTCTGTGTGAGTGAGTCTGTGTGAATGAGTCTGTGTGAGTGAGTCTGTGTGAGTGAGTGAGTCTGTGTGAGTGAGTGAGTCTGTGTGAGTGAGTCTGTGTGAGTGAGTGAGTCTGTGTGTGTGAGTGAGTCTGTGTGTGTGAGTCTGTGTGAGTGAGTGAGTCTGAGTGAGTGAGTCTGTGTGTGTGAGTCTTTGTGTGTGAGTGAGTCTGTGTGAGTGAGTGAGTCTGTGTGAGTGAGTGAGTCTGTGTGAGTGAGTGAGTCTGTGTGAGTGAGTCTGTGTGTGTGAGTGAGTCTGTGTGAGTGAGTCTGTGTGAGTGAGTCTGTGTGAGTGAGTGAGTCTGTGTGAGTGAGTCTGTGTGAGTGAGTGAGTCTGTGTAAGTGAGTGAGTCTGTGTGTGTGAGTGAGTGAGTCTGTGTAAGTGAGTCTGTGTGAGTGAGTCTGTGTGAGTGAGTGAGTCTGAGTGAGTGAGTCTGTGTGAGTGAGTGAGTCTGTGTGAGTGAGTCTGTGTGAGTGAGTCTGTGTGAGTGAGTCTGTGTGAGTGAGTGAGTCTGTGTGAGTGAGTGAGTCTGTGTGAGTGAGTGAGTCTGTGTGAGTGAGTCTGTGTGAGTGAGTCTGTGTGAGTGAGTCTGTGTGTGTGAGGCTGTGTGAGTGAGTGAGTGTGTGTGAGTGAGTGAATCTGTGTGAGTGAGTGAGTCTTTGTGAGTGAGTGAGTCTGTGTGAGTGAGTGAGTCTGTGTGAGTGAGTGAGTCTGTGTGAGTGAGTGCGTCTGTGTGAGTGAGTGAGTCTGTGTGAGTGAGTGAGTCTGTGTGAGTGAGTGAGTCTGTGTGAGTGAGTCTGAGTTAGTGAGTGAGTCTGTGTGAGTGAGTCTGTGTGAGTGAGTGAGTCTGTGTGAGTGCGTCTGTGTGAGTGAGTGAGTCTGTGTGAGTGAGTCTGTGTGAGTGAGTGAGTCTGTGTGTGTGAGTGAGTCTGTGTGAGTGAGTGAGTCTGTGTGAGTGAGTGAGTCTGAGTGAGTGAGTCTGAGTGAGTGAGTCTGAGTGAGTGAGTCTGTGTGAGTGAGTCTGTGTGAGTGAGTGAGTCTGTGTGAGTGAGTGAGTCTGTGTGAGTGAGTGAGTCTGTGTGAGTGAGTCTGTGTGAGTGAGTCTGTGTGAGTGAGTCTGTGTGAGTGAGTGAGTCTGTGTGAGTGAGTGAGTCTGTGTGAGTGAGTCTGTGTGAGTGAGTGAGTCTGTGTGAGTGAGTGAGTCTGTGTGAGTGAGTGAGTCTGTGTGAGTGAGCCTGTGTGTGTGAGTGAGTCTGTGTGAGTGAGTCTGTGTGAGTGAATCTGTGTGAGTGAGTCTGTGTGAGTGAGTGAGTCTGTGTGAGTGAGTCTGTGTGAGTGAGTCTGTGTGAGTGAGTCTGTGTGAGTGAGTGAGTCTGTGTGAGTGAGTCTGTGTGAGTGAGTCTGTGTGAGTGAGTCTGTGTGTGTGAGTGAGTCTGTGTGAGTGAGTGAGTCTGTGTGAGTGAGTCTGTGTGAGTGAGTCTGTGTGTGTGAGTGAGTGTGTCTGTGTGAGTGAGTGAGTCTGTGTGAGTGAGTCTGTGTGAGTGAGTCTGTGTGAGTGAGTGAGTCTGTGTGAGTGAGTCTGTGTGTGTGAGTGAGTCTGTGAGTGAGTGAATCTGTGTGAGTGAGTGAGTCTGTGTGAGTGAGTGAGTCTGTGTGTGTGAGTCTGTGTGAGTGAGTGAGTCTGTGTGAGTGAGTGAGTCTGTGTGAGTGAGTCTGTGTGAGTGAGTCTGTGTGAGTGAGTGAGTCTGTGTGAGTGAGTGAATCTGTGTGTGTGAGTCTGTGTGAGTGAGTGAGTCTGTGTGAGTAAGTGAGTCTGTGTGAGTGAGTCTGTGTGAGTGAGTGAGTCTGTGCGTGTGAGTCTGTGTGAGTGAGTCTGTGTGAGTGTGTGAGTGAGTCTGTGTGAGTGAGTGAGTCTGTGTGAGTGAGTGAGTCTGTGTGAGTGAGTGAGTCTGAGTGAGTGAGTCTGAGTGAGTGAGTCTGTGTGAGTGAGTCTGTGTGAGTGAGTCTGTGTGAGTGAGTCTGTGTGAGTGAGTGAGTCTGTGTGAGTGAGTCTGTGTGAGTGAGTGAGTCTGTGTGAGTGAGTGAGTCTGAGTGAGTGAGTCTGAGTGAGTGAGTCTGTGTGAGTGAGTCTGTGTGAGTGAGTCTGTGTGAGTGAGTGAGTCTGTGTGAGTGAGTGAGTCTGTGTGAGTGAGTCTGTGTGAGTGAGTCTGTGTGAGTGAGTCTGTGTGAGTGAGTGAGTCTGTGCGTGTGAGTCTGTGTGAGTGAGTCTGTGTGAGTGTGTGAGTGAGTCTGTGTGAGTGAGTGAGTCTGTGTGAGTGAGTGAGTCTGTGTGAGTGAGTCTGTGTGAATGAGTGAGTGAGTCTGTGTGAGTGAGTCTGTGTGAGTGAGTGAATCTGTGCGTGTGAGTCTGTGTGAGTGAGTCTGTGTGAGTGAGTGAGTCTGTGTGAGTGAGTCTGTGTGAGTGAGTGAGTCTGTTTGAGTGAGTGAGTCTGTGTGAGTGAGTCTGTGTGAGTGAGTGAGTCTGTGTGAGTGAGTGAGTCTGTGTGTGTGAGTGAGTCTGTGTGAGTGAGTGAGTCTGTGTGAGTGAGTCTGTGTGAGTGAGTCAGTCTGTGTGAGTGAGTGAGTCTGTGTGAGTGAGTCTGTGTGAGTGAGTCTGTGTGAGTGAGTGAGTCTGTGTGAGTGAGTGAGTCTGTGTGAGTGAGTGAATCTGTGTGAGTGAGTGAATCTGTGTGAGTGAGTGAGTCTGTGTGAGTGAGTGAGTCTGTGTGAGTGAGTGAATCTGTGTGAGTGAGTGAGTCTGTGTGAGTGAGTCTGTGTGTGTGAGTGAGTCTGTGTGAGTGAGTCTGTGTGAGTGAGTCTGTGTGAGTGAATCTGTGTGAGTGAGTGAGTCTGTGTGAGTGAGTGAGTCTGTGTGAGTGAGTGAATCTGTGTGAGTGAGTGAGTGATTCTGTGTGAGTGAGTCTGTGTGAGTGAGTGAGTCTGTGTGAGTGAGTGAGTCTGTGTGAGTGAGTGAATCTGTGTGAGTGAGTGAGTCTGTGTGAGTGAGTGAATCTGTGTGAGTGAGTGAGTCTGTGTGAGTGAGTGAGTCTGTGTGAGTGAGTCTGTGTGAGTGAGTGAGTCTGTGTGAGTGAGTGAATCTGTGTGAGTGAGTGAGTCTGTGTGAGTGAGTGAGTCTGTGTGAGTGAGTCTGTGTGAGTGAGTGAATCTGTGTGAGTGAGTGAGTCTGTGTGAGTGAGTGAGTCTTTGTGAGTGAGTGAATCTGTGTGAGTGAGTGAGTCTGTGTGAGTGAGTGAGTCTGTGTGAGTGAGTCTGTGTGAGTGAGTGAGTCTGTGTGAGTGAGTGAGTCTGTGTGAGTGAGTCTGTGTGAGTGAGTGAGTCTGTGTGAGTGAGTGAGTCTGTGTGAGTGAGTCTGTGTGAGTGAGTGAGTCTGTGTGAGTGGGTCTGTGTGAGTGAGTCTGTGTGTGTGAGTGAGTCTGTGTGAGTGAGTGAGTGAGTCTGAGTGAGTGAGTCTGAGTGAGTGAGTCTGTGTGAGTGAGTCTGTGTGAGTGAGTCTGTGTGAGTGAGTGAGTCTGTGTGAGTGAGTGAGTCTGTGTGAGTGAGTGAGTCTGTGTGTGTGAGTCTGTGTGAGTGAGTGCGTCTGTGTGAGTGAGTGAGTCTGTGTGAGTGAGTGAGTCTGTGTGAGTGAGTCTGTGTGAGTGAGTCTGTGTGAGTGAGTCTGTGTGAGTGAGTGAGTCTGTGTGAGTGAGTCTGTGTGAGTGAGTGAGTCTGTGTGAGTGAGTCTGTGTGAGTGAGTGAGTCTGTGTGAGTGAGTCTGTGTGAGTGAGTGAGTCTGTGTGTGTGAGTGAGTCTGTGTGAGTGAGTGAGTCTGTGTGAGTGAGTGAGTCTGAGTGAGTGAGTCTGTGTGAGTGAGTCTGTGTGAGTGAGTGAGTCAGTGTGAGTGAGTGAGTCTGTGTGAGTGAGTGAGTCTGTGTGAGTGAGTCTGTGTGAGTGAGTCTGTCTGTGTGAGTGAGTGAGTCTGTGTGAGTGAGTGAGTCTGTGTGAGTGAGTGAGTCTGTGTGAGTGAGTCTGTGTGAGTGAGTGAGTCTGTGTGAGTGAGCCTGTGTGTGTGAGTGAGTCTGTGTGAGTGAGTGAGTCTGTGTGAGTGAGTGAGTCTGTGTGAGTGAGTGAGTCTGTGTGAGTGAGTCTGTGTGAGTGAGTCTGTGTGAGTGAGTGAGTCTGTGTGAGTTAGTGAGTCTGTGTGAGTGAGTCTGTGTGAGTGAGTCTGTGTGAGTGAGTCTGTGTGAGTGAGTCTGTGTGTGTGAGTGAGTCTGTGTGAGTGAGTGAGTCTGTGTGAGTGAGTCTGTGTGAGTGAGTCTGTGTGTGTGAGTGAGTGTGTGTGAGTGAGTGTGTGTGAGTGAGTGTGTGTGAGTGAGTGTGTGTGAGTGAGTGTGTGTGAGTGAGTGTGTGTGAGTGAGTGTGTGTGAGTGAGTCTGTGTGAGTGAGTGAGTCTGAGTGAGCGAGTCTGTGTGAGTGAGTCTGTGTGAGTGAGTGAGTCTGTGTGAGTGAGTGAGTCTGTGTGAGTGAGTGAGTCTGTGTGAGTGAGTGAGTCTGTGTGAGTGAGTGAGTCTGTGTGAGTGAGTCTGTGTGTGTGAGTGAGTCTGTGTGAGTGAGTCTGTGTGAGTGATTCTGTGTGAGTGAGTGAGTCTGTGTGAATGAGTCTGTGTGAGTGAGTCTGTGTGTGTGAGTGAGTCTGTGTGAGTGAGTGAGTCTGTGTGAGTGAGTGAGTCTGTGTGAGTGAGTGAGTCTGTGTGAGTGAGTCTGTGTGTGTGAGTGAGTCTGTGTGAGTGAGTCTGTGTGAGTGAGTCTGTGTGAGTGAGTGAGTCTGTGTGAGTGAGTCTGTGTGAGTGAGTCTGTGTGTGTGAGTGAGTCTGTGTGAGTGAGTGAGTCTGTGTGTGAGTGAGTCTGTGTGAGTGAGTCTGTGTGTGTGAGTGAGTCTGTGTGAGTGAGTGAGTCTGTGTGTGAGTGAGTCTGTGTGAGTGAGTGAGTCTGTGTGAGTGAGTCTGTGTGAGTGAGTCTGTGTGAGTGAGTGAGTCTGTGTGAGTGAGTCTGTGTGAGTGAGTCTGTGTGTGTGAGTGAGTCTGTGTGAGTGAGTCTGTGTGAGTGAGTCTGTGTGTGTGAGTGAGTCTGTGTGAGTGAGTGAGTCTGTGTGAGTGAGTCTGTGTGAGTGAGTCTGTGTGAGTGAGTGAGTCTGTGTGAGTGAGTCTGTGTGAGTGAGTCTGTGTGAGTGAGTCTGTGTGTGTGAGTGAGTCTGTGTGAGTGAGTCTGTGTGAGTGAGTCTGTGTGAGTGAGTCTGTGTGTGTGAGTCTGTGTGAGTGAGTGAGTCTGTGTGAGTGAGTTAGTCTGTGTGAGTGAGTGAGCCTGTGTGAGTGAGTGAGTCTGTGTGAGTGAGTGAGTCTGAGTGAGCGAGTCTGAGTGAGTGTGTCTGTGTGAGTGAGTCTGTGTGTGTGAGTGAGTCTGTGTGAGTGAGTCTGTGTGAGTGAGTCTGTGTGAGTGAGTCTGTGTGAGTGAGTGAGTCTGTGTGAGTGAGTGAGTCTGTGTGAGTGAGTGAGTCTGTGTGAGTGAGTCTGTGTGTGTGAGTGAGTCTGTGTGAGTGAGTCTGTGTGAGTGATTCTGTGTGAGTGAGTGAGTCTGTGTGAGTGAGTCTGTGTGAATGAGTCTGTGTGAGTGAGTCTGTGTGTGTGAGTGAGTCTGTGTGAGTGAGTGAGTCTGTGTGAGTGAGTGAGTCTGTGTGAGTGAGTGAGTCTGTGTGAGTGAGTCTGTGTGTGTGAGTGAGTCTGTGTGAGTGAGTCTGTGTGAGTGAGTCTGTGTGAGTGAGTGAGTCTGTGTGAGTGAGTCTGTGTGAGTGAGTCTGTGTGTGTGAGTGAGTCTGTGTGAGTGAGTGAGTCTGTGTGTGAGTGAGTCTGTGTGAGTGAGTCTGTGTGTGTGAGTGAGTCTGTGTGAGTGAGTGAGTCTGTGTGTGAGTGAGTCTGTGTGAGTGAGTGAGTCTGTGTGAGTGAGTCTGTGTGAGTGAGTCTGTGTGAGTGAGTGAGTCTGTGTGAGTGAGTCTGTGTGAGTGAGTCTGTGTGAGTGAGTCTGTGTGTGTGAGTGAGTCTGTGTGAGTGAGTCTGTGTGAGTGAGTCTGTGTGTGTGAGTGAGTCTGTGTGAGTGAGTGAGTCTGTGTGAGTGACTGTGTGAGTGAGTGAGTCTGTGTGAGTGAGTTAGTCTGTGTGAGTGAGTGAGCCTGTGTGAGTGAGTGAGTCTGTGTGAGTGAGTGAGTCTGAGTGAGTGAGTCTGAGTGAGTGTGTCTGTGTGAGTGAGTCTGTGTGTGTGAGTGAGTCTGTGTGAGTGAGTCTGTGTGAGTGAGTCTGTGTGAGTGAGTCTGTGTGTGTGAGTGAGTCTGTGTGAGTGAGTCTGTGTGAGTGATTCTGTGTGTGTGAGTGAGTCTGTGTGAGTGAGTCTGTGTGAGTGAGTGAGTCTGAGTGAGTGAGTCTGAGTGAGTGAGTCTGTGTGAGTGAGTGAGTCTGTGTGAGTGAGTGAGTCTGTGTGAGTGAGTGAGTCTGTGTGAGTGAGTCAGTGTGAGTGAGTCAGTGTGAGTGAGTCTGTGTGAGTGAGTGAGTCTGTGTGTGAGTGAGTCTGTGTGAGTGAGTGAGTCTGTGTGAGTGAGTCTGTGTGAGTGAGTGAGTCTGTGTGAGTGAGTCTGTGTGAGTGAGTCTGTGTGTGTGAGTGAGTCTGTGTGAGTGAGTCTGTGTGAGTGAGTCTGTGTGAGTGAGTGAGTCTGTGTGAGTGAGTCTGTGTGTGTGAGTCTGTGTGTGTGAGTCTGTGTGAGTGAGTCTGTGTGAGTGAGTGAGTCTGTGTGAGTGAGTCTGTGTGAGTGAGTGAGTCTGTGTGAGTGAGTGAGTCTGTGTGAGTGAGTCTGTGTGAGTGAGTCTGTGTGAGTGAGTCTGTGTGTGTGAGTGAGTCTGTGTGTGTGAGTGAGTCTGTGTGAGTGAGTGAGTCTGTGTGAGTGAGTCTGTGTGAGTGAGTCTGTGTGAGTGAGTCTGTGTGAGTGAGTCTGTGTGTGTGAGTGAGTCTGTGTGAGTGAGTCTGAGTGAGTGAGTCTGAGTGAGTGAGTCTGTGTGTGTGAGTCTGTGTGAGTGAGTCTGTGTGAGTGAGTCTGTGTGAGTGAGTCTGTGTGAGTCTGAGTGTGTGAGTCTGTGTTAGTGAGTCTGTGTGAGTGAGTCTGTGTGAGTGAGTCTGTGTGAGTGAGTCTGTGTGAGTGAGTCTGTGTGAGTGAGTCTGTGTGTGTGAGTGAGTCTGTGTGAGTGAGTCTGTGTGAGTGAGTCTGAGTGAGTGAGTCTGTGTGTGTGAGTCTGTGTGAGTGAGTCTGAGTGAGTGAGTCTGAGTGAGTGAGTCTGTGTGTGTGAGTCTGTGTGAGTGAGTTTGTGTGAGTGAGTCTGTGTGAGTGAGTCTGTGTGTGTGAGTGAGTCTGTGTGAGTGAGTCTGAGTGAGTGAGTCTGTGTGTGTGAGTGAGTCTGTGTGAGTGAGTCTGTGTGAGTGAGTCTGTGTGAGTGAGTCTGTGTGAGTGAGTCTGTGTGAGTGAGTCTGTGTGTGTGAGTGAGTCTGTGTGTGTGAGTGAGTCTGTGTGAGTGAGTGAGTCTGTGTGTGTGAGTGAGTCTGTGTGAGTGAGTCTGTGTGAGTGAGTCTGTGTGAGTGAGTGAGTCTGTGTGTGTGAGTCTGTGTGAGTGAGTCTGTGTGAGTGAGTGAGTCTGTGTGAGTGAGTCTGTGTGAGTGAGTCTGTGTGAGTGAGTGAGTCTGTGTGAGTGAGTCTGTGTGAGTGAGTCTGTGTGAGTGAGTGAGTCTGTGTGAGTGAGTGAGTCTGTGTGAGTGAGTGAGTCTGTGTGAGTGAGTCTGTGTGAGTGAGTCTGTGTGAGTGAGTGAGTCTGTGTGAGTGAGTCTGTGTGAGTGAGTGAGTCTGTGTGAGTGAGTGAGTCTGTGTGTGTGAGTGAGTCTGTGTGAGTGAGTCTGTGTGAGTGAGTGAGTCTGTGTGAGTGAGTGAGTCTGTGTGAGTGAGTCTGTGTGAGTGAGTCTGTGTGAGTGAGTGAGTCTGTGTGAGTGAGTGAGTCTGTGTGAGTGAGTCTGTGTGAGTGAGTCTGTGTGAGTGAGTGAGTCTGTGTGAGTGAGTGAGTCTGAGTGTGTGAGTGAGTCTGGGTGAGTGAGTCTGTGTGAGTGAGTGAGTCTGTGTGAGTGAGTCTGTGTGAGTGAGTCTGTGTGAGTGAGTGAGTCTGTGTGAGTGAGTGAGTCTGTGTGTGTGAGTGAGTCTATGTGAGTGAGTGAGTCTGTGTGAGTGAGTGAGTCCGTGTGAGTGAGTGAGTCTGTGTGAGTGAGTGAGTCTGTGTGAGTGAGTGAGTCTGTGTGAGTGAGTGAGTCTGTGTGAGTGAGTCTGTGTGAGTGAGTGAGTCTGTGTGAGTGAGTGAGTCCGTGTGAGTGAGTCTGTGTGAGTGAGTGAGTGAGTGAGTCTATGTGAGTGAGTGAGTCTGTGTGAGTGAGTGAGTCCGTGTGAGTGAGTGAGTCTGTGTGAGTGAGTGAGTCTGTGTGAGTGAGTGTGTCTGTATGAGTGAGTCTGTGTGTGTGAGTGAGTCTGTGTGAGTGAGTCTGTGTGAGTGAGTCTGTGTGTGTGAGTGAGTCTGTGTGAGTGAGTGAGTCTGTGTGAGTGAGTGAGTCTGTGTGAGTGAGTGAGTCTGTGTGAGTGAGTCTGTGTGTGTGAGTGAGTCTGTGTGTGTGAGTGAGTCTGTGTGAGTGAGTCTGTGTGAGTGAGTGAGTCTGAGTGAGTGAGTCTGAGTGAGTGAGTCTGTGTGAGTGAGTGAGTCTGTGTGAGTGAGTGAGTCTGTGTGAGTGAGTGAGTCTGTGTGAGTGAGTCAGTGTGAGTGAGTCAGTGTGAGTGAGTCTGTGTGAGTGAGTGAGTCTGTGTGTGAGTGAGTCTGTGTGAGTGAGTGAGTCTGTGTGAGTGAGTCTGTGTGAGTGAGTGAGTCTGTGTGAGTGAGTCTGTGTGAGTGAGTCTGTGTGTGTGAGTGAGTCTGTGTGAGTGAGTCTGTGTGAGTGAGTCTGTGTGAGTGAGTGAGTCTGTGTGAGTGAGTCTGTGTGTGTGAGTCTGTGTGTGTGAGTCTGTGTGAGTGAGTCTGTGTGAGTGAGTGAGTCTGTGTGAGTGAGTCTGTGTGAGTGAGTGAGTCTGTGTGAGTGAGTGAGTCTGTGTGAGTGAGTCTGTGTGAGTGAGTCTGTGTGAGTGAGTCTGTGTGTGTGAGTGAGTCTGTGTGTGTGAGTGAGTCTGTGTGAGTGAGTGAGTCTGTGTGAGTGAGTCTGTGTGAGTGTGTCTGTGTGAGTGAGTCTGTGTGAGTGAGTCTGTGTGTGTGAGTGAGTCTGTGTGAGTGAGTCTGAGTGAGTGAGTCTGAGTGAGTGAGTCTGTGTGTGTGAGTCTGTGTGAGTGAGTCTGTGTGAGTGAGTCTGTGTGAGTGAGTCTGTGTGAGTCTGAGTGTGTGAGTCTGTGTTAGTGAGTCTGTGTGAGTGAGTCTGTGTGAGTGAGTCTGTGTGAGTGAGTCTGTGTGAGTGAGTCTGTGTGAGTGAGTCTGTGTGTGTGAGTGAGTCTGTGTGAGTGAGTCTGTGTGAGTGAGTCTGAGTGAGTGAGTCTGTGTGTGTGAGTCTGTGTGAGTGAGTCTGAGTGAGTGAGTCTGAGTGAGTGAGTCTGTGTGTGTGAGTCTGTGTGAGTGAGTTTGTGTGAGTGAGTCTGTGTGAGTGAGTCTGTGTGTGTGAGTGAGTCTGTGTGAGTGAGTCTGAGTGAGTGAGTCTGTGTGTGTGAGTGAGTCTGTGTGAGTGAGTCTGTGTGAGTGAGTCTGTGTGAGTGAGTCTGTGTGAGTGAGTCTGTGTGAGTGAGTCTGTGTGTGTGAGTGAGTCTGTGTGTGTGAGTGAGTCTGTGTGAGTGAGTGAGTCTGTGTGTGTGAGTGAGTCTGTGTGAGTGAGTCTGTGTGAGTGAGTCTGTGTGAGTGAGTGAGTCTGTGTGTGTGAGTCTGTGTGAGTGAGTCTGTGTGAGTGAGTGAGTCTGTGTGAGTGAGTCTGTGTGAGTGAGTCTGTGTGAGTGAGTGAGTCTGTGTGAGTGAGTCTGTGTGAGTGAGTCTGTGTGAGTGAGTGAGTCTGTGTGAGTGAGTGAGTCTGTGTGAGTGAGTGAGTCTGTGTGAGTGAGTCTGTGTGAGTGAGTCTGTGTGAGTGAGTGAGTCTGTGTGAGTGAGTCTGTGTGAGTGAGTGAGTCTGTGTGAGTGAGTGAGTCTGTGTGTGTGAGTGAGTCTGTGTGAGTGAGTCTGTGTGAGTGAGTGAGTCTGTGTGAGTGAGTGAGTCTGTGTGAGTGAGTCTGTGTGAGTGAGTCTGTGTGAGTGAGTGAGTCTGTGTGAGTGAGTGAGTCTGTGTGAGTGAGTCTGTGTGAGTGAGTCTGTGTGAGTGAGTGAGTCTGTGTGAGTGAGTGAGTCTGAGTGTGTGAGTGAGTCTGGGTGAGTGAGTCTGTGTGAGTGAGTGAGTCTGTGTGAGTGAGTCTGTGTGAGTGAGTCTGTGTGAGTGAGTGAGTCTGTGTGAGTGAGTGAGTCTGTGTGTGTGAGTGAGTCTATGTGAGTGAGTGAGTCTGTGTGAGTGAGTGAGTCCGTGTGAGTGAGTGAGTCTGTGTGAGTGAGTGAGTCTGTGTGAGTGAGTGAGTCTGTGTGAGTGAGTGAGTCTGTGTGAGTGAGTCTGTGTGAGTGAGTGAGTCTGTGTGAGTGAGTGAGTCCGTGTGAGTGAGTCTGTGTGAGTGAGTGAGTGAGTGAGTCTATGTGAGTGAGTGAGTCTGTGTGAGTGAGTGAGTCCGTGTGAGTGAGTGAGTCTGTGTGAGTGAGTGAGTCTGTGTGAGTGAGTGAGTCTGTGTGAGTGAGTCTGTGTGAGTGAGTGAGTCTGTGTGAGTGAGTGAGTCTGTGTGAGTGAGTGAGTCCGTGTGAGTGAGGGAGTCCGTGTGAGTGAGTGAGTCTGTGTGAGTGAGTGATTCTGTGTGAGTGAGTCTGTGTGTGTGAGTGAGTCTGTGTGAGTGAGTGAGTCTGTGTGAGTGAGTGAGTCTGTGTGAGTGAGTCTGTGTGAGTGAGTGAGTCTGTGTGAGTGAGTGAGTCTGTGTGTGAGTCTGTGTAAGTGAGTGAGTCTGTGTGAGTGAGTCTGTGTGAGTGAGTGAGTCTGTGTGAGTGAGTCTGTGTGTGTGAGTGAGTCTGTGTGAGTGAGTCTGTGTGAGTGAGTCTGTGTGTGTCAGTGAGTCTGAGTGAGTGAGTGAGTCTGTGTGAGTGAGTCTGTGTAAGTGAGTGAGTCTGTGTGAGTGAGTCTGTGTGAGTGAGTGAGTCTGTGTGAGTGAGTGAGTCTGTGTGAGTGAGTCTGTGTAAGTGAGTGAGTCTGTGTGAGTGAGTCTGTGTGAGTGAGTGAGTCTGTGTGAGTGAGTCTGTGTGTGTGAGTGAGTCTGTGTGAGTGAGTCTGTGTCAGTGAGTCTGTGTGTGTGAGTGAGTCTGCGTGAGTGAGTCTGTGTGAGTGAGTCTGTGTGAGTGAGTGAGTCTGTGTGAGTGAGTCTGTGTGAGTGAGTCTGTGTGAGTGAGTGAGTCTGTGTGAGTGAGTCTGTGTGAGTGAGTGAGTCTGTGTGAGTGAGTGAGTCTGTGTGAGTGAGTGAGTCTGTGTGAGTGAGTCTGTGTGAGTGAGTCTGTGTGAGTGAGTCTGTGTGAGTGAGTGAGTCTGTGTGAGTGAGTGAGTCTGTGTGTGTGAGTGAGTCTGTGTGAGTGAGTGAGTCCGTGTGAGTGAGTGCGTCTGTGTGAGTGAGTGAGTCTGTGTGAGTGAGTCTGTGTGAGTGAGTGAGTCTGTGTGAGTGAGTCTGTGTGAGTGAGTGAGTCTGTGTGAGTGAGTGAGTCTGTGTGAGTGAGTCTGTGTGAGTGAGTGAGTCTGTGTGAGTGAGTCTGTGTGAGTGAGTGAGTCTGTGTGAGTGAGTCTGTGTGTGTGAGTGAGTCTGAGTGAGTGAGTCTGTGTGTGTGAGTGAGTCTGTGTGTGTGAGTGAGTCTGTGTGTGTGAGTCTGAGTGAGTGAGTCTGTGTGTGTGAGTCTGAGTGAGTGAGTCTGTGTGAGTGAGTCTGTGTGAGTGAGTGAGTCTGTGTGTGTGAGTGAGTCTGTGTGAGTGAGTCTGTGTGAGTGAGTCTGAGTGAGTGAGTCTGTGTGAGTGAGTGAGTCTGTGTGTGTGAGTGAGTCTGTGTGAGTGAGTCTGTGTGAGTGAGTGAGTCTGTGTGAGTGAGTGAGTCTGTGTGAGTGAGTGAGTCTGTGTGAGTGAGTGAGTCTGTGTGTGTGAGTGAGTCTGTGTGAGTGAGTGAGTCTGTGTGAGTGAGTGAGTCTGTGTGAGTGAGTCTGTATGAGTGAATGAGTCTGAGTGAGTGAGTCTGTGTGAGTGAGTGAGTCTGTGTGTGTGAGTGAGTCTGTGTGAGTGAGTGAGTCTGTGTGAGTGAGTCTGTGTGAGTGAGTGAGTCTGTGTGAGTGAGTCTGTGTGAGTGAGTGAGTCTGTGTGAGTGAGTCTGTGTGAGTGAGTCTGTGTGAGTGAGTGAGTCTGTGTGAGTGAGTCTGTGTGAGTGAGTGAGTCTGTGTGAGTGAGTGAGTCTGTGTGAGTGAGTGAGTCTGTGTGAGTTAGTCTGTGTGAGTGAGTGAGTCTGTGTGAGTGAGTCTGTGTGAGTGAGTGAGTCTGTGTGAGTGAGTCTGTATGAGTGAATGAGTCTGAGTGAGTGAGTCTGTGTGAGTGAGTGAGTCTGTGTGAGTGAGTGAGTCTGTGTGAGTGAGTGAGTCTGAGTGAGTGAGTCTGTGTGAGTGAGTGAGTATGTGTGAGTGAGTAAGCGAGTCTGTGTGAGTGAGTGAGTCTGTGTGAGTGAGTCTGTGTGAGTGAGTCTGTGTGAGTGAGTCTGTGTGAATGAGTCTGTGTGAGTGAGTCTGTGTGAGTGAGTGAGTCTGTGTGAGTGAGTGAGTCTGTGTGAGTGAGTCTGTGTGAGTGAGTGAGTCTGTGTGTGTGAGTGAGTCTGTGTGTGTGAGTCTGTGTGAGTGAGTGAGTCTGAGTGAGTGAGTCTGTGTGTGTGAGTCTTTGTGTGTGAGTGAGTCTGTGTGAGTGAGTGAGTCTGTGTGAGTGAGTGAGTCTGTGTGAGTGAGTGAGTCTGTGTGAGTGAGTCTGTGTGTGTGAGTGAGTCTGTGTGAGTGAGTCTGTGTGAGTGAGTCTGTGTGAGTGAGTGAGTCTGTGTGAGTGAGTCTGTGTGAGTGAGTGAGTCTGTGTAAGTGAGTGAGTCTGTGTGTGTGAGTGAGTGAGTCTGTGTAAGTGAGTCTGTGTGAGTGAGTCTGTGTGAGTGAGTGAGTCTGAGTGAGTGAGTCTGTGTGAGTGAGTGAGTCTGTGTGAGTGAGTCTGTGTGAGTGAGTCTGTGTGAGTGAGTCTGTGTGAGTGAGTGAGTCTGTGTGAGTGAGTGAGTCTGTGTGAGTGAGTGAGTCTGTGTGAGTGAGTCTGTGTGAGTGAGTCTGTGTGAGTGAGTCTGTGTGTGTGAGGCTGTGTGAGTGAGTGAGTGTGTGTGAGTGAGTGAATCTGTGTGAGTGAGTGAGTCTTTGTGAGTGAGTGAGTCTGTGTGAGTGAGTGAGTCTGTGTGAGTGAGTGAGTCTGTGTGAGTGAGTGCGTCTGTGTGAGTGAGTGAGTCTGTGTGAGTGAGTGAGTCTGTGTGAGTGAGTGAGTCTGTGTGAGTGAGTCTGAGTTAGTGAGTGAGTCTGTGTGAGTGAGTCTGTGTGAGTGAGTGAGTCTGTGTGAGTGCGTCTGTGTGAGTGAGTGAGTCTGTGTGAGTGAGTCTGTGTGAGTGAGTGAGTCTGTGTGTGTGAGTGAGTCTGTGTGAGTGAGTGAGTCTGTGTGAGTGAGTCTGAGTTAGTGAGTGAGTCTGTGTGAGTGAGTCTGTGTGAGTGAGTGAGTCTGTGTGAGTGCGTCTGTGTGAGTGAGTGAGTCTGTGTGAGTGAGTCTGTGTGAGTGAGTGAGTCTGTGTGTGTGAGTGAGTCTGTGTGAGTGAGTGAGTCTGTGTGAGTGAGTGAGTCTGAGTGAGTGAGTCTGAGTGAGTGAGTCTGAGTGAGTGAGTCTGTGTGAGTGAGTCTGTGTGAGTGAGTGAGTCTGTGTGAGTGAGTGAGTCTGTGTGAGTGAGTGAGTCTGTGTGAGTGAGTCTGTGTGAGTGAGTCTGTGTGAGTGAGTCTGTGTGAGTGAGTGAGTCTGTGTGAGTGAGTGAGTCTGTGTGAGTGAGTCTGTGTGAGTGAGTGAGTCTGTGTGAGTGAGTGAGTCTGTGTGAGTGAGTGAGTCTGTGTGAGTGAGCCTGTGTGTGTGAGTGAGTCTGTGTGAGTGAGTCTGTGTGAGTGAATCTGTGTGAGTGAGTCTGTGTGAGTGAGTGAGTCTGTGTGAGTGAGTCTGTGTGAGTGAGTCTGTGTGAGTGAGTCTGTGTGAGTGAGTGAGTCTGTGTGAGTGAGTCTGTGTGAGTGAGTCTGTGTGAGTGAGTCTGTGTGTGTGAGTGAGTCTGTGTGAGTGAGTGAGTCTGTGTGAGTGAGTCTGTGTGAGTGAGTCTGTGTGTGTGAGTGAGTGTGTGTGAGTGTGTGTGTGTAAGTGAGTCTGTGTGAGTGAGTGAGTCTGAGTGAGTGAGTCTGTGTGAGTGAGTCTGTGTGAGTGAGTCTGTGTGAGTGAGTGAGTCTGTGTGAGTGAGTCTGTGTGAGTGAGTGAGTCTGTGTGAGTGAGTGAGTCTGTGTGAGTGAGTCTGTGTGTGTGAGTGAGTCTGTGTGAGTGAGTCTGTGTGAGTGATTCTGTGTGAGTGAGTGAGTCTGTGTGAGTGAGTCTGTGTGTGTGAGTGAGTCTGTGTGAGTGAGTGAGTCTGTGTGAGTGAGTGAGTCTGTGTGAGTGAGTCTGTGTGAGTGAGTGAGTCTGTGTGAGTGAGTGAGTCTGTGTGAGTGAGTCTGTGTGTGTGAGTGAGTCTGTGTGAGTGAGTCTGTGTGAGTGAGTCTGTGAGTGAGTGAGTCTGTGTGAGTGAGTCTGTGTGAGTGAGTCTGTGTGAGTGAGTCTGTGTGAGTGAGTCTGTGTGAGTGAGTGAGTCTGTGTGTGAGTGAGTCTGTGTGTGTGAGTGAGTCTGTGTGAGTGAGTGAGTCTGTGTGTGAGTGAGTCTGTGTGAGTGAGTGAGTCTGTGTGAGTGAGTCTGTGTGAGTGAGTGAGTCTGTGTGAGTGAGTCTGTGTGAGTGAGTCTGTGTGTGTGAGTCTGTGTGTGTGAGTGAGTCTGTGTGAGTGAGTGAGTCTGTGTGAGTGAGTCTGTGTGAGTGAGTCTGTGTGAGTGAGTCTGTGTGTGTGAGTGAGTCTGTGTGAGTGAGTCTGTGTGAGTGAGTCTGTGTTAGTGAGTCTGTGTGTGTGAGTGAGTCTGTGTGAGTGAGTCTGTGTGAGTGAGTCTGTGTGTGTGAGTCTGTGTGAGTGAGTCTGTGTGAGTGAGTGAGTCTGTGTGAGTGAGTTAGTCTGTGTGAGTGAGTGAGTCTGTGTGAGTGAGTGAGTCTGTGTGAGTGAGTGAGTCTGAGTGAGTGGGTCGGAGTGAGTGTGTCTGTGTGAGTGAGTCTGTGTGTGTGAGTGAGTCTGTGTGAGTGAGTCTGTGTGAGTGAGTCTGTGTGTGTGAGTGAGTCTGTGTGAGTGAGTCTGTGTGTGTGAGTGAGTCTGTGTGAGTGAGTCTGTGTGAGTGAGTGAGTCTGAGTGAGTGAGTCTGAGTGAGTGAGTCTGAGTGAGTGAGTCTGTGTGAGTGAGTGAGTCTGTGTGAGTGAGTGAGTCTGTGTGAGTGAGTGAGTCTGTGTGAGTGAGTGCGTCTGTGTGAGTGAGTGCGTCTGTGTGAGTGAGTGAGTCTGTGTGAGTGAGTGAGTCTGTGTGAGTGAGTCTCTGTGAGTGAGTCTGTGTGAGTGAGTGAGTCTGTGTGAGTGAGTGAGTCTGTGTGAGTGAGTCTGTGTGAGTGAGTGAGTCTGTGTGAGTGAGTCTGTGTGAGTGAGTGAGTCTGTGTGTGTGAGTGAGTCTGTGTGAGTGAGTGAGTCTGAGTGAGTGAGTGTGAGTGAGTGAGTCTGTGTGAGTGAGTCTGTGTGAGTGAGTGAGTCTGTGTGAGTGAGTCTGTGTGAGTGAGTCTGTGTGAGTGAGTCTGTGTGAGTGAGTGAGTCTGTGTGAGTGAGTGAGTCTGTGTGAGTGAGTGAGTCTGTGTGAGTGAGTGAGTCTGTGTGAGTGAGCCTGTGTGTGTGAGTGAGTCTGTGTGAGTGAGTCTGTGTGAGTGAGTCTGTGTGAGTGAGTGAGTCTGTGTGAGTGAGTGAGTCTGTGTGAGTGAGTCTGTGTGAGTGAGTGAGTCTGTGTGAGTGAGTGAGTCTGTGTGAGTGAGTCTGTGTGAGTGAGTCTGTGTGAGTGAGTCTGTGTGTGTGAGTGAGTCTGTGTGAGTGAGTGAGTCTGTGTGAGTGAGTCTGTGTGAGTGAGTCTGTGTGTGTGAGTGAGTGTGTGTGAGTGAGTCTGTGTGAGTGAGTCTGTGTGAGTGAGTGAGTCTGTGTGAGTGAGTGAGTCTGAGTGAGTGAGTCTGAGTGAGTGAGTCTGTGTGAGTGAGTCTGTGTGAGTGAGTCTGTGTGAGTGAGTGAGTCTGTGTGAGTGAGTGTGTGAGTGAGTGAGTCTGTGTGAGTGAGTGAGTCTGTGTGAGTGAGTCTGTGTGTGTGAGTGAGTCTGTGTGAGTGAGTTAGTCTGTGTGAGTGAGTGAGTCTGTGTGAGTGAGTGAGTGAGTCTGTGTGAGTGAATGAGTGAGTCTGTGTGAGTGAGTGAGTCTGTGTGAGTGAGTGAGTGAGTCTGTGTGAGTGAATGAGTGAGTCTGTGTGAGTGAGTGAGTGAGTCTGTGTGAGTGAATGAGTGAGTCTGTGTGAGTGATTGAGTCTGTGTGAGTGAGTCTGTGTGAGTGAGTCTGTGTGAGTGAGTCTGTGTGAGTGAGTCCGTGTGAGTGAGTGAGTCTGAGTGAGTGAGTCTGTGTGAGTGAGTGAGTCTGTGTGAGTGAGTCTGTGTGTGTGAGTGAGTCTGTGTGAGTGAGTGAGTCTGTGTGAGTGAGTCTGTGTGAGTGAGTCTGTGTGAGTGAGTCTGTGTGAGTGAGTCTGTGTGAGTGAGTCTGTGTGAGTGAGTCTGTGTGTGTGAGTGAGTCTGTGTGAGTGAGTCTGTGTGAGTGAGTCTGTGTGAGTGAGTCTGTGTTAGTGAGTCTGTGTGTGTGAGTGAGTCTGTGTGAGTGAGTCTGTGTGAGTGAGTGAGTCTGTGTGAGTGAATGAGTCTGTGTGAGTGAGTCTGTGTGAGTGAGTCTGTGTGAGTGAGTCTGTGTGAGTGAGTGAGTCTGTGTGAGTGAGTCTGTGTGAGTGAGTGAGTCTGTGTGTGTGAGTGAGTCTGTGTGAGTGAGTGAGTCTGTGTGAGTGAGTGAGTCTGTGTGAGTGAGTGAGTCTGAGTGAGTGAGTCTGAGTGAGTGAGTCTGTGTGAGTGAGTCTGTGTGAGTGAGTGAGTCTGTGTGAGTGAGTGAGTCTGTGTGAGTGAATGAGTCTGTGTGAGTGAGTCTGTGTGAGTGGGTCTGTGTGAGTGAGTCTGTGTGAGTGAGTGACTCTGTGTGAGTGAGTGAGTCTGTGTGAGTGAGCCTGTGTGTGTGAGTGAGTCTGTGTGAGTGAGTCTGTGTGAGTGAGTCTGTGTGAGTGAGAGTGAGTCTGTGTGTGTGAGTGAGTCTGTGTGAGTGAGTGAGTCTGTGTGAGTGAGTCTGTGTGAGTGAGTCTGTGTGTGTGAGTGAGTGTGTGTGAGTGAGTCTGTGTGAGTGAGTCTGTGTGAGTGAGTGAGTCTGTGTGAGTGAGTGAGTCTGAGTGAGTGAGTCTGAGTGAGTGAGTCTGTGTGAGTGAGTCTGTGTGAGTGAGTCTGTGTGAGTGAGTCTGTGTGAGTGAGTGAGTCTGTGTGAGTGAGTCTGTGTGAGTGAGTGAGTCTGTGTGAGTGAGTGAGTCTGAGTGAGTGAGTCTGAGTGAGTGAGTCTGTGTGAGTGAGTCTGTGTGAGTGAGTCTGTGTGAGTGAGTCTGTGTGAGTGAGTGAGTCTGTGTGAGTGAGTGAGTCTGTGTGAGTGAGTGAGTGAGTCTGTGTGAGTGAATGAGTGAGTCTGTGTGAGTGAGTGAGTCTGTGTGAGTGAGTGAGTGAGTCTGTGTGAGTGAGTCTGTGTGAGTGAGTCTGTGTGAGTGAGTTAGTCTGTGTGAGTGAGTGAGTCTGTGTGAGTGAGTGAGTCTGTGTGAGTGAGTGAGTGAGTCTGTGTGAGTGAATGAGCGAGTCTGTGTGAGTGAGTGAGTCTGTGTGACTGAGTGAGTGAGTCTGTGTGAGTGAGTCTATGTGAGTGAGTCTGTGTGAGTGAGTCCGTGTGAGTGAGTGAGTCCGTGTGAGTGAGTGAGTCTGAGTGAGTGAGTCTGTGTGAGTGAGTGAGTCTGTGTGAGTGAGTCTGTGTGTGTGAGTGAGTCTGAGTGAGTGAGTCTGTGTGAGTGAGTCTGTGTGAGTGAGTCTGTGTGAGTGAGTGAGTCTGTGTGAGTGAGTGAGTCCGTGTGAGTGAGTGAGTCTGTGTGAGTGAGTCTGTGCGAGTGAGTGAGTCTGTGTGAGTGAGTCTGTGTGAGTGAGTCTGTGTGAGTGAGTCTGTGTGAGTGAGTGAGTCTGTGTGTGTGAGTGAGTCTGTGTGAGTGAGTCTGTGTGAGTGAGAGAGTCTGTGTGAGTGAGTCTGTGTGAGTGAGTCTGTGTGAGTGAGTCTGTGTGAGTGAGTGAGTCTGTGTGAGTGAGTCTGTGTGAGCGAGTCTGAGTGAGTGAGTCTGAGTGAGTGAGTCTGTGTGAGTGAGTGAGTCTGTGTGAGTGAGTGAGTCTGTGTGAGTGAGTGAGTCTGTGTGTGTGAGTGAGTCTCTGTGAGTGAGTGAGTGAGTCTGTGTGAGTGAGTGAGTCTGTGTGAGTGAGTGAGTCTCTGTGAGTGAGTGAGTGAGTCTGTGTGAGTGAGTGAGTCTGTGTGAGTGAGTGAGTCTGTGTGAGTGAGTGAGTGAGTCTGTGTGAGTGAGTGAGCCTGTGTGAGTGAGTGAGTCTGTGTGAGTCTGTGTGAGTGAGTCTGTGTGAGTGAGTCTGTGTGAGTGAGTCTGAGTGAGTGAGTCTGTGTGAGTGAGTGAGTCTGTGTGAGTGAGTCTGTGTGAGTGAGTCTGAGTGAGTGAGTCTGAGTGAGTGAGTCTGTGTGAGTGAGTCTGTGTGTGTGAGTGAGTCTGTGTGAGTGAGTCTGTGTGAGTGAGTCTGTGTGAGTGAGTCTGAGTGAGTGAGTCTGAGTGAGTGAGTCTGTGTGAGTGAGTCTGTGTGTGTGACTGAGTCTGTGTGAGTGAGTCTGTGTGAGTGAGTCTGTGTGTGTGAGTGAGTCTGTGTGAGTGAGTGAGTCTGTGTGAGTGAGTCTGTGTGAGTGAGTGAGTCTGTGTGAGTGAGTGAGTCTCTGTGAGTGAGTCTGTGTGAGTGAGTCTGTGTGAGTGAGTGAGTCTGTGTGAGTGAGTGAGTCTGTGTGAGTGAGTCTGTGTGAGTGAGTGAGTCTGTGTGAGTGAGTGAGTCTGTGTGAGTGAGTGAGTGAGTCTGTGTGAGTGAGTCTGTGTGAGTGAGTGAGTCTGTGTGAGTGAGTGAGTCTGTGTCAGTGAGTGAGTGAGTCTGTGTGAGTGAGTGAGTGAGTCTTTGTGAGTGAGTGAGTGAGTCTGTGTGAGTGAGTGAGTCTGTGTGAGTGAGTCTGTGTGAGTGAGTGAGTCTGTGTGAGTGAGTGAGTCTGTGTGAGTGAGTGAGTGAGTCTGTGTGAGTGAGTCTGTGTGAGTGAGTGAGTCTGTGTGAGTGAGTGAGTCTGTGTCAGTGAGTGAGTGAGTCTGTGTGAGTGAGTGAGTGAGTCTTTGTGAGTGAGTGAGTGAGTCTGTGTGAGTGAGTCTGTGTGAGTGAGTGAGTCTGTGTGAGTGAGTGAGTCTGTGTGAGTGAGTGAGTCTGTGTGTGTGAGTCTGTGTGAGTGAGTCTGTGTGAGTGAGTGAGTCTGTGTGAGTGAGTGAGTCTGTGTGAGTGAGTGAGTGAGTCTGTGTGAGTGAGTGAGTCTGTGTGAGTGAGTCTGTGTGAGTGAGTCTGTGTGAGTGAGTGAGTCTGTGTGAGTGAGTCTGTGTGTGTGAGTGAGTCTGTGAGTGAGTGAATCTGTGTGAGTGAGTGAGTCTGTGTGAGTGAGTGAGTCTGTGTGTGTGAGTCTGTGTGAGTGAGTGAGTCTGTGTGAGTGAGTGAGTCTGTGTGAGTGAGTCTGTGTGAGTGAGTCTGTGTGAGTGAGTGAGTCTGTGTGAGTGAGTGAATCTGTGTGTGTGAGTCTGTGTGAGTGAGTGAGTCTGTGTGAGTAAGTGAGTCTGTGTGAGTGAGTCTGTGTGAGTGAGTGAGTCTGTGCGTGTGAGTCTGTGTGAGTGAGTCTGTGTGAGTGTGTGAGTGAGTCTGTGTGAGTGAGTGAGTCTGTGTGAGTGAGTGAGTCTGTGTGAGTGAGTGAGTCTGTGTGAGTGAGTCTGTGTGAGTGAGTGAGTCTGTGTGAGTGAGTGAGTCTGTGTGTGTGAGTGAGTCTGTGTGAGTGAGTCTGTGTGAGTGAGTCTGTGTGAGTGAGTCTGTGTGAGTGAGTGAGTCTGTGCGTGTGAGTCTGTGTGAGTGAGTCTGTGTGAGTGTGTGAGTGAGTCTGTGTGAGTGAGTGAGTCTGTGTGAGTGAGTGAGTCTGTGTGAGTGAGTCTGTGTGAATGAGTGAGTGAGTCTGTGTGAGTGAGTCTGTGTGAGTGAGTGAATCTGTGCGTGTGAGTCTGTGTGAGTGAGTCTGTGTGAGTGAGTGAGTCTGTGTGAGTGAGTCTGTGTGAGTGAGTGAGTCTGTTTGAGTGAGTGAGTCTGTGTGAGTGAGTCTGTGTGAGTGAGTGAGTCTGTGTGAGTGAGTGAGTCTGTGTGTGTGAGTGAGTCTGTGTGAGTGAGTGAGTCTGTGTGAGTGAGTCTGTGTGAGTGAGTCAGTCTGTGTGAGTGAGTGAGTCTGTGTGAGTGAGTCTGTGTGAGTGAGTCTGTGTGAGTGAGTCTGTGTGAGTGAGTCTGTGTGAGTGAGTGAGTCTGTGTGAGTGAGTGAGTCTGTGTGAGTGAGTGAATCTGTGTGAGTGAGTGAATCTGTGTGAGTGAGTGAGTCTGTGTGAGTGAGTGAGTCTGTGTGAGTGAGTGAATCTGTGTGAGTGAGTGAGTCTGTGTGAGTGAGTCTGTGTGTGTGAGTGAGTCTGTGTGAGTGAGTCTGTGTGAGTGAGTCTGTGTGAGTGAATCTGTGTGAGTGAGTGAGTCTGTGTGAGTGAGTGAGTCTGTGTGAGTGAGTGAATCTGTGTGAGTGAGTGAGTGATTCTGTGTGAGTGAGTCTGTGTGAGTGAGTGAGTCTGTGTGAGTGAGTGAGTCTGTGTGAGTGAGTGAATCTGTGTGAGTGAGTGAGTCTGTGTGAGTGAGTGAATCTGTGTGAGTGAGTGAGTCTGTGTGAGTGAGTGAGTCTGTGTGAGTGAGTCTGTGTGAGTGAGTGAGTCTGTGTGAGTGAGTGAATCTGTGTGAGTGAGTGAGTCTGTGTGAGTGAGTGAGTCTGTGTGAGTGAGTCTGTGTGAGTGAGTGAATCTGTGTGAGTGAGTGAGTCTGTGTGAGTGAGTGAGTCTTTGTGAGTGAGTGAATCTGTGTGAGTGAGTGAGTCTGTGTGAGTGAGTGAGTCTGTGTGAGTGAGTCTGTGTGAGTGAGTGAGTCTGTGTGAGTGAGTGAGTCTGTGTGAGTGAGTCTGTGTGAGTGAGTGAGTCTGTGTGAGTGAGTGAGTCTGTGTGAGTGAGTCTGTGTGAGTGAGTGAGTCTGTGTGAGTGGGTCTGTGTGAGTGAGTCTGTGTGTGTGAGTGAGTCTGTGTGAGTGAGTGAGTGAGTCTGAGTGAGTGAGTCTGAGTGAGTGAGTCTGTGTGAGTGAGTCTGTGTGAGTGAGTCTGTGTGAGTGAGTGAGTCTGTGTGAGTGAGTGAGTCTGTGTGAGTGAGTGAGTCTGTGTGTGTGAGTCTGTGTGAGTGAGTGCGTCTGTGTGAGTGAGTGAGTCTGTGTGAGTGAGTGAGTCTGTGTGAGTGAGTCTGTGTGAGTGAGTCTGTGTGAGTGAGTCTGTGTGAGTGAGTGAGTCTGTGTGAGTGAGTCTGTGTGAGTGAGTGAGTCTGTGTGAGTGAGTCTGTGTGAGTGAGTGAGTCTGTGTGAGTGAGTCTGTGTGAGTGAGTGAGTCTGTGTGTGTGAGTGAGTCTGTGTGAGTGAGTGAGTCTGTGTGAGTGAGTGAGTCTGAGTGAGTGAGTCTGTGTGAGTGAGTCTGTGTGAGTGAGTGAGTCAGTGTGAGTGAGTGAGTCTGTGTGAGTGAGTGAGTCTGTGTGAGTGAGTCTGTGTGAGTGAGTCTGTCTGTGTGAGTGAGTGAGTCTGTGTGAGTGAGTGAGTCTGTGTGAGTGAGTGAGTCTGTGTGAGTGAGTCTGTGTGAGTGAGTGAGTCTGTGTGAGTGAGCCTGTGTGTGTGAGTGAGTCTGTGTGAGTGAGTGAGTCTGTGTGAGTGAGTGAGTCTGTGTGAGTGAGTGAGTCTGTGTGAGTGAGTGAGTCTGTGTGAGTGAGTCTGTGTGAGTGAGTCTGTGTGAGTGAGTGAGTCTGTGTGAGTTAGTGAGTCTGTGTGAGTGAGTCTGTGTGAGTGAGTCTGTGTGAGTGAGTCTGTGTGTGTGAGTGAGTCTGTGTGAGTGAGTGAGTCTGTGTGAGTGAGTGAGTCTGTGTGAGTGAGTCTGTGTGAGTGAGTCTGTGTGTGTGAGTGAGTGTGTGTGAGTGAGTGTGTGTGAGTGAGTGTGTGTGAGTGAGTGTGTGTGAGTGAGTGTGTGTGAGTGAGTGTGTGTGAGTGAGTGTGTGTGAGTGAGTCTGTGTGAGTGAGTGAGTCTGAGTGAGCGAGTCTGTGTGAGTGAGTCTGTGTGAGTGAGTGAGTCTGTGTGAGTGAGTGAGTCTGTGTGAGTGAGTGAGTCTGTGTGAGTGAGTGAGTCTGTGTGAGTGAGTGAGTCTGTGTGAGTGAGTCTGTGTGTGTGAGTGAGTCTGTGTGAGTGAGTCTGTGTGAGTGATTCTGTGTGAGTGAGTGAGTCTGTGTGAATGAGTCTGTGTGAGTGAGTCTGTGTGTGTGAGTGAGTCTGTGTGAGTGAGTGAGTCTGTGTGAGTGAGTGAGTCTGTGTGAGTGAGTGAGTCTGTGTGAGTGAGTCTGTGTGTGTGAGTGAGTCTGTGTGAGTGAGTCTGTGTGAGTGAGTCTGTGTGAGTGAGTGAGTCTGTGTGAGTGAGTCTGTGTGAGTGAGTCTGTGTGTGTGAGTGAGTCTGTGTGAGTGAGTGAGTCTGTGTGTGAGTGAGTCTGTGTGAGTGAGTCTGTGTGTGTGAGTGAGTCTGTGTGAGTGAGTGAGTCTGTGTGTGAGTGAGTCTGTGTGAGTGAGTGAGTCTGTGTGAGTGAGTCTGTGTGAGTGAGTCTGTGTGAGTGAGTGAGTCTGTGTGAGTGAGTCTGTGTGAGTGAGTCTGTGTGTGTGAGTGAGTCTGTGTGAGTGAGTCTGTGTGAGTGAGTCTGTGTGTGTGAGTGAGTCTGTGTGAGTGAGTGAGTCTGTGTGAGTGAGTCTGTGTGAGTGAGTCTGTGTGAGTGAGTGAGTCTGTGTGAGTGAGTCTGTGTGAGTGAGTCTGTGTGAGTGAGTCTGTGTGAGTGAGTCTGTGTGTGTGAGTGAGTCTGTGTGAGTGAGTCTGTGTGAGTGAGTCTGTGTGAGTGAGTCTGTGTGTGTGAGTCTGTGTGAGTGAGTGAGTCTGTGTGAGTGAGTTAGTCTGTGTGAGTGAGTTAGTCTGTGTGAGTGAGTGAGCCTGTGTGAGTGAGTGAGTCTGTGTGAGTGAGTGAGTCTGAGTGAGCGAGTCTGAGTGAGTGTGTCTGTGTGAGTGAGTCTGTGTGTGTGAGTGAGTCTGTGGGGTGAGTGAGTCTGTGTGAGTGAGTCTGTGTGAGTGAGTCTGTGTGAGTGAGTGAGTCTGTGTGAGTGAGTGAGTCTGTGTGAGTGAGTGAGTCTGTGTGAGTGAGTCTGTGTGTGTGAGTGAGTCTGTGTGAGTGAGTCTGTGTGAGTGATTCTGTGTGAGTGAGTGAGTCTGTGTGAGTGAGTCTGTGTGAATGAGTCTGTGTGAGTGAGTCTGTGTGTGTGAGTGAGTCTGTGTGAGTGAGTGAGTCTGTGTGAGTGAGTGAGTCTGTGTGAGTGAGTGAGTCTGTGTGAGTGAGTCTGTGTGTGTGAGTGAGTCTGTGTGAGTGAGTCTGTGTGAGTGAGTCTGTGTGAGTGAGTGAGTCTGTGTGAGTGAGTCTGTGTGAGTGAGTCTGTGTGTGTGAGTGAGTCTGTGTGAGTGAGTGAGTCTGTGTGTGAGTGAGTCTGTGTGAGTGAGTCTGTGTGTGTGAGTGAGTCTGTGTGAGTGAGTGAGTCTGTGTGTGAGTGAGTCTGTGTGAGTGAGTGAGTCTGTGTGAGTGAGTCTGTGTGAGTGAGTCTGTGTGAGTGAGTGAGTCTGTGTGAGTGAGTCTGTGTGAGTGAGTCTGTGTGAGTGAGTCTGTGTGTGTGAGTGAGTCTGTGTGAGTGAGTCTGTGTGAGTGAGTCTGTGTGTGTGAGTGAGTCTGTGTGAGTGAGTGAGTCTGTGTGAGTGAGTCTGTGTGAGTGAGTCTGTGTGTGTGAGTGAGTCTGTGTGAGTGAGTCTGTGTGAGTGAGTCTGTGTGAGTGAGTCTGTGTGTGTGAGTGAGTCTGTGTGAGTGAGTCTGTGTGAGTGAGTCTGTGTGTGTGAGTCTGTGTGAGTGAGTGAGTCTGTGTGAGTGAGTTAGTCTGTGTGAGTGAGTGAGCCTGTGTGAGTGAGTGAGTCTGTGTGAGTGAGTGAGTCTGAGTGAGTGAGTCTGAGTGAGTGTGTCTGTGTGAGTGAGTCTGTGTGTGTGAGTGAGTCTGTGTGAGTGAGTCTGTGTGAGTGAGTCTGTGTGAGTGAGTCTGTGTGTGTGAGTGAGTCTGTGTGAGTGAGTCTGTGTGAGTGAGTCTGTGTGTGTGAGTGAGTCTGTGTGAGTGAGTCTGTGTGAGTGAGTGAGTCTGAGTGAGTGAGTCTGAGTGAGTGAGTCTGTGTGAGTGAGTGAGTCTGTGTGAGTGAGTGAGTCTGTGTGAGTGAGTGAGTCTGTGTGAGTGAGTCAGTGTGAGTGAGTCAGTGTGAGTGAGTCTGTGTGAGTGAGTGAGTCTGTGTGTGAGTGAGTCTGTGTGAGTGAGTGAGTCTGTGTGAGTGAGTCTGTGTGAGTGAGTGAGTCTGTGTGAGTGAGTCTGTGTGAGTGAGTCTGTGTGTGTGAGTGAGTCTGTGTGAGTGAGTCTGTGTGAGTGAGTCTGTGTGAGTGAGTGAGTCTGTGTGAGTGAGTCTGTGTGTGTGAGTCTGTGTGTGTGAGTCTGTGTGAGTGAGTCTGTGTGAGTGAGTGAGTCTGTGTGAGTGAGTCTGTGTGAGTGAGTGAGTCTGTGTGAGTGAGTGAGTCTGTGTGAGTGAGTCTGTGTGAGTGAGTCTGTGTGAGTGAGTCTGTGTGTGTGAGTGAGTCTGTGTGTGTGAGTGAGTCTGTGTGAGTGAGTGAGTCTGTGTGAGTGAGTCTGTGTGAGTGAGTCTGTGTGAGTGAGTCTGTGTGAGTGAGTCTGTGTGTGTGAGTGAGTCTGTGTGAGTGAGTCTGAGTGAGTGAGTCTGAGTGAGTGAGTCTGTGTGTGTGAGTCTGTGTGAGTGAGTCTGTGTGAGTGAGTCTGTGTGAGTGAGTCTGTGTGAGTCTGAGTGTGTGAGTCTGTGTTAGTGAGTCTGTGTGAGTGAGTCTGTGTGAGTGAGTCTGTGTGAGTGAGTCTGTGTGAGTGAGTCTGTGTGAGTGAGTCTGTGTGTGTGAGTGAGTCTGTGTGAGTGAGTCTGTGTGAGTGAGTCTGAGTGAGTGAGTCTGTGTGTGTGAGTCTGTGTGAGTGAGTCTGAGTGAGTGAGTCTGAGTGAGTGAGTCTGTGTGTGTGAGTCTGTGTGAGTGAGTTTGTGTGAGTGAGTCTGTGTGAGTGAGTCTGTGTGTGTGAGTGAGTCTGTGTGAGTGAGTCTGAGTGAGTGAGTCTGTGTGTGTGAGTGAGTCTGTGTGAGTGAGTCTGTGTGAGTGAGTCTGTGTGAGTGAGTCTGTGTGAGTGAGTCTGTGTGAGTGAGTCTGTGTGTGTGAGTGAGTCTGTGTGTGTGAGTGAGTCTGTGTGAGTGAGTGAGTCTGTGTGTGTGAGTGAGTCTGTGTGAGTGAGTCTGTGTGAGTGAGTCTGTGTGAGTGAGTGAGTCTGTGTGTGTGAGTCTGTGTGAGTGAGTCTGTGTGAGTGAGTGAGTCTGTGTGAGTGAGTCTGTGTGAGTGAGTCTGTGTGAGTGAGTGAGTCTGTGTGAGTGAGTCTGTGTGAGTGAGTCTGTGTGAGTGAGTGAGTCTGTGTGAGTGAGTGAGTCTGTGTGAGTGAGTGAGTCTGTGTGAGTGAGTCTGTGTGAGTGAGTCTGTGTGAGTGAGTGAGTCTGTGTGAGTGAGTCTGTGTGAGTGAGTGAGTCTGTGTGAGTGAGTGAGTCTGTGTGTGTGAGTGAGTCTGTGTGAGTGAGTCTGTGTGAGTGAGTGAGTCTGTGTGAGTGAGTGAGTCTGTGTGAGTGAGTCTGTGTGAGTGAGTCTGTGTGAGTGAGTGAGTCTGTGTGAGTGAGTGAGTCTGTGTGAGTGAGTCTGTGTGAGTGAGTCTGTGTGAGTGAGTGTGTGTGAGTGAGTGTGTGTGAGTGAGTCTGTGTGAGTGAGTGAGTCTGAGTGAGCGAGTCTGTGTGAGTGAGTCTGTGTGAGTGAGTGAGTCTGTGTGAGTGAGTGAGTCTGTGTGAGTGAGTGAGTCTGTGTGAGTGAGTGAGTCTGTGTGAGTGAGTGAGTCTGTGTGAGTGAGTCTGTGTGTGTGAGTGAGTCTGTGTGAGTGAGTCTGTGTGAGTGATTCTGTGTGAGTGAGTGAGTCTGTGTGAATGAGTCTGTGTGAGTGAGTCTGTGTGTGTGAGTGAGTCTGTGTGAGTGAGTGAGTCTGTGTGAGTGAGTGAGTCTGTGTGAGTGAGTGAGTCTGTGTGAGTGAGTCTGTGTGTGTGAGTGAGTCTGTGTGAGTGAGTCTGTGTGAGTGAGTCTGTGTGAGTGAGTGAGTCTGTGTGAGTGAGTCTGTGTGAGTGAGTCTGTGTGTGTGAGTGAGTCTGTGTGAGTGAGTGAGTCTGTGTGTGAGTGAGTCTGTGTGAGTGAGTCTGTGTGTGTGAGTGAGTCTGTGTGAGTGAGTGAGTCTGTGTGTGAGTGAGTCTGTGTGAGTGAGTGAGTCTGTGTGAGTGAGTCTGTGTGAGTGAGTCTGTGTGAGTGAGTGAGTCTGTGTGAGTGAGTCTGTGTGAGTGAGTCTGTGTGTGTGAGTGAGTCTGTGTGAGTGAGTCTGTGTGAGTGAGTCTGTGTGTGTGAGTGAGTCTGTGTGAGTGAGTGAGTCTGTGTGAGTGAGTCTGTGTGAGTGAGTCTGTGTGAGTGAGTGAGTCTGTGTGAGTGAGTCTGTGTGAGTGAGTCTGTGTGAGTGAGTCTGTGTGAGTGAGTCTGTGTGTGTGAGTGAGTCTGTGTGAGTGAGTCTGTGTGAGTGAGTCTGTGTGAGTGAGTCTGTGTGTGTGAGTCTGTGTGAGTGAGTGAGTCTGTGTGAGTGAGTTAGTCTGTGTGAGTGAGTGAGCCTGTGTGAGTGAGTGAGTCTGTGTGAGTGAGTGAGTCTGAGTGAGCGAGTCTGAGTGAGTGTGTCTGTGTGAGTGAGTCTGTGTGTGTGAGTGAGTCTGTGGGGTGAGTGAGTCTGTGTGAGTGAGTCTGTGTGAGTGAGTCTGTGTGAGTGAGTGAGTCTGTGTGAGTGAGTGAGTCTGTGTGAGTGAGTGAGTCTGTGTGAGTGAGTCTGTGTGTGTGAGTGAGTCTGTGTGAGTGAGTCTGTGTGAGTGATTCTGTGTGAGTGAGTGAGTCTGTGTGAGTGAGTCTGTGTGAATGAGTCTGTGTGAGTGAGTCTGTGTGTGTGAGTGAGTCTGTGTGAGTGAGTGAGTCTGTGTGAGTGAGTGAGTCTGTGTGAGTGAGTGAGTCTGTGTGAGTGAGTCTGTGTGTGTGAGTGAGTCTGTGTGAGTGAGTCTGTGTGAGTGAGTCTGTGTGAGTGAGTGAGTCTGTGTGAGTGAGTCTGTGTGAGTGAGTCTGTGTGTGTGAGTGAGTCTGTGTGAGTGAGTGAGTCTGTGTGTGAGTGAGTCTGTGTGAGTGAGTCTGTGTGTGTGAGTGAGTCTGTGTGAGTGAGTGAGTCTGTGTGTGAGTGAGTCTGTGTGAGTGAGTGAGTCTGTGTGAGTGAGTCTGTGTGAGTGAGTCTGTGTGAGTGAGTGAGTCTGTGTGAGTGAGTCTGTGTGAGTGAGTCTGTGTGAGTGAGTCTGTGTGTGTGAGTGAGTCTGTGTGAGTGAGTCTGTGTGAGTGAGTCTGTGTGTGTGAGTGAGTCTGTGTGAGTGAGTGAGTCTGTGTGAGTGAGTCTGTGTGAGTGAGTCTGTGTGAGTGAGTGAGTCTGTGTGAGTGAGTCTGTGTGAGTGAGTCTGTGTGAGTGAGTCTGTGTGTGTGAGTGAGTCTGTGTGAGTGAGTCTGTGTGAGTGAGTCTGTGTGTGTGAGTCTGTGTGAGTGAGTGAGTCTGTGTGAGTGAGTTAGTCTGTGTGAGTGAGTGAGCCTGTGTGAGTGAGTGAGTCTGTGTGAGTGAGTGAGTCTGAGTGAGTGAGTCTGAGTGAGTGTGTCTGTGTGAGTGAGTCTGTGTGTGTGAGTGAGTCTGTGTGAGTGAGTCTGTGTGAGTGAGTCTGTGTGAGTGAGTCTGTGTGTGTGAGTGAGTCTGTGTGAGTGAGTCTGTGTGAGTGAGTCTGTGTGTGTGAGTGAGTCTGTGTGAGTGAGTCTGTGTGAGTGAGTGAGTCTGAGTGAGTGAGTCTGAGTGAGTGAGTCTGTGTGAGTGAGTGAGTCTGTGTGAGTGAGTGAGTCTGTGTGAGTGAGTGAGTCTGTGTGAGTGAGTCAGTGTGAGTGAGTCAGTGTGAGTGAGTCTGTGTGAGTGAGTGAGTCTGTGTGTGAGTGAGTCTGTGTGAGTGAGTGAGTCTGTGTGAGTGAGTCTGTGTGAGTGAGTGAGTCTGTGTGAGTGAGTCTGTGTGAGTGAGTCTGTGTGTGTGAGTGAGTCTGTGTGAGTGAGTCTGTGTGAGTGAGTCTGTGTGAGTGAGTGAGTCTGTGTGAGTGAGTCTGTGTGTGTGAGTCTGTGTGTGTGAGTCTGTGTGAGTGAGTCTGTGTGAGTGAGTGAGTCTGTGTGAGTGAGTCTGTGTGAGTGAGTGAGTCTGTGTGAGTGAGTGAGTCTGTGTGAGTGAGTCTGTGTGAGTGAGTCTGTGTGAGTGAGTCTGTGTGTGTGAGTGAGTCTGTGTGTGTGAGTGAGTCTGTGTGAGTGAGTGAGTCTGTGTGAGTGAGTCTGTGTGAGTGAGTCTGTGTGAGTGAGTCTGTGTGTGTGAGTGAGTCTGTGTGAGTGAGTCTGAGTGAGTGAGTCTGAGTGAGTGAGTCTGTGTGTGTGAGTCTGTGTGAGTGAGTCTGTGTGAGTGAGTCTGTGTGAGTGAGTCTGTGTGAGTCTGAGTGTGTGAGTCTGTGTTAGTGAGTCTGTGTGAGTGAGTCTGTGTGAGTGAGTCTGTGTGAGTGAGTCTGTGTGAGTGAGTCTGTGTGAGTGAGTCTGTGTGTGTGAGTGAGTCTGTGTGAGTGAGTCTGTGTGAGTGAGTCTGAGTGAGTGAGTCTGTGTGTGTGAGTCTGTGTGAGTGAGTCTGAGTGAGTGAGTCTGAGTGAGTGAGTCTGTGTGTGTGAGTCTGTGTGAGTGAGTTTGTGTGAGTGAGTCTGTGTGAGTGAGTCTGTGTGTGTGAGTGAGTCTGTGTGAGTGAGTCTGAGTGAGTGAGTCTGTGTGTGTGAGTGAGTCTGTGTGAGTGAGTCTGTGTGAGTGAGTCTGTGTGAGTGAGTCTGTGTGAGTGAGTCTGTGTGAGTGAGTCTGTGTGTGTGAGTGAGTCTGTGTGTGTGAGTGAGTCTGTGTGAGTGAGTGAGTCTGTGTGTGTGAGTGAGTCTGTGTGAGTGAGTCTGTGTGAGTGAGTCTGTGTGAGTGAGTGAGTCTGTGTGTGTGAGTCTGTGTGAGTGAGTCTGTGTGAGTGAGTGAGTCTGTGTGAGTGAGTCTGTGTGAGTGAGTCTGTGTGAGTGAGTGAGTCTGTGTGAGTGAGTCTGTGTGAGTGAGTCTGTGTGAGTGAGTGAGTCTGTGTGAGTGAGTGAGTCTGTGTGAGTGAGTGAGTCTGTGTGAGTGAGTCTGTGTGAGTGAGTCTGTGTGAGTGAGTGAGTCTGTGTGAGTGAGTCTGTGTGAGTGAGTGAGTCTGTGTGAGTGAGTGAGTCTGTGTGTGTGAGTGAGTCTGTGTGAGTGAGTCTGTGTGAGTGAGTGAGTCTGTGTGAGTGAGTGAGTCTGTGTGAGTGAGTCTGTGTGAGTGAGTCTGTGTGAGTGAGTGAGTCTGTGTGAGTGAGTGAGTCTGTGTGAGTGAGTCTGTGTGAGTGAGTCTGTGTGAGTGAGTGAGTCTGTGTGAGTGAGTGAGTCTGAGTGTGTGAGTGAGTCTGGGTGAGTGAGTCTGTGTGAGTGAGTGAGTCTGTGTGAGTGAGTCTGTGTGAGTGAGTCTGTGTGAGTGAGTGAGTCTGTGTGAGTGAGTGAGTCTGTGTGTGTGAGTGAGTCTATGTGAGTGAGTGAGTCTGTGTGAGTGAGTGAGTCCGTGTGAGTGAGTCTGTGTGAGTGAGTGAGTCTGTGTGAGTGAGTCTGTGTGAGTGAGTGAGTCCGTGTGAGTGAGTCTGTGTGAGTGAGTGAGTCTGTGTGAGTGAGTCTGTGTGAGTGAGTGAGTCTGTGTGAGTGAGTGAGTCTGTGTGAGTGAGTGAGTCTGTGTGAGTGAGTGAGTCCGTGTGAGTGAGTCTGTGTGAGTGAGTGAGTCTGTGTGAGTGAGTCTGTGTGTGTGAGTGAGTCTGTGTGAGTGAGTCTGTGTGAGTGAGTGAGTCTGTGTGAGTGAGTGAGTCCGTGTGAGTGAGTCTGTGTGAGTGAGTGAGTCTGTGTGAGTGAGTCTGTGTGAGTGAGTGAGTCTGTGTGAGTGAGTGAGTCCGTGTGAGTGAGTCTGTGTGAGTGAGTGAGTCTGTGTGAGTGAGTCTGTGTGTGTGAGTGAGTCTGTGTGAGTGAGTGAGTCTGTGTGAGTGAGTGAGTCCGTGTGAGTGAGTCTGTGTGAGTGAGTGAGTCTGTGTGAGTGAGTCTGTGTGAGTGAGTGAGTCTGTGTGAGTGAGTCTGTGTGAGTGAGTGAGTCTGTGTGAGTGAGTGAGTCTGTGTGAGTGAGTGAGTCTGTGTGAGTGAGTCTGTGTGAGTGAGTGAGTCTGTGTGAGTGAGTGAGTCCGTGTGAGTGAGTGAGTGAGTGAGTGAGTGGTCTAGTGTGAGTGAGTGAGTCTGTGTGAGTGAGTGGAGTCGAGGTGAGAGTGAGTTGTGTGAGTGAGTCTGTGTAGTGAGTGAGTCTGGTGGTGAGTGAGTGAGTCTGTGTGAGTGAGTGAGTCTGTGTGAGTGAGTGAGTCCGTGTGAGTGAGGGCGGTGTGACGTGAGTGAGTCAGTGTGAGTGAGTGATTCTGTGTGAGTGAGTCTGTGTGTGTGAGTGAGTCTGTGTGAGTGAGTGAGTCTGTGTGAGTGAGTGAGTCTGTGTGAGTGAGTCTGTGTGAGTGAGTGAGTCTGTGTGAGTGAGTGAGTCTGTGTGTGAGTCTGTGTAAGTGAGTGAGTCTGTGTGAGTGAGTCTGTGTGAGTGAGTGAGTCTGTGTGAGTGAGTCTGTGTGTGTGAGTGAGTCTGTGTGAGTGAGTCTGTGTGAGTGAGTCTGTGTGTGTCAGTGAGTCTGAGTGAGTGAGTGAGTCTGTGTGAGTGAGTCTGTGTAAGTGAGTGAGTCTGTGTGAGGTGAGTCTGTGTGAGTGAGTGAGTCTGTGTGAGTGAGTGAGTCTGTGTGAGTGAGTCTGTGTAAGTGAGTGAGTCTGTGTGAGTGAGTCTGTGTGAGTGAGTGAGTCTGTGTGAGTGAGTCTGTGTGTGTGAGTGAGTCTGTGTGAGTGAGTCTGTGTCAGTGAGTCTGTGTGTGTGAGTGAGTCTGCGTGAGTGAGTCTGTGTGAGTGAGTCTGTGTGAGTGAGTGAGTCTGTGTGAGTGAGTCTGTGTGAGTGAGTCTGTGTGAGTGAGTGAGTCTGTGTGAGTGAGTCTGTGTGAGTGAGTGAGTCTGTGTGAGTGAGTGAGTCTGTGTGAGTGAGTGAGTCTGTGTGAGTGAGTCTGTGTGAGTGAGTCTGTGTGAGTGAGTCTGTGTGAGTGAGTGAGTCTGTGTGAGTGAGTGAGTCTGTGTGTGTGAGTGATCTGTGTGAGTGAGTGAGTCCGTGTGAGTGAGTGCGTCTGTGTGAGTGAGTGAGTCTGTGTGAGTGAGTCTGTGTGAGGTGAGTCTGTGTGAGTGAGTGAGTCTGTGTGAGTGAGTCTGTGTGAGTGAGTGAGTCTGTGTGAGTGGAGTGAGTCTGTGTGAGTGAGTCTGCGTGAGTGAGTGAGTCTGTGTGAGTGAGTCTGTGAGTGAGTGAGTCTGTGTGAGTGAGTCTGTGTGTGTGAGTGAGTCTGAGTGAGTGAGTCTGTGTGTGTGAGTGAGTCTGTGGTGTGTGAGTGAGTCTGTGATGTGTGAGTCTGAGTGAGTGAGTCTGTGTGTGTGAGTCTGAGTGAGTGAGGTCTGTGTGAGTGAGTCTGTGTGAGTGAGTGAGTCTGTGTGTGTGAGTGAGTCTGTGTGAGTGAGTCTGTGTGAGTGAGTCTGAGTGAGTGAGTCTGTGTGAGTGAGTGAGTCTGTGTGTGTGAGTGAGTCTGTGTGAGTGAGTCTGTGTGTGAGTGAGTGTCTGTTGTGAGTGAGTGAGTCTGTGTGAGTGAGTGAGTCTGTGTGAGTGAGTGAGTCTGTGTGTGTGAGTGAGTCTGTGTGAGTGAGTGAGTCTGGTGTGAGTGAGTGAGTCTGTGTGAGTGAGTCTGTATGAGTGGAATGAGTCTGAGTGAGTGAGTCTGTGTGAGTGAGTGAGGTCTGTGTGTGTGAGTGAGTCTGTGTGAGTGAGTGAGTCTGTGTGAGTGAGTCTGTGTGAGTGAGTGAGTCTGTGTGAGTGAGTCTGTGTGAGTGAGTGAGTCTGTGTGAGTGAGTCCTGTGTGAGTGAGTCTGTGTGAGTGAGTGAGTCTGTGTGAGTGAGTCTGTGTGAGTGAGTGAGTCTGTGTGAGTGAGTGAGTCTGTGTGAGTGAGTGAGTCTGAGTGAGTTAGTCTGTGTGAGTGAGTGAGTCTGTGTGAGTGAGTCTGTGTGAGTGAGTGAGTCTGTGTGAGTGAGTCTGTATGAGTGAATGAGTCTGAGTGAGTGAGTCTGTGTGAGTGAGTGAGTCTGTGTGAGTGAGTGAGTCTGAGTGAGTGGAGTCTGTGTGAGTGAGTGAGTATGTGTGAGTGAGTAAGCGAGTCTGTGTGAGTGAGTGAGTCTGTGTGAGTGAGTCTGTGTGAGTGAGTCTGTGTGAGTGAGTCTGTTGTGAGTGAGTCTGTGTGAGTGAGTCTGTGTGAGTGAGTGAGTCTGTGTGAGTGAGTGAGTCTGTGTGAGTGAGTCTGTGTGAGTGAGTGAGTCTGTGTGTGTGAGTGAGTCTGTGTGTGTGAGTCTGTGTGAGTGAGTGAGTCTGAGTGAGTGAGTCTGTGTGTGTGAGTCTTTGTGTGTGAGTGAGTCTGTGTGAGTGAGTGAGTCTGTGTGAGTGAGTGAGTCTGTGTGAGTGAGTGAGTCTGTGTGAGTGGAGTCTGTGTGTGTGAGTGTGTCTGTGTGAGTGAGTCTGTGTGAGTGAGTCTGTGTGAGTGAGTGAGTCTGTGTGAGTGAGTCTGTGTGAGTGAGTGAGTCTGTGTAAGTGAGTGAGTCTGTGTGTGTGAGTGAGTGAGTCTGTGTAAGTGAGTCTGTGTGAGTGAGTCTGTGTGAGTGAGTGAGTCTGAGTGAGTGAGTCTGTGTGAGTGAGTGAGTCTGTGTGAGTGAGTCTGTGTGAGTGAGTCTGTGTGAGTGAGTCTGTGTGAGTGATGTGAGTCTGTGTGATTGAGTCTGTGTGTGTGAGTGAGTCTGTGTGAGTGAGTGAGTCTGTGTGTGTGAGTGAGTCTGTGTGTGTGGTCTGTTTGAGTGAGTGGCTGTGTGAGTGAGTCTGTGTGAGTGAGTCTGTGTCTGTGTGAGTGAGTCTGTGTGAGTGAGTCTGTGTGAGTGAGTCTGTGTGAGTGAGTCTGTGTGTGTGAGTGAGTCTGAGTGAGTGAGTCTGTGTGAGTGAGTCTGTGTGAGTGAGTCTTGTGTGAGTGAGTCCTGTGTGAGTGAGTGAGTCTGTGTGAGTGAGTGAGTCTGTGTGAGTGAGTGAGTCTGTGTGAGTGAGTCTGTGTGAGTGAGTGAGTCCTGTGTGTGTGAGTGAGTCTGTGTGTGAGTCTGTGTGAGTGAGTCCGAGTGAGTGAGTGAGTCTTGTGTGAGTGAGTGAGGTCTGTGTGAGTGACTGAGTCTGTGTGAGTGACTGAGTCAGTGTTAGTGTGTGAGTGTCTGAGTGTGAGCTTGAGTGTATGGGTATGTGTTAATGAGTGTGTGAGTGAGTGAGTCTGTATGAGTGAGTGTCCAGTGAGTCTGTGTGTGTGTATGAGTCCATGCGTGCGTGTAATTCCATGTGTGTGTGTGTGTGAGTCCGTGTGTGTGTATGAGTCTGAGTGTGAGGGTGTGTTGTGTGAGTCCGTGTGAGTGTGTGTGTGTGTGTGTGTGAGTCCGTGTGTGAGTCCGTGTGTGTGTGTGTGAGTCCGTGTGTGTGTGTGTGAGTCCGAGTGTGTGTGTGTGAGTCAGTGTTAGTGAGTGAGTGTGAGTGACTGTCTGAGTGTGAGGCTTGTGTGTGTGGTTAGTGTGAATGTGTGTGTGTGAGTGAGTCCGTGTGTGAGTGAGTGGGTCTGTGAGAGTGACTGAGTCTGTGTGAGTGACTGAGTCAGTGTTAGTGTGAGTGTCTGAGTGTGAGCTTGTGTGTATGGGTTTGTGTGAATGAGTGTGTGAGTGAGTGAGTCTGTATGAGTGAGTGTGAGTGAGTCCGTGTGTGTGAGTGTGTCTGTGTGAGTGAGTCTGTGTGAGTGAGTGAGTCTGTGTGTGTGAGTCTGTGTGTGTGTGTCTGTGTGAGTGTGAGTGACTCCATGCGTGAGTGTGTGTGAGTGAGTGTGTGTGAGTGAGTCTGTGTAAGTGAGTCTGTGGTGTGTGAGTGAGTCTGTGTGAGTGAGTGAGTCTGTGTGAGGGAGTGAGTCTGTGTAAGTGAGTGAGTCTGTGTGAGTGAGTGAGTGAGTCCTGTGTGAGTGAGTCTGTGTGAGTGAGTGAGTCTGTGTGTGTGAGTCTGTGTGTGTGTGTCTGTGTGAGTGTGAGTGACTCCATGCGTGAGTGTGTGTGAGTGAGTGTGTGTGAGTGAGTCTGTGTAAGTGAGTCTGTGTGTGTGAGTGAGTCTGTGTGAGTGAGTGAGTCTGTGTGAGGGAGTGAGTCTGTGTAAGTGAGTCTGTGTGTGTGTGAGGTGAGGTGAGAGTGAGTCTGTGAGGGAGCTGTGTGAGGGAGTCTGCGTGAGGGAGTCTGCGTGAGGGAGTCTGCGTGAGGGAGTCCTGCGGGAGGGAGTCTGCGGGGAGGGAGTCTGCGTGAGGGAGTCTGCGGGAGGGAGTCTGCGGGAGGGGTCTGCGGGAGGGAGTCTGCGGGAGGGGAGTCTGCGGGAGGGAGTCTGCGTGAGGAGTCTGCGGGAGTGAGTGAATGTGTGTGAGTAAATGAGGGAGTGAGTTTGTGTGTGTGAGCTTGTGTGTGTGTGTTTTTTTTTGAGTGAGTAAGTGTGCAAGTGAATGCGTGTGAGTGAGTCTGTATGAGTGTGTGTGTGTTGAGAGTCTGGATGAGTTAGTGAGTGAGTATGTGTGTGTGTGTGGTAAACCACTGTATTGTATTATACCTGCTGAATTTAACATGCCTGGGCTTGCCCCTGCTGGCTCCGCCTGTGGCTCCTCCCCTCGGGCTCGGGTATAAAGGTGGCCAATCTCCGGCTCTGCCTTCAATCTGGGGCCGGCTGCCAGCAGGTATCTTTAAGCTAATTAAAGCCACTGTTTCACTCTCAACTCGTCCTCTGTCGTTATTGATGGTACATCAATTTAATTAGCTTAAAGTTTTAAGATGAATCAATCACTCTAACCTGGTCGCCTGGAGTGGACCCCAAGCAGCCGATGCCACTACCACGTTCAAACACTGGCTAAGCTGCTTCGAATCCCACATCGAATCCTCCGCCATCGCTGTCGCCGAGACCCACAAGCTGCGAATTCTCAACTCCCGGGTGAGCCCGCAAGTATACCTTATTATCAGGGATGCTGCTTCAGACACGGATGCGATAACGCTGTTCAAAGGACAGTATGTCAGGAAAGTCAACGAGGTGTACGCTAGGCATCTCCTTGCCACGAGGTGACAGCGCCCCAGAGAATCGCAAGCTGAATTTCTGCGCCTATTGCGGGTACTCGGCCAGAACTGCAATTGTAAGGCGGTATCGGTTGTCGAGCACACAGAGTTGTTGATCCGGGACGCCTATGTCGCAGGCATAAAGTCAAATTACACCCGCCAGCGCCTACTAGAAAGGGGTGCATTCGACCTCCAAGAGACAGTACAGCTTTTGGACTCGTTAGAAGTGGCTTTCCAGACATCCGGGTGCGGCTATGCAGAGCTAGGTCGCATATTCGGTAGCTCCCGCTTGGAACGGACTTTTGGGCTCTTTTACAGGGCCCCCACGGCATTTGTTTGACATTTCCCGGTGTGGGAAGAAGACTGCAGCATTCCCCTGACAGTGTCCCCCAGGAATGTTATGTCTTTTGGCTACCAGACCTGGCAGAAACAGTAAAAGATTTGGCTTGAGCTGCAGCAGTAGACAAAGGCCTCTTCCAGCATGCAGGCGGGGGAAGGGAAACTTAAAGCTGCAATCTGACTTGACTCTATCAAAGGTGAATTCTAGCAGCAGAGGGAACAACTGTGAAAAGATCTACCAAGGCCATTGAAGAAGCAGGGACGAGGCTTCCGGTGGCGGCCATGGAGGAGTAGGTCGCGCATTCGGCAGCTCCCGTCTGGAACTGACTCTCAGACCTTTCTCAGGAGTTTCCATAGACTTTTTGGGGCAGACTGGTGAAGCGAACACTGCCAAAAGGATTCCCTCTCGACTTCTGGTTGCGGCTATGCGGAGCTAAGCCGCATGATTCGGCAGCTCCCGCTACCACGGACTTTCAGGCTCGTTAGGGGAGCCCCAACGGAACTTTTTTTCGACGCAGCCCATGGGGAAGGGAAGAGAGAGGTCCCCCTCCAACTTCTATGAAACGGACCAGAAGTGTAACGGCCAAAGGAGCGGCACTGGAGCAACGGGAGAAGCGAGGGAAAGAAAACAAAATGGCGGCGGCCAGGGACAAAGGGGAGCTGCAGGAGTTCATCAAGCGCTGCTTCGAGGAGCAGCGCGAGGAGATGCGCAAGGAGATGTTGGCGCCTATGCTTTCAGCAATTGAAGGACTCGGGATCACCCAGAAGGCCCACGAAGCTAAGATCCAGGAGGTACAGAAAAGAGTCAGTCAGAACGAAGACGAGCTCGTGGGCCTGGCGGTGAGAGTGGAGCAGAACGAGGCGCTACACAAGAGGTGGGCGGGAAGACTCGAAGACCTGGAGAACAGGTCGAGGAGAAAGAATCTGCGAATCCTGGGTCTCCCTGAGGGAGTGGAGGGGGCTGATGCCGGGGCATACGCGAGCACGATGCTCGAGGCGATGATGGGCACGAAGGCCCCTTCGAGGTCGCTGGAGTTGGACGGGGCACATCGGGTGCTGGCGAGGAAGCCCCAGGCAAATGAGCCGCCAAGGGCGATGGTGGTGAGGTTCCACCGGTTCACGGACAGAGAGTGGGTCCTGAGATGGGCCAAGAAGGAGCGGAGCAGTAAGTGGGACAATGCAGAGATCCGAATATACCCGGACTGGAGCACGGAGGTTGCAAAGCGGAGAGCGGGTTTCAACCGGGCCAAAGCGGCGTTGTACCGGAAAGAAGTGAAATTCGGAATGCTGCAGCCAGCGCGACTATGGGTCACATACAAGGGCCAACACTATTACTTCGAAACGCCTGAAGAGGCGTGGACCTTTGTACAAGCCGAAAAGTTGGACTCTAACTGAGGGTTTGTGAGGGTGGGGGGATGTTTTGGGGTCTGATGTGTGATGGTTGTTGTATTTCGGGGGTCAATCACGCGCAGGAAATTGACAGGAGCTGCGCCAGAGGGGGCGGAGCAGGCTTTGGAAAGGCAGGAAGGGGAACAAAGGAATGCATATGGATTGGGAGACTCCCACGCGTGGAGGTCAATGGGACAGCGGGGGAAGCCGGGGTCAGCAGGTGTCAGCTGACTTACGGGAGTGACATGGGGGGAGCAAAAAAGCTAGACAGGGGTCTAGCGGGGGGAGGGGGGGAAGGGGGGAAAGGGTTGCTGCTGCACTGGCCGAAAGGGAATGGGACACAGAAGAGGTGGTCGGGACGGGGGTCCCCCCCCTGGGGGACTGGGGGGGTGAGGGAGGCATGGACACGGGACTGGCCCAAAAAAGGAGATGGCTAGTCGGCGGGGCGTGGGGGGGGTGAGAGCCCCTCCAATCCGTCTGATAACGTGGAATATGAGGGGCCTGAATGGACCAGTGAAGAGGGCTCGAGTGTTCGCGCACTTAAAGGGACTGAAGGCGGACGTGGCCATGCTCCAAGAGACACACCTGAAGGTGGCGGACCAGGTCAGGTTAAGAAATGGATGGGTAGGACAGGCATTCCACTCGGGACTGGACGCGAAGAATAGAGGGGTGGCAATATTGGTGGGAAAGCGGGTGTCATTCGAGGCCAAGACTATTGTAGCGGACAATGGAGGGCGATATGTAATGGTGAGCGGTAAGCTGCAAGGGACGTGGGTGGTGTTGGTAAACGTATACGCCCCGAACTGGGATGATGCAGGATTCATGAAGCACATGTTGGGGCGCATTCCGGACCTGGAGATAGGAGGCCTGATAATGGGAGGGGACTTCAATACAGTGTTGGATAGAGCACTGGACCGCTCCAAATCAAGGACTGGAAAGAGGCCGGCGGCGGCCAAGGTACTTAGGGGGTTTATGGATCAGATGGGGGGAGTGGACCCATGGCGGTTTGCAAGGCCGCAGGCCAGGGAATTTTCTTTCTTCTCCCATGTACACAAAGCCTACTCCCGGATAGATTTCTTTGTTCTGGGTAGGGCGCTTATCCCGAGGATGGAGGGGACGGAGTCTTCGGCTATAGCTGTTTCTGGGAGCTGGGAGAGGAGAGGGACCAACTCCCGTTGTGGCTGCTGGATGTGGGACTGGTGGCGGACGAGGTGGTGTGTGGGAAGGTGAGGGGGTGTATCGAAAGGTACTTGGAGGCCAACGACAACGGGGAGGTGTGGGCGGGGGTGGTGTGGGAGGCGTTGAAGGCGGTGATCAGGGGAGAGCTAATTTCCATTAGGGCTCATAGGGAGAAGACAGAGGGTATGGAAAGGGAGAGGTTAGTGGGGGAGATTTTGAGAGTGGACAGGAGATACGCAGAGGCCCCGGAGGAAAGATTACTTGGGGAAAGACGACGGCTCCAGACGGAGTTTGACCTGTTGACCACAGGGAAGGCAGAGGCACAGTGGAGGAAAGCGCAGGGGGCGACCTACGAGTATGGGGAAAAGGCTAGTCGAATGCTGGCACACCAGCTCCGTAAGAGGATGGAAGCGAGGGAAATAGGGGGAGTCAAAGATGGAAGGGGAGCCACGGTTCGGAGTGCGACGAAAATAAACAAGGTATTCAAGGCCTTTTATGAAGAACTGTACAGACCCCAGCCCCCAGCGGGGGAAGAGGGGTTCCAGAGCTGGCATCGGGCGGGGATTGGAAGAATGGGGGACCTGTTCATCGACGGGACGTTTGCGAGCCTAGGGGCACTGGAGGAGAAGTTCGAGTTTCCCCCGGGAAATGCCTTTAGATATATGCAGGTGAGGGCTTTTGTGAGGCGACAGGTGAGGGAATTCCCGTTGCTCCCGGCACAAGAAGTTCAAGATAGGGTGATCTCGGGTGTATGGGTCGGGGAGGGCAAGGTGTCGGAAATACACCAGGAGTTGAAAGAAGAGGGGGAAGCGCTGGTAGAAGAGTTGAAGGGTAAATGGGAGGAGGAGCTGGGGGAGGAGATCGAGGAAGGTCTGTGGGCTGATACCCCAGGTAGGGTTAATTCCTCCTCCTCGTGTGCCAGGCTCAACCTGATACAATTTAAGGTGGTCCACAGAGCGCACTTGACGGGGGCGAGGTTGAGTAGGTTCTTTGGGGTAGAGGACAGATGTGGAAGGTGCTCAGGGAGCCCGGCGAACCATGTCCATATGTTTTGGTCATGCCCGGCACTGGAGGGGTTCTGGAGAGGAGTGGCGGGAGCAATATCTCAGGTGGTGAAAGTCCGGGTCAAGCCAAGCTGGGGGCTAGCTATATTTGGAGTAGTGGACCAACCGGGAGTGCAGGAGGCGAAAGAGGCCGGCATTCTGGCCTTTGCGGCCCTGGTAGCCCGGCGAAGGATCTTGCTAATGTGGAAGGAGGCGAAGCCCCCCAGCCTGGAGGCCTGGATAAATGATATGGCTGGGTTCATAAAGTTGGAGAGGATTAAGTTCGCCTTGAGAGGGTCTGCGCAGGGGTTCTACAGGCGGTGGCAACCGTTCCTAGACTATCTCGTGGAGCGTTAGAGGAAGATCAGTCAGCAGCAGCATCCTTGGGGGGGGCGGGGGGTGGAGGGGACGTCCTGGGAGGCGGGGGGGGGGGGGGGTGAAGGGGGGGGGGGAAGGGGGGACTGCCTGGGAGGGTGGATGAGCAAGAGATAACATGAAGGGTTGGGGAAACTGGCACGTACGGGTGAGGGCCAGTGTCCAAAGCTGTGTAAATATATCATTTTGCCATGTATATATCTTGCTCTGATCGATTTCTCGTTTTTTTTTGTTACGGGGGGGGGTGGGGGGGGGGGGGGGGTTATTGTTTGTAAGGGAGAAGAATTGTGTTAAAAAACTTTAATAAATATATATATTTTTTAAAAAGTGGCTTTCCACAATATGGATGCCTACACCTCCGACCACGCAGCACCCTTGTGAACGTCGTAGGCGCCGCCATCACCCGACCCGGGGGCGCCACAAGCCAGTGCTGCGCAGCAACCCACCAATTCTGGAGCCCCAAAGTGCTACATCTGTGGCCAGGGTAAGCACCCCAGACAACGCTGCCCAGCGAGAAGTGCGACCTGCAACGGGTGCGGAAAGAAGGGCCATTTCGCTAAAGTCTGCCAGGCCCGATCTGTTTTTAAACCCAGCGACCATCACCACTACCCCCGACCCTACACCTTCACCCTCCATTGCTACCCATGGTGCACCAGGGCCACGGCATACTCCGCTAGTCCCAGTGCATGGCACACCAGAGCCTCAGAGTCCGCCGCCAGGCACTCATCTACTTGGTGACGCAGAAGATGACACGCTGTTAGAGGCTGTTTAGCACAGGGCTAAATCGCTGGCTTTGAAAGCAAACCAAGGCAGGCCAGCAGCACGGTTCGATTCCCGTAACAGCCTCCCCGAACAGGCGCCGGAATGTGGCGACTAGGGGCTTTTCACAGTAACTTCATTTGAAGCCTACTTGTGACAATAAGCGAGTTTCATTTCATGAAAATGAAAATCGCTTATTGTCACAAGTAGGCTTCAAATGAAGTTACTGTGAAAAGCCCCTAGTCGCCACATTCCGGCGCCTGTTCGGGGAGGCTGGTACAGGAATCGAACCGTGCTGCTGGCCTGCCTTGGTTTGCTTTAAAAGCCAGCGATTTAGCCCAGTGTGCTAAACCAGCCGACACGCAGGCCTCAACACTTCATCCGACACCGGTATCCACACCACAGCCGGGACTGTGGCGGTCACAGCGGAAAGTCAAAGCCCCTGACAGACTCGATATATAATTCAACCCGTCCGCTTCACCCCCGCCGTACCCCTTTTTAAACAGGGGGTAAATGTGGTAAACCACTGTATTGTATTATACCTGCTGTATGTAACACCCGTTGCAGGTCGCACTTCTCGCTGGGCAGCGTTGTCTGGGATGCTTACCCTGGCCACAGAAGTAGCACTTTGGGGCTCCAGAATTGGTGGGCTTGCCCCTGCTGGCTCCTCCTGTGGCTCCTCAGCCTCAAGCTCGGGTATAAAGGTGACCAACCTCCGGCCCTGCCTTCAGTCTGGGCCGGCTGCCAACAGGTATATTTAATTAAAGCCACAGTTTCACTCTCAACTCGTCCTCTGTCGTTATTGATGGTACATCAGTGTGTGTGAGTGAGTCTGTGTGTTTGTTTGAGTTTATGAGAGTGGGACTGTGTGAGTGAGTGAGTCTGTGTGAGTGAGTGAGACTGTGTGAGTGAGTGTTTGAGTGAGTCTGTGTGAGTGTGTGCATGGGTCTGTGTGAGTGTGTGTGTGTGATAGAACAAGAACCCTCAGACTTGGAGTGAACAGGACACACACTTACCTTTCCCCGTCTTTCTCTCTCCCCAAACGTCTATTGAGAAAGCAGATCAGGAGAGAAATAAAAACCCAGGCTGAAAGGCAAACTGCTTCTGACCCTCATTTTCTTATGCATTTTGGCGAGTCCAGCTCAGACTGTGCACTGCCAGAGTCATAGATCAATGTTAGTTAAACCCAACTCCTTAGCTCGGCCCTGCCCATTCCCATCCCTGCTGACCAGGACCTGGGGCCTTGTCTATCTCTAGCTTTGCTTCTTAAGTAAAAAGATGAAAAAGGTTTTATTGGTTGGCTCTGCTGCTTTGCACTTTTTGTTTTATAATTTAGAGTACCCAATCATTTGTTTCCCAATTAAGGGTCAATTTAGCGTGGCCAATCTACCTAATCCGTCCATCTTTGGGTTTGTGGGGGTGAAACTCCACATAGAAAGAGACACAGGGCCGGTATCGAACCCGGGTCCTCAGCGCTGTAGGCAGCAGTGCTAACCACTGTGCCATCCCTGCTTGCCACTCTTTAATGGTTATTTTTATTAATTACACTTTTTTAATGATAAAATTGTGACTACGATATTTATTTTTAAATAAATTCCTGTTAATGTTGTGCCAAATCTTGGCCGGGATTCTCCGACCCCCCGCCGGGTTGGAGAATCCCCGGGGGGATGTGAGACTCGCACCCCACCGCCCCGCCGCCTGCTTCCTGATTCTTCCCAGTCAATTGTCGGCTGCCCGCAGGATTCCCGCCGCGCCGGTCGGGGACGTTGAAAGCGGACCCCCCCCCCCGGCGATTCTCCGGGCCCCGACGAGCCGAGTGGCTGCCGAGTTCGGCCGAGTCCCGCCGGCGGCCGAGTCCCGCCGGCGTGGGTTACTCGGGTCCCACACAGTGGGACCTGGAAGGTGTGTCTGCGGGGGCCGTCCTGGAAGGGGGTGGGGGGGATCCAACCCCGGGGAGGGGCCCACGGTGGTCTGGCCCGCAATCGGGGCCTACCGATCGGCGGGTGGGCTGGTTGCATGGGAGCCGATGTTTCTCTGCGCCGGGCCCCTGTGGGGCTCTGCCATAATGCCCGGGGGCCAGCGCGGAGAAGGGAACCCCCGCGCATGTGTGGAATCACGCCAGCCATAGCGCGCATGCACGGGATCACGTCGGCTGTTCCGCGCCGGCTGGAGCTGCAGGGACCATTCCGGCGCCGACCTAATTCCCTAGGAAGGGGAGCATTCCCCATTATCGGGGACCGTTGACACCGGAGTGGTTGGCGCCACTTTTCACGCCGGCGTAGGGACATAGCCCCATTATTGGAGAATCCCGCCCCATTTTTCCAAAATTATCAACCCATTGAGTAAGAAATAAATTAAATTTAAATCCCTAGTTTTGGATTCTCCCACCTGGTGGAAACATTCTCTCAACATCTCCCATGTCGAACCCGTTCACCTCTTAAGCACTTCTCTTCAAAAAAGAACTTGTTCAACCTTTCCCGATAGCTGTGCAGTGGGATTCTCCGCCAACTGGATTCTCCGTTGCGCCGACAGCGCACCCATGCCCACGGGTTTCCTGGTGGTATGGGGTGGCCAGAATGGGAAATCCTATTGCAAGTGGTGGGAACAGAGAATCCCGCTGTCGGTGAGGGCATGCCAACCAGGAAAACGCAGCTGGCGAATCGGAGAATCCGGCTCGTAGTCTCTCAGCTTTTGTACCATCCCTTTTTATCTTAATTGCGAGTTTCCAATGGCTTTGGAGGCCCCACATAAAGGCCCTTGTTAAACAATGACTATCAGGAACCGCACCTTTGTTGCATTCACTCAATGGCAATAACTTGTTTATTATAATAAATATACTCCTCACCCCCACCCAAAAGCCATGTCCTCTCCTGGACGAGAAGAAACAGGTAAAAACCCCAGGCAAATTTGGAGAAAGTATTTTGAGAAATTTCGCTTCAACACCCCCCTATGTCGAACCCACCCCTCCCACAAGCCCACCGACAGCCCCAGAAATGCTAACCCATCCCTGCCCACGCCCACACCCCCACCTCGATGATCAAAACAAATCCAGGGGATCTCTCTGACTTTGAACCTGACCATAAAATATCAAATGATATTTTTTCTCTCATGCGATATGAACATCGCTGGCAAGGCCAGCATTCATTCTCCATCCCCAATTACCCTTCGGAGGGTCATAGCTACATACAACAAAAGACTTGCATTTCTGTAGCGCCTTTCACAACCTCAGGTTATCTCAAAACCTCTTACAGCCAATGAAGTACTTGTAAAATGTAGTTACCATTGTAATGTCAGAAACACCATGGCCAGTTATGTGCGCAGCATGCTCCCACAGACAGCAATGTTATAACAGCCAGATATTTTTTTTTTGCGATGTTGATTGAATGATAAATATTGGCCATGGCACCGGCTATAACGCCCAATTCATTTTTGAAATAGTACCGTGGGAACCTTCACGTTCACCTGAGAGGACAAAAGGGATTAACATTTCATCGAAGGGGCAGCACGGTGGCACAGTGGTTAGCATTGCTGCCTCACGGCGCTGAAGTCCCAGTTTCGATCCCGGCTCTCGGTCACTGTCTGTGTGGAGTTTGCACATTCTACCCGTGTTTGTGTGGGTTTCGCCCCCACAACCCAAAGATGTGCAGGCTAGGTGGATTGGCCACGCCAAATTGCCCCTTAATTGGAAAAAAAATTGGGTACTCTAAATTTATTTTTAACATTTTTAAAAAAACATACATTTCATCTAAAAGACAATGGGCGAAATTCTCCCCCAACGGCGCGATGTCCACCGACTGGTGCCAAAAACGGCGCCAATCAGACGGGCATCGCGCCGGCCCAAAGGTGCGGAATGCTCCGCATCTTTGGGGGCCGAGCCCCAACATTGAGGGGCTAGGCCGACGCCGGAGGGATTTCCGCCCCGCCAGCTGGCGGAAATGGCGTTTGTTGCCCCGCCAGCTGGCAGAAATGGCGTTTGGTGCCCCGCCAGCTGGCGCGGAAATGCGGTGCATGCGCGGGAGCATCAGCGGCCGCCGACAGTTTCCCGCGCATGCGCAGTGGGGAGAGTCTCTTCCGCCTCCGCCATGGTGGAGGCCGTGGCGGAGGCGGAAGGGAAAGAGTGTCCCCACGGCACAGGCCCGCCCGCGGATCGGTGGGCCCCGATCGCGGGCCAGACCACCGTGGGGGCACCCCCCGGGGTCAGATCGCCCCGCGCCCCCCCAGGACCCCGGAGCCCGCCCACGCCGCCTGGTCCCGCCGGTATATACCAGCTTTGATTTACGCCGGCGGGACAGGCAATTTCTGGGCGGGACTTCAGTCCATCCGGGCCGGAGAATTGAGCGGGGGGTCCCGCCAACCGGCGCGGCCCGATTCCCGCCCCCGCCCAATCTCCGGTACCGGAGACTTCGGCAGGGGCGGGATTCACGGCGGCCAACGGCCATTCTCCGACCCGGCGGGGGGTCGGAGAATGACGCCCTACACCTCAACCAGAGGGAGGTGAGTCTGTGGAACTCTTTGCCACAGAAGGCTGTGGAGGCCAATTCACTGAGTGTCTTTAAGACAGAGAGAGATAGGTTCTTGATTAATAAGGGGATCAGGGGTTATGGGGAGGAGGCAGGAGAATGGGCATGAGAAAATATCAGACCTGATTGAATGGCGGAGCAGACTCGATGGACCAAGTGGCCTAATTCTGCTCCTATGTCTTATGGGGCGAAATTCTCCAGTATCGGCGCGATGTCCGCCGACCGGCGCCAAAAATGGCGCAAATCAGTCCGGCATCGCGCCGCCCCAAAGGTGGGGAATCCTCCGCATCTTGGGGGGCCGAGCCCTAACCTTGAGGGGCTAGGCCCGCGCCGGACTGATTTCCGCCCCGCCAGCTGGCGTGGAAATTACATTGCCGGGCGGCGCATGTGCGGGAGCGTTAGCGGCCGTTCACGGCATCCCCGCGCATGCGCAGTGGAGGGGGTCTCTTCCGCCTCTGCCATGGTGGAGACCGTGGTGAAAGCGGAAGGAAAAGAGTGAGCAGCACGGTAGCATTGTGGATAACACAATTGCTTCACATCTCCAGGATCCCAGGTTCGATTCCGGCTTGGGTCGCTGTCTGTGCGGAGTCTGCACATCCTCCCCGTGTGTGCGTGGGTTTCCTCCGGGTGCTCCGGTTTCCTCCCACAGTCCAAAGATGTGCAGGTTAGGTGGATTGGCCATGCTAAATTGCCCTTAGTGTCCAAAATTGCCCTTAGTGTTGGGTGGGGTTGCTGGGTTGTGGGGATAGGGTGGAGGTGTTGACCTTGGGTAGGGAGCTCTTTCCAAGAGCCGGTGCAGACTCGATGGGCCGAATGGCCTCCTTCTGCACTGTAAATTCTCTGATAATCTATGAGTGCCCCCACGGCACAGGCCCGCCTGCGGATTGGTGGGCCCCGATCGCGGGCCAGGCCACCGTGGGGGCACCCCCCAGGGCCAGATCGCCCCGCGCCCCCCCAGGAGCCCACCCGCGCCGCCTTGTCCCGCCGGTAAGAGAGGTGGTTTAATCCACGCCGGCGGGACAGACATTCTAGCAGCGGGACGTCGGCCCATCCGGGCCGGAGAATCGCCGGGGGGGGGGGCCGCCAACCGGCGCGGCGCGATTCCCGCCCCGCCGAATATCCGGTGCCGGAGAATTCGGCAACCGGCGGGGGCGGGATTCACGCCAGCCCCCGGCGATTCTCCGACCCGGCGGGGGGTCGGAGAATCTCGCCCATGGTCACTGACGGTGAAGCACTGTTTCAGTACTGCACTGGAGTACCAGCCTGAATGTTGTGCTCAAGCCTGTGCAAAGAGACTTGAACATGAAGCCTTCAGACTCAGAAATGAAAGTGCTACCTACTGAACCACTGCTGATTTAATAATAAGGGTTACCAAAGAAAAATAAAAACTGGAGATGAATATCCTCAATCGGGTTCTTGTGTACAATATTGGGCATTGGAGATTTAAAATAGAAAAATATACTTTGACAGACAGGAAGAATATCTCAGAGACATGATATATTGATACAAGTGCTAGCAGTTGCCACAACCCAAAATATCATTAAAGTAATATGGAGTGAGTCTGTTTAATCTTTGGTATCTCGTTTCTTCATATTCCGCACTCTATACCTGATAGATCAGGATTCAGTCTGAATTTACGGTATGATTACAACGTTGAGAAGCTCAGGCTACAATGTTTTTTTTGTGGGGGGGGGGGGTTCACACGGGAAGAGGGGAAACAAAGACTGGCTAAGGAGCCTGCCATGATTTGGGACGCCAAAGGGTCCTGCCCAATCTAATGGCGGGAACCTCATTATCATTTTCTTTTCCTCTACTTTCTGCCTGGCAGCCGGATATCAGACAGGTAACAACCAGGGAGATTTGGGATGCAGAGGTCACACAAGATTGGCTGCTCGGCGTGAAAAATAAAGGCAATATGTGGCGTGTTGGGAATGTTTACTCTGTTTTTTCTACCTCTTCCACCCTTCTCTCCACTCCCAACCTTCTCCATCTCAACCTGGAGAAGTTAGCAATGTCAGGGTAAATCGACATTGGCTGGGATTCTCCGATCCCGCGCCGGAGAATCGCTGGGGGGGGGGGGGGAATCCCACCGGCCGCTCCGACAGCGGAACTCCGATGCTCCGACCAAGGAAAAACCACACCAATGTGGAGAGCGCCGCGCGGGTGGGAGAATCGCCAGAATTGCCGCGACGTGCTGGTACCTGGGCCTGCAGCGAATCTCCGGGCTGGATGGGCCGAAGTCCCGCCGACGTGACTGCAGCTCACACTGGCGTGAATGAAACATTCTTTTGGACGGCGTCAACCAGTCGTGCTGGAGGAGGTAGGTGTTGGCGTGGGGGGGACGCCACAGATGTCGGGACGGCATAGCCGTGGCTGCGGAAGGTGTGGTTGTCGGGGGCAGAGGCTGCCCAGGGCCGGGTGTGCAGTTGTCGTTGTTGGTGTCGGGGAGGGGGGGTTGGTGGGGAGTGTCGGGGAGGGTGTTGGGGAGGGGGGGGTTGGTGGGGAGTGTCGGGGGGGGGGAGGTGTCGGGGGGGGGGCGGGGTGGTGGTGGGGAGTGTCGGGAGGGGGAGTGTCGGGGAGAGGGCTGGGGAGGGGGTTGGGCAGGGTGGTGGGGAGTGTCGGGGAGGGGGGGGTTGGTGGGGAGTGTTGGGGGGGTCAGGGGGGGTGGTGGGAAGTGTCGGGGAGGGGGTCGGGCAGGGTGGTGGGGAGTGTCGGGGAGGGGGGGGTTGGTGGGGAGTGTCGGGGAGAGGGCCGGGGAGGGGTGCGGGCAGGGTGGTGGGGAGGGGTGCGGGCAGGGTGGTGGGGAGTGTCGGGGAGGGGGTCGGGGTTGGTGGGGGGGTTTGTGTGGATAGGTGCCAGCTGGCAACAGTGGCGACCATGCAGCCCATGGCACCAGGTTGCAGAGGGGAGTATGTGCAATGCTGAAATGTCGTCTACCCCCACCACCTGCAGACCGTTCTGTTTGGCCATCACCTGCCGCCGCCGTGGTGGGGGCCGCTGCCCTGCATGTAGCCCTAAGGGAGCTGGAGCAGGGGAGTGCCAGGGAGGCGGCGGAGGCTGCCGCTGAGGAGCATGCCGCAGAAGGGCAGGTGGCAGCCACTCAGGCTGGAGGTCCGGCTGCCCGACAGGACGAGGAGGAGGAGGAGGAGGTGGCAGTGCCACGATGACAGAGGCGCCTGATGAGGCCTCGTCTGTACTGGCGTCGCACGTCGTACCAGGACCTCCCGGACAGGGCATGCAGGAGGAGACTCCGGATGAGCCGAGGAACCGTCGCCCATATCTGCCACCTGATGGCACAGCTGGCACTGCGTGGGACTGGGATGGACATCCTCTCCCGGTGGCCATCAAGGTGATGGTCGCCCTCAACTTCTACGCGACGGGATCGTTCCAGTCACCGAGTGCTGACCTGTCCGGCATTTCCCAGGCATCGGTGTACCGGCACATCCGTGCAGTGACCGACGCCCTTTACGACATCTCGGAGCGCTACATGAAATGAATGAAAATGAAATGAAAATCGCTTATTGTCACAAGTAGGCTTCAAATGAAGTTACTGTGAAAAGCCCCTAGTCACCACATTCCGGCGCCTGTTCGGGGAGGCTGGTACGGGAATTGAACCGTGCTGCTGGCCTGCTTTGGTCTGCTTTAAAAGCCAACTCTTTAGCTCTGTGCTAAACCAGTCCCTCAGTTACCTGTGGACCGCGCCCACCAGGATGCCCAGGCAGCGGGCTTCACTGCCATGGCCAGGATGCCCATGGTCCAGGGTGCGATCGATGTGATGCACATCGCCATGCGGCCACCAGCGAATAACAGGGCCGTGTTCACGACCAGGAAGGGGGCCTACTCCATGAACGTGCAGGTGGTCTGTGACCACAGGATGAAGATCCTGCAAGTCTGCGCCCGGTACCCGGGCAGTGTAAATGACTTGTTCATATTGGCCCAATCATTCATCCCAGCCATGTTCGAGGGACACCCCCCGACTGCGGGGCTGGTTGCTGGGCGACAAGGGTTACCCATTGCGGTCGTGGGTGATGACGCTTATACGGAGGCCACGGACTGATGCGGAGAACCGCTACAATGATGGCCATTCAGAGACTAGGGGCGTGGTCAAAAGGTGCTTTGGGCTACTGAGATGCGCTTCAGGTGCCTGGACCGCTCTGGAGGGGCCCTCCAGTACCCGCCGGAGAGGGTCGGCCGCATCATTGTGGTGTGCTGCATCCTGCACAACATAGCCCAGCAGAGGGGCGATGTACTGCAGGCAGAGGAGGGGGAGGAAGGGGAGGGGGTGGATCACAACAAAGGGCAGGCCTCCCCAGATGAGGAGGATGTGGAGGGGAGGGGGCACCTGCGGCACACGGGCAGGGTTCACACGGTCGCTAGTGGAAGCGGGTCTATTGCATGCCATGGAGGATGATGACAACCCGCTCTGCGATGAGCTCCGGGCTCTACATCGTTAGACAATGTCTGACTCATGGCCACAGTAACTCCCTCCATCTGGGTGGTCCTTGCATGCGGCCTGGACACTGCAGCGCGCGGACCCGTCGTCTGCCCGGCGAGGGCGACCCGGGGAGTTGGGGAGGGGCGCATGCCACACTCACCTGAGCTCGACCTCCTATCACCCCTCACACACACTGGCGCTCTCTTCCCACCCCACCCCCACACGCATTGGACAGAGCACAGGGGTAGCTTCTGTAGATGTGAAAGTGACTTTAATGACAAACAGTTCAGACACGTGCCCTAACTCGTATAACTAGTCTGTGCCCTGCACCCGTGCCAACTTACTCAGTGTCTAATTTTCTCGCCTTACGGGCCCTATGACTACGTCCAGGTGGTTCCCCAGACGGTACAGCAGAACTGGAGGCGGACCCGTGTGATTCCTGCCCTGTGACTAGGGTCCCCTTTGGCAGCCGTTTTCTGGGGCGGCCCTGCCTGGATGGGCCAGGCTGCGCCTCGGGCGAGCAGGATGGTGTGGTGCCAGCCTGTTCTGCACGTTGCCCACCAGATGCACCTGGGACGGAAGGGGGGGAGGGGGGGCATCCGAGGTGTCGCGGTGTTCTGGGAACTCCCCTGCATGGAGACCCGGAACGGGCCCCAGCACCTCCTCCTCCCTCGGGGTGCCCGATGCCCCCCGGGATTCTCTATAGGACTGGGATGTGAACGGATCCAGCACCCGAGGCCCCAGCACCTGGTGCTGCCAGTCCTGGAGGCGCGCCCTGGTATCAACAAGGGTCTGCAAGTTTGCAGCCATGGAGCTCAGGGAGTTGGCCATCCTTGTCTGTGTCCGTGTGATGCCGGCCAGCACCTGGGCAATGGCTCCGATGCCCTCAGCGATGGCCTGCTGAGACTGGGCCATGGTGGTGAGCACCGCTGCGATCTGCAGCTGGCTCATGGCTTCCTGTGAGAGGGCAGTCATGTCCTGGGCCACGGACGCCACCTGCACAGAAAGCCCCAGGCCTTGCATACTGCGACCCATGCCTGACACCGTCGCCCCCATTGCCTCCACCGTGGACGCCACTCGTGCGGTGTCGGCCTGGGTGGCACGCATGACGGGCACTATTCCCTGCTCCTGGACGCTGGTGGACTCCTCCACCTGCGTCTGCAGCTGCCGCAAGCCGGCCGTCATCCCCTTCACTTGTCCCTGGGTCCGTGACTGCATCGGGTCTATGGGTGGGTGTGTGAACTCCAGGAACCCGGGACCCGTCTGGGCGACAGATGGTTGCTGGGGCCGGGCTGCCCTCTGACCGTTCGGCCCCTCGGCTGCTCCTATCTCCACCTGCTGTAGCGGGACGGCTGTGTGGTGCGAACCAGTGAGTGTCCCAGAAGCCTCATCGCTAAAGTGCCCAATCGAGGTGAGAGTCTCTGCAATGGTGGAGGGTGCAGGAGGGTTGGTGGGAGGAGGGGGGAATGGGGGATGGTGGGAGAAGGGGGATGGGAGGGGCAAGAGAAGGGGGATGGGGGGAGGAAGGGTGGTGGGGGAATGAGGGTGGGAGGAGGGGGGAATGGGGGATGGGAGGGAGAAGGGGGGATGGAAGGAGGGGAGGAAGGGAGTTGGGAAGGGGAGGGGGGCAGGCAGGAGGGGTCTCACTTGGTGGTGCATCCCCGATCTCGGGATCCGCAACCTCCCGTTCCTCGGGTCCGCCTGCGAGGTCCAGGGCCCTTTCTTCATGCACGGTGTGGGGGCGCAATTCAGGTGGACCCCCTCCGGTCCTGGCACACTCCCGGTTGTTATGGGCACACTTTTCCTGGTGGGGGGCACAAACAGATCAACAGTGTTAGGCAGACATATATTTGCAGCCCAGCGGTTGGGTGTATGTTGGCGTAGGTTCACATGCCATCTTGCCAATGCAGCTTCCATGGGTGGGTGCAGCCATGTGGGTCTCAGCTAGGGTTGTACCCCCCCCATGCGGAAGGGGGGCAGGGTCACCTGTGGGCGGTAAGGGGTTGGTGCCATGGGCACAGTGGGGTGTACTCACCCTGGCTGCCCTGACTAGGTCATTGAGCTTCTTGTGGCACTGGCTGCCTGTCCTGCATGTTATGCCCACGGCGCTGACAGCTTCTCCCACCTCCCTCCACAGGTGCCGGCTGGTGTTGGCAGAGAATCTGCGGCCGCGCCCGGAGTACAGGACCTCCCACCTTTGCTCCAAGGCATCCAGGAGCATTGCCATGTCACGATCCTGGAACCACGGCGCTGCGCGGCGGGCGGCCACCTTCTCGCGTTGGCCTGTGTCTGTGCGGGTGGCATCTATTTCAGGGCGACGCGGCGCGGCGTCAATTATGCTACGCGCATCTGTGACGCCGTTCCGGGCCGCGCTGTCGCGCTTCCCGTGACGCCCATGCTGGCCCCTTCCATGGCGCAGAATATGCACACTTTTGATCGGGTTGACGTCGGCGTCAGAACTTGGCCGCGATAACGGAGAAACGCGGCCATTGCATCTGAACCTGGGTACAACAGGATATTACTAATTTGTAAAGTGGGGGGGGGGGGGGTCGGTCCACCCTCTTGACTCCTGAAATGAAGGTAATTTAAATATTTAAATCAGTGTCGCCAGGGAGCCACAGTGGGGCATTGGTTTGCACTACTGCCTGACGGTGCCGAGGGCCCAGGTTCAATTCCGGCCCCGGGGCATTGTCCGTATGGAGTTTGCTCATTCTCCATGTGTCTGCGTGGGTCTCACCCTCACAACCCAAAGATGTGCAGTGCAGGTGGGTTGGCCAGGCTAAAATCGCCCCTTAGTTGGAAAAAGAAATCAGCGCCCAATGCCCTAATGCAATTTACAGGTAGCATTAAATGGACATAGAACAGTAGCCACAAGAGAGGCCCTTGAGACTGTTCCACCATTCAATTAGCTCACAACAAGATAACTCCATCTGCCCACCTTGTTTCTGTAACTTCAATACCCTTACCTAAAAAAAATGTCAGTAGCCATTCTGAATTGTCAGTTGACCCAATACCCATGACTATCTCCTGGAGAAAGTTGCAGATTTCCACTAACCTTGGTGTGAAGAAGTATTCCTGGCATCACCCCTGAATGGGCTCGCACCATGTTTTAAGGTTATTCTCTCTCTGTCCTGGATTTCCTCACCAGAGGCAATAGGGTTTCTGCACCTACCCTGTCATATCTAATTTTAAACACCAATTACATGCCTATATCTATAAGTTATGAAATGAACAGTATGAAGGCAAACCCAAGTCAGCCTGTATATTACATAAATATTTGAAGGAACTATAAATGTTGGTCCTTTAGTGGTAGTTAATGTAGCTCTGATTATATTTCATGCAGCAGCTGCTAATATAATGGGTTTATATTAGTTTATCCTCATTTTGTTACTGGTGCTGAATCTATTTAAAGCTTCTCATCCGATCAGTGGACTGAATATTGACAATATGGATTACAAGCCTCTCTATTTCATTCTGTGCGCTGCAAATACTGCTGTCTAAAAAATGCTTCTTTGCACAGCATTTACAGTTTAATGCATAATTATCATACTATGCCTGCTCTGAAGGACTGGTTTCCATTATTTTTACTGTGTCCCCAGTACAGCATTGTTTATTGGGGGCTACCATTGCACATTAGTCAGCTGTGGTTCAACTGGTAGCCTTCATGCCCCTCGCTTTGCGAAGGTTGAGGGTGCCAGTCTCACACCAGGACACTGGTAAAAGAATATGTCCAGTGCTATTTTAATCGAGGCCCAGTCTGCTCACGCGGATGGATATGAAAGATCCCATGGCACAATTTCAAGGAAGAGCAGGGGTGTTCGCCTCGGTGCCCAAGGGACAATATTTATCCATCATCACAAACACAGATTATCCGGTCTGTGGGCAGGATTCTCCAGTCCCCTAGCCATGTGTTTCTCGGTGACGCGCTGTCCCGGTGGAGGGATTCTTTCTTCCTGCCACTTGTCAATGGGATTTCCCATTGAAGACACCCCATGCCGCCAGGAAACCCGCGGGTGGGGATGCTTTGCTGACGGGAAAAGAAAATCCCAACGGCTGGAGAATTCTGGCTATTATCGCATTTCTGTGTATGGGAGCTTGCTGTGCATGAATTGGCTGCTGCATTTCCTATATTGCAACAGTGCCAACACTTGAAAAGCACTTCATTGGCTGCAAAGAACTTTTAGACGTCCTGTGGCCATGAAAGACGCTAGATAAATGCAAGTCTTCCCAAGGCTTTTTTATTTTATTATCCAGTTGGGCTCACCGTGGTACCTACTCAGATGTGACTAACCAATCAATCAAGAGATATAATAAGTGCTTACTTAAAACAATTTGAGAAGACCAATGAGTGGGCATAGATCTGATCCTTCTGCAGATGGTATTTCATATTACAAAAATTTTCATAATCACCCTATGAATATCCATGTGCCTTGATTTACTTCTCATACATTTTTAAAGCCATGTATTACCTTACTGTATCCCAGCCGAGTTTCTGTCGCCAACCTGTGTTTTACAAGAGTTTAATTAAATCCCTTGTTTCAATAAACCAATTGAGACTTTGCAGAATCAAGTCAATCTCACAAGGATCTTAATCCGTGTAAGTGGCCACTTGACCGACATGATGTATCTTCTCATACTGCCTGTATGTCAGTAAATGAAGGATCTCAGCAGAGAGCTCCAACTCAATTGCAGAAGGTGGCCATTCAGCCCATCGTGTCTGCACTAGCTCTCGGAAAGAGCAACCCACCAAGTTCCATTCGTCTGCCTTCTCCCCGTAACCCTGCACATTCTTCCCTTTCTGATAATCTAATTCCCTTTTGAGTGTTTTTATTAAATCTCCCTCCATCACACGCCCAGGCAGTGCATTCCAGACCCTAACCACTCGCTGTGTGAAAACGTTAGTCGTCATATCGCCTTTGCTTCTTTTGCCAATTATATTCAACCTCTGCCCTCTCGTTCTCTATCCTTTCACAAGTGGGAACAGCTTCCCCCTATCTACTATGCCCAGCCTCCTCGTAATTTTTAAATCCGCGATCGAATCTCCTCTCAAGCTTCTCTTCTCTAAAGAAAACAGTCCTAATTTCGCTAATCCATATTTATAACTGAAGTTTCTGATCCCTGGAATAATTCTCGTGAATTCTTTCTGTGCTCTCTCTAAAGCCTTCAAATCCTTCCTAAAGTGCGGTGCCCAGAACTGGACACATTACTCCAGCTGAGGCTGAACTATTGACTTATACAAATTCAACATGACCCCTTGTTCCTTTACTCCATACCCCTATTAATAAAGCCCTGGATACTGTTTGCTTTATGAACTGCTCTCTACCTGTCCTGCGATCTTCAATGATAAATGCACATATACATTGTTCGTCCACACCCTTTAGAGTTGCACCCTTTATTTTATATTGTCTCTTCATGTTTTTCCTACCAAAATGAATCACTTCATACTCCTCTGCATTGAACTTTATCTGCCACTTGTTTGTCCACTCCACCAACTTGTTTATCTCCTTTTGAAGCTCCACACATTCCTCTTCACAGTTCACAATGCTTTCAAGTTTTGGATCATGCGTAGAGCTCTATAAAACAAAATGGGCAATTTTGCTAACTCTTGAGGAAATGAAACCATTTGATGAAGTGTAGAGAGCCAGAAATGTGTTCATTAACCACTCAGGTGCTGAAAATGTAGCTCTGTGGCAGATATAACAATTGCACTATACTAGTTTTATACACAGAGTTTGTCTTGACGTTACCTTTGAGAAATGTAGCTGAAAGTTCCAAGCTGTGCTACACTAAAACGTTTGAGGACATTAGAGGAGACAGGCAGATAACTCAAAAAGTAACAACATTCAACTTTTGTTCTCAAGACTGCAGACAGTTTGAGGATGAATCTGTTACCATTTCTGCTTAACCATATTAATTCAACCAATCTAACAGTACATAGGATGATTATACTCAGCTGATGTATGAAAGTCTTATTTCTATCATGCAGTTATAGCTTGTGCTAAGGAATAATCTCTCAATGCAGTTTGAACAATGTATTCTTTCAATTTTGGGTGAATCAGAATCCCCTGCAAGGTGTCTGCCCACCTTTTAAGAATAGTTGTGTATCAGATGGAAACAGATACTGACAGGTTTGAGTTTAATGGTTGCTGGGAGCACCAGGATCTTTCAGATTATAAGCCCCCATTTTGGATTGTGGAGAAAATCCTGAATACATTTTCTGAAGAAGGTGCCAGAATGTTTTTAAATGCGAGATAAAGGATTTCTCACTTTAAGGTTCTTAAGAAAAATGTTAATATTCTCTTCATTTTAATTAAATCCCTAATAGTTCATTATCACATAAATCTGCTATGTCTACTGTTCACACATTTTTCAATCTTCAAAAAGGAGTCATTTGCATTTTACAAACATAAGGGGCCTGATTTCCTGGCCTCTGTAGAATACACAATTTAGACAAGGTGGGGAAACTGTGTGAGGCATATTGGAACTGTAGAGTGAGGCTGTGCATTACAAATGAATTGCCAGCTGTGGCTCAGTTGGAAGCACACTCACCTTTGTGTTGAGGTTGTCGGTTCAAATCACACCCTGGGAACAAAATCTAGGCTGACAATTCAGTGCAGTACTGAGGGGAGTGCTGCATTGCTGGAGGTGCTGCCTTTTGGATGAACTATTAGAACTCAGACCTCATCTGCTCTCACGGGCGGATGCAAAAGATTTCACAGCACTGAAGTGAAAAAGAGCCATGGATTTCTCCCTACTGTCCTGGCCATTGTGTTTACCTCCACCAACCTCACTAAAATGGATTAACTATTCATTTCCACGTTTTTGTTTGTGAGATCTTACTATGCAGTTAATAAATGCATTTGTACATTGCATTGAAATAGTACACAAACTCAGTAATCCAAAGTTTGAACAGACACTGACTTCAATCCTTCCATGTCTAGAGGAAGTCTTCAATGGAAAATGGAACTTTGTGTCTCTGTACTTTTGAAGGAAGAAGAATTCATCAGGTGCTCCCACTAACTGCATCATAAATGTCTTCAGAAGGAACACACGTTCAATTTCACAATGTTCCATGGATGTGGAGGTCATGGAGGAACAAAGAGAGCGATGGAGAAAGAGAGAGTTGTGGAGAAAGAGAGAGACTGATGGTGGGAGAGAGACTGAGAATGAAAGAGCAATGGGGAAAGAGAGTGATGGAGAAACAGAGTGTGGTGGATCAAAAGGAGAAAGAGCTTAAGCAGAGAGACAGGAGAGAGTGAATGAGAAACGGAGAGAGAGGCCTATTGTTTCCTGGTCCTTTTAAAATTGTCCTAAACCCCTTAGCAGCCATTTCAGTTTATGGTTTAGTTAAGAAACAATGGGCGCGATTTTGAGTCAACAGTAACTGTGCGCGGGATCGGCGACATGGGCGCAAAATTGGAGAGAATTGCAAAACGAGAATCGCGAAACGCAATTCTCTCCAGAGAAATCTCATTTCCTGATTTTCCCCACCCCTGGCCAGCAATGTCATAAATGTCATGCCCTCAAAGAGCAAAACTTCATTTAGATAGATTTTAATTAATTTATGATCCCTCCCTCACTAAATATTCATGATGCCGAGGTTTACAACAGGTTTGGCCAGGGGGTAGGCCCTAATGGAACCCTCATGGTGGGGAGGGGTTAAATTTATCTGTGGTGTTGCGGGGAGCGCGGACACAGAGGTGGGGGAGGTGGAGTGCCAGTGATGATTGCCGGTGGGGACAGGGTACAGGAATGTCTGTGATTATTGGGGGAGCGAGGAGAGCCCCTGATACTTCCTAGGTGGAGGCTGGAAGCAGTTAGGTTTCAGTGCTGAGTGAGGCACCCTTGAAAGATGGCCGCCCAATCTCTGTGGAGCCAGGTGCTGCCTCTTTCAGGCCCCGCTCTGCCAGTGTGATGGCGTAAACAATGCCCACTCGTTTTTTTCTTTAAAGAGGCTCAAGATCATGGGCTGAATTCTCCACACCGCGATGCCAAAATCGTGTTTGGCGATGGAGTGGAGAGTCCAGTTTCCTGCATGAAATCGAGACTGGCGCCGGTTTGGCGATTCTCCACCCCCCCGAACAGCGGCTTACTCGGGGAGTACGCCATGCAGAGTATCCACCACCTGAGGCCATTGCCAAAGGCCCGTCCCGCTATTCTCCACCCCCGACCGGCCGAATTCCCAACGGTGTATTTCTAATGTGGTCCCAGCCGTTCGGGAATCCCACGTCAGGGGCGGGCCGATCGGACAACAGGGGGGCCTCGTTCGGGACTGGGATATTTTTGAGCGGGTGGTCCGGATCGGGCGCGCGGCAGCTGCCTCCTAGCCCCCTGCAAGGCAGTGAATCTGTGGCCTTTTGACGCCAGTTTTTCCAGTGTAAAAGACCACAGTTTTCACGAATGCGTGGGGACATAGGGTGGGATTCACTCAGCCTGGGGCTGGGCCAGAGAATCCCTGCGACTGGCGCAAATTGTGCCACGCCACCGACACGCGATTCTCCGCAGAGCAGCGAATCGCCGCCATTGGCCCCGGCGTGGTTGACGCGGCGCCGGTCAGGCTCTACGCGACCCCCGCTGATTCTCGGCCCAGATTGGGCCGAGCGGCTGTCGTAAAAACCCGAGTCCCGCCAGCGCCGTCCACATCTGCTCTCAGCCAACGGGAACTCGGCGTGGAAGGGTCGGGGGGCGGCATGTGTGGGGTGGGGGTGGGGGAGAGGGGAGTCCGACGCCCGGGGGGGGGGGGGGGGCTCCGATGTGGCCTGGCCCGCGATCGGAGTCCACCAATCGGTGGGTTGGCCTTTCTGGCCAGTGGCCTCCTTTCTTCCGCGCCGGCCCCTGTAGCCCTGCACCATGTTGCGCGGTGCCGGCGCATTGAAGGGAGCCACTGCGCATGCGTGCGTTGGCACCGGTGCCACTGCGCATGCGTGGATCCCACGGCGCCCAGTTCACGACAGGATCAGCAGCTGGAGCGACGTGAACCGCTCCAGTGCCGTGCTGGCCCCCTGTGGGGACCAGAATCGCTGATCCTGAGGCCATGTTGACGCCGTCGAGAAACGCCACGGCATTTCCGACAGCGTCAACACTTAGCCTCAGGATCACAGAATCCCGCCCATAGTCCCTGAAACGGAGAATCCAGCCCCACGAGGGAAAACTGGTCTGTACAACTGGAGAGCTACACTGCGGTTTCGAGTCTGTGCCTAACACCTTGCCATTAGATTCCACCCATGCTTGTCAATGTGCTGCATAACCCATGTAACATCTTTCCAGACAGGAACAAGTTAAAAAAAAGATTTTCACGGGAGCTTCCTTGCAGCATTACAAATATAAAACATCAATCTGACAATAATTCTATCCATTTATAAAGTAATGAAAGAAAGGGCGGGACTGTGGTGTAGTGGTTAGCACTGCTGCCTCACAGCACCGAGGGCCCGGGTTTGATCCCGGCCCCAGGTCTCTGTCCGTGTGGAGTTTGCACATTTTCCCCGCGTCTGCGTGGGTCTCACCCCCACAACCCAAAAATGTGCAGGCTAGGTGGACTGGCCACGCTAAATTGCCCCATAATTGGAAAACTTAAAAATAATGTAATGTAAGATGATGATGGAAAAGCTCATGCATTACAAGTAGAACAGAATCAATTACAGCTGTGCACATATTTGGTAACATCTTCCAGTCCCGCCAATGGCGACCACGTGCCAGAGAGTTCCCCGGTGGAGTAGGGTGTGAGCAATGGGTGGGAAAACCCCTTGACAACAGCGGGATTGGCTAATGGTGGGATTTGTCAATCCCGCCGCTGTCAACGGATTTTCCCATTGCTTACACCTTCCACTGCCGGGAAACCCGTGCCGGGGGCGGAGAGGTGAAGAGTTGGCGTTGGCGGACTGGAAGATCTCGCTGATTATGTACACAGAAATCACCCCTCAGCCATATGTTGGACAGTCTCTCATGAACTGTTGCGTTCAGTCGGTCAAATACCTCCAAGGTCTTAGCTTCTAAAAGTGTGGCAATTATGCCATTTTACTTAAAAGTTTAGAATAGTGACTAAAGTCAAAATGTCACACAACCAACAAGTGTACATGATAGATTTGTCTTCTTAATATTTGTGATGATGTAATAACCTGCACAGGACACACAGGGCAGGCTCGAGGCGTATGAGTTCCCCAGCTAACTACGAGGCTGATACCCAGGTTGTATAAAAGGTTGGCCAGTCAGGAACCAATCGACACAGAGAGAGGACCCGGTGTAAATAGCTAGATATAAATAGTTGTTCTTGTAAATAAACGTCTTCTTTTGTTAACTTGCCAGATTCCCCTTGCCTTTCTTAAAGACGCATTGTAGGCTTCAACCCTCCTTTGATTTGCACCCAAACAAAGGATGAAAAGAGTCAAAGATTCTGGTTCTTTTTCCCCTTTCCAGTGCTCAGGAATGTTACATGGACCCCCTTAAGGGAAGGCAGAGTGTTTGACCATGGAGCATGGTACAAATGTGAGGCTGTCTTAGAAACAAGGTGCAAGGGCCCTAAAGAGACCTGCTCCCTAAATTCCCTGTAGTCATATTGGGGTCAGCAGCCAAACACAGAGAGATCAGAATGTGTTGGCGTTGTCTGCTACTCAATCAGGTGACTTGAGAGGAGCAGGCAGAAAGGTCAAAGCTGCCTGAAAAGACAACGTAGGGTGTGGGGGTGGTGGGTGCTGGAGGTTTCTGTGTTTGGACACGGGAATATTCATCTCCTTTTCTAGGTGCAGAGTCTCTGGAGCCTAAAGGGAAGAGCAGAACAGCTGAGCCATTATATCGTCACCGACTCAAACAGCTATTCATTTTACATTACTGTGGCGCTCAAAAGCTCCTTACGATTTTTAGTAACTTCCAGAATTGTGAATATTATTGATTTAATCTCGGCATTACGATTTGATGTGATCACATCTTCCAGTTTGCTCAAAGAAATTTCCCTCCTCCAAGTCGTCTGCATTCATTTCCCAAAGAAGAGCTGGCGGAAAGAAAAGTCGACTGGGCCAATCACATGGCCGTGTTTCCTACTTAAGCTGAAATTACTTGTTCCTTAAATTCTATTTATTGATCCTTGCTGACATTCAATTCTTGCTTTTAACCTTTCTTTGTTGATGTAATTGAGAGTGAACTTTGAAGTGTGAATCTCGCCCAATCTAGTATTCATAATAAGCTATATCGAATATTTCAAGAACTTCTATGTTTTTACACACTTCAAATCTACCGTACACTAATAGCCTAAGCTTTACACTGAAGGTTTTAATCAAATGGCAAAGAGGACAGTGGTATTTAACTCCCAGTGTTGCAGTCTGACCTTTCAATGAATGAGATTAGTTTAGCTGTGGAACACTATCACAGAAGTTGAAATGTCATCACCAGTTGAAATGAAATGAAATGAAAATCGCTTATTGTCACAAGTAGGCTTCAATGAAGTTACTGTGAAAAGCCCCTAGTCGCCACATTCCGGCACCTGTTCGGGGAGGCTGGTACGGGAATTGAACTGTGCTGCTGGCCTGCCTTGGTCTGCTTTCAAAGCCAGCGATTTAGCCCAGTGAGCTAAACCAGCGATTTTTGGTTGCTGTTAATGAAAAGAGTTAAACAAAGCCAAGCGATTAAGCAGAAGAGCCATTCGTGGCAGGTTGCCCTGCTTTTCTTTGCTTCTGTATGGTCCAGAACTTTCTTCCTCACTCTGAAATGGGTTTTGGGTAGAAAAAAGATTGAAAAAGATAGACGAGAAATGTTTTGAGGCGCAGGGGGGCAAATTTCACCGGCTACCTTCCGTTGCCTCAGACACCCCCCCCCCGCCCCCCCCCCCCCCCCCCGCCCCCCCCGCCAAGTCCTCGCCAGCTAACCTGTTGTGCGCCTGCCCGACTGAGAAGCTGCAATAGGGAGTGCCACCCTGCCACTCAGAGAAGACCCGACTTAGGCTGAAGGAAAATGGGTGCCTAATTCAGTGGAGTAACTTGCTGTGCCCTTGAGAAAGTTGGCCATGGCTCAGCTGCTCATCTCCAAGTCACTTGGTTCAGGTCTCACGGCCACTCCAGGGCTTGAGCACAAAAATCAAGGCTGACGCTCCAGTGTAGTGCAGTACTGAGGGAGTGCTGCACTGTCGGAGGGGACGCCTAGCAGATGAGACATTAAACTGAGGCCCCATCTTCCCACTGAGGTGGATGTAAAAGGTCCATGGCACTATTTTGAAAAGCAGGGGTTGATGTGTTGGGTGTTCTGGATCACAAACAGGTCACCAACACTGGAAGTGGTGCAACTCTATTTTATTATAAGGTTAACTATATTAACATACTTGAACTGTGGGTAAATGCAATACCAGCTTTAACTGTTGACCCTTGCCTAGTCCTAACCAGGTGATGCACTCAGCACATGATGAATGTCTGTGTTGCAGGCTGTGAGCTCTGTGCTCCGAGCTGGCTGCTACTAGAATGAGCGGGAACTCTCCTGTCCCCTGTCTTTATAGTGCGTGTGCTCTCACTGGTGATTGGCTGCGGTGTTGTGTGTGCTGATTGGTCCCACTGCATGTCCATCAGTATGTGTGTGTGTGTGTCTGCACCATGATATACTGGTGTATATTATGACAGGGGTGTTCTCCCAGCCAATATTTATCCCTCAATCAACTTCAACAAAGAACAGATTATCTGGTCATTATCAACATTATGAGATTGCTGTGTGTGGGAGCTTGCTGTGTGCAAATTGACTGCTGTGTTTCTCACAGTACAACCGTGACTGCACCTCAAAAGAGCTTCATTGGCTGTAAAGCTCTTTAGGATGTCTGATGGTTGTGAAAGGAGCTTTATATCTGCGGGTTTTTCCTTGACAATTGATCGTCTGTGTGTGTGTGTGTGTTTGTGGGGGGGGGGGGGGGGGGGGATTCAAATGAATTCTTTGAAACAAGGGCAATCACAGCGACTGAGGCAATTCCCTACTGAGCTCCGTAGGAAAAGTATTTGCCTTGGTTGCCCTTGTCAGACTGCAGATCCAACTGGATGAACACATCCAACCTGAATCCCAGGGTGGTTTCCGAGCTGGAAGGGTGGCAATTAACCTGAACCTCAGTCCAGCAACTGCACGGGAAATGTCACACACAGAGGAGACCTGGCTTACATACTGGCTTCATCAATCTCACCAAGGCATGAGAGGTGGCTGATTTAAGCTGCTGGAGAAAACTTTGGTTGTCTGCCAAAGCTGCTCACTGTGATTTCTTCATTCCATGTCAACATGATGGGTAAGGTCAGCTATGATTGGGAGCAACATCGGAACCCTTCGAGATGTGTTGTGGGGTCAAACAGGGTTGTGTTCTGGCACTGATAGTTTTTGACATATTCTTCTCTTTGCAGCTGTCATATGCCTTCAGGTCACCACAGAGGGTGTCTACTTGCATACCACAACTGATGGAAAACTGTTCAGCCTTATTCGCCTGAGATACAAGACAAAGGGACCCCAAGTCCTCATCATACAGTTACTCTATACTGACAATGCCGCACAAGCTTACCATACTGAAGAATACCTCCTGCGGCAAATGGACAGGTGCCCTCACACTTGTAAAGAGTTTGGTTTATCATCAGCATCAGGATGACAAACGCCATGGTCCAGAATGTTGTCATACCGCCATCAATCAGCATTGATAATGTGATACTGCTGCTCTTTTTAGCCTTAGTTTTATTAGCTCTGATTATGTCACCTTTGCTCACGAGTCGCCAGGTATCTTTCGGATACCGCCACGTGTTTCAAGCTCGAGTTATGATTAATAAGTCAGCACACCGCTTAGTAAGATTGAAATCAACGGTCATTTATTATGTACAGCAATAAATACTTCCACAATAATCCTACTGTCTATATCAAAACCTACCACTACTGGCCAATACCTAACTTTAGGAAGGGCCCACCAGGTCAGGGAAACAAATGGTTTATCGAATTGGGTCTGGCCTGCGGGATTCTAAAGGCTGATACGGGTCGATGGCTAGGAGTCTCTATCGAGTAGCGATCGCTGGAGTCAGACTTACTGTTTCTGGTCGATGTTCTTGCGAAGGTTGCGAGCAGGAGAAGAAGGCAGAGAGAGAGAGCTCTGAACTTGGCCCATCGATTTATAGGGCCCAGGAGCTTCCCGCCTCTCGGGGCGGCCCTTGACCCTGAGTCCCAAGTGATTGGACTTGTTCCCAATCACTGGGTTCGATATGCTCCAATAATGGGGCGATTCCTCGATCGGGGGGTGGTCGTTCACCTGTCTTTGTTTTGGCCACTGCAGGCGCCAAGAGGTCTGGCCCGGCATTCAATTGCTAATATGTTGCAATTGTTCCCGGGGATAGCCGAGTAAACTGCAAATGTCTGTGTTGATGTGCTGCTGATAGTTGCAGGTATCGATCTGGGCCGACTTCCCCAGAGCCGAATACGCTATTCTGTCTGCAGCTGTCCGTTTGTGTCCTGTTGGCTGCTTTTCCCATCAGCCTTTTCGGTTAGCCATTTTATATCGGGTTTTGGCCAAATTAATCGGGAATCAGCCATTTTAGGTGGCTACAATACTGGGAATTCTTGATAGCTTCACATATTTAGACTCCACAATCACCAGCAATCTGACCCTTGATCCTGATATTAACACACCTATCACAAAACCTACAGCTGTGGAACAACAGCAACCTGTCTGAGATCTTGGGTGACAGTCTGTGGATTTTGCACATTCTCCCCGTGTCTGCATAGGTTTCCTTCAGGTGCTCCGGTTTGCTCCCACAGTCCAAAGATATGCAGGTTAGGTGGATTGGCCATGCTAAATTGCTCCCTAGTATCTAAAGGTTAGCTGGGGTTACGGGGATAGGGTGGGGGGATTGGGCCAAGGGAAGGTGCTCTTTCGGAGGGGCAGTGCAGACACCATGGACCGAATGGCCTACTTCTGCACTGTAAAAAAAACCATTAAACTGCAAATCTACAAAGCCTGCACCCTCACTGCATTCATCTGCATTGGTGTGACCGAGACAACATAAGGAAGGTTGGAGGAAAGGCTGAACAATTTCTACCCTGACCGTCTCAATTTGGGGAACCCTCCACCAGGATGGGCCGCCATGGCAGGGGGGGGGGGGGGGTCGCTGGTGGGGGGGGTAACCATTCGCAGTACCACGATGTCAACCCCTGGATTGTGTTTACCCATTCCTGGGGCAACTCTTGTCCCTTTAGATGTCTCCTTGACATCTCTTGTCAGGACAAGAGTGTGCTAATGCCATCAGTATGCATTCATTCTTAAACCAATGACATCTGCTCTGGTTCAGCCATGTTCATCAATGGATGACAGCTGCATTCGGTAGAAACTTTCTGGACGGTGAACTGGTCACTGGGTCACGGCTTCCTGGGTGTTTATACCTCTGCTACACGAACATCTGTGAGCGAGAGATGAAGATGGTAGACATTGACACCGACAACTGGGAGACAGCCGCTGACCCTTGTGCTTGCATTTTTTTTCAGTAAATACTGGAGTTTTGGAATTTGAAAAGAAAAACATCAACATTTCTGGTCTCTACCGATTACAACTTCCTTCCTGCCTACCAACCACACAGCAATTGCCTGCAAACCTCTTAATCATACCCCCTATATTGAGGACTAAATCATTGTCATGTGCCATGAACAAGGAGCCCTGTGCTGAGCGCTGCAGAACACCATTGCCAAATACAAAACTGACAACTGTGTGGCCCACTTACAAACAGTGACTACACTACACAATGTGGTGCATTGGATGCAAAATGTTTCTGGATGTTCTGAGCGTGACATAATAAAGAACTGTATCAATTGAGTTCTGTTTAAAATGTTAACTTACAGTCAAACATGCTTGAAACGCTTTGCAGTATTTGAATAGTTTTGTTGATAACAGCTTCACAATGACTGTAAACCTTTGGAATGTGATTAATAATTGCACTCAAATTCTTCCTCTTTGCTCAAAGAAACAGTTTGCTTCTATTCGCTTGTTGCTTCCTTCAGGTTTCAATATGTTTTACTTTACATTTATTTGCATTTAATTCCATCTGCCAATTTTCACTCCATCTGCTTAACCTGTGACGTTCTCACATAGCTGTAAATGTAATCATATCACAAGATTCATTCTTCTCCAACTTACTGAAGAGTGAATGGAGAATCAGGAGTTAATGTTTTATTGTCTGAAAGGTGCTACATAAATGCAAGTTATTATTGTTGCTGTTGTTGTTCCTAGCACATGACGTCTCCCACCTAGAAGGACAAGGGCTGCAGACACATGGGAACACCACCGCCTGCAAGGCTAATTCCCATCCTCACATTGTTCTGACTTGAAACTATGGGCGCGATTCCTAAATACAAAACTGCCAACTGTGTGACCCACCTACAAACAGCGACTGCACTACACGATGTGGTGCATTGGGTGCAAAATGTTTCAGGATGTCCTGAAAGTGATATCGTTGCGCTCTCTCTCAAGCATGAAGCCGGTGAATAGCGAGAGGCCGAAAACGAGATCTGTGCCAGACGGCAAACAGTTTGCGATGCAACGGCTGGCTCCCGTAGGCAAAATCAGGATCTCGCCACAGCTTGGCGAGAAACCAATTGTCGCCGCTTAAGCCCCATTTCTATACAATTAACGAGAACGCCCCCATATCCAGCGGCCTGCCGCCATTCAGCGGCCTCCCCAGCAAGTGGTCACGCTGGCGCCGATTAGTACTCCTTTCGAAAAGCGTGAACCTGGTGGAAGGGCTTCTGTGGGAAGCCGAGGAGGTGAGTAGCCATCTTTGCTCACAGGCAAAGATCCCGGGAGCGCTGGGTTTCCCACCCCAATGCTCGGTGGGGGGTGGGGAACCCTCCACCGGGATGGGCCGCCATGGCGGGGTGGGGGGGGTGGGGGGGTCGCTGGTGGGGGGGGGGGGGGTAACCATTCGCAGTACCACGATGTCAACCCCTGGATTGTGTTTACCCATTCCTGGGGCAACTCTTGTCCCTGCCTGTCGGCCCCACCGATCACTCATAAAGCCCACCAACTAAGGAGGCCTCTGGCTGCGCGGTTGAAGGCTACTATTGATAGAGAATTGGCAATCGTAGTTAAGTAGGTACTTCTCACATCCCAAGTGGCTTCCCGTGGGTGGGCGGGCCATGTAGCATGTGGGAGTCATTGCCTAGCATCCCCATTACACCTTGATGCCTGGACACTGTGCTTGAACACTGCGGGAGGCAACACCACACACACAACATCTGAACATCCAGGGGATAGGACACAGCTCCAGGAACATGTCCACCGCAGGAGGGTCGGTGGGTGCCACGGGGAGGGGGAGATGACTGGAGAGGTGGGCAAAGGGGTCGGAGGTCAGCCTGCATTGTAGAAGAAAGTGACAGAGGCATCATAATGGTTGTGCAAAAAGGCGTTTAATGTGCTGTACGATACCCCACTCCCATTGGTGCGCCCCCCCATCCCCAACCCCCCCACCTCCTACCTACCTCAACATGATTGGCCTTCCTAGCTCTACTACTACGTCTTGGTGCTTCCCCAGGATGCACATCTGAGGTGGAGGCAGCCAGCTGCCTGCCTCGTCCTGTGGCCTTCGATGCCCTTGGCGCGTGTCCTCTGGGGCTGATGCCTGGGGAAATGGGCAAAGGTTTTCGATGTCGGCCCGCATTGCGGATGAAAGTGACGGAGGCGTCATAATGGTTGTGTTCAAGGCTGTTTACTGTGTTTTATAATTCCCCACTCTCTCGAAGGGGCCGCACCCCCCATCCTCCCAACCCCTCACCAACCCCCTCCACCCCCCCCAAACCCAGTCTGTGCCCATAGGGACCTGGGGTTCGCCTTGGGACGGAGGGCAACTGGTTCAAGCCCTGGATGCCCCTGTATCATCTGGCTCTGCCAACCCTGGTGGCCCCCCATGGTCGGCACCATTATGTCGACGTCCTTGGCGATGCTCCTCAGGGACTGGGACATGCTCTGCAGCGTCTCAGCCATGTCCACCTGCGACTGGGACAAGCTCCGCAGCACCTCAGCCACTCCCACCTGAGAGCGGGACATGTCCCGCAGAACATCATCAAGGTCAGCCTGGTGCTGGGTGACATCTCCTCGTGAGGCAGACATACTGCTGAGACCCTCAGCGATGGCTGTCACCGACTGTGCGGCAGCTTGGACAACTTCGCTAATGGTGCTGCAAGCGGTCGCCACCCTAGCAGTGTTGGTCTTGGTGCCACGCATTGCAGGCAACACCTCCTGTGCCCGTAGCCTCTGGGACCCCTCCAGTCGATTATGGATCTGCTGGAGTGTCGCTGACATCTCCCTTTGAATGTCCCGGCCGGTCCTTACCATCTCCATCAGCTCCGGGATGACCTCTTCTACAGGCTCAGCATCAGGCTGGGACCCAGCTGGGTCCTGGGATCCAACAGACCTCCGACTGCTGCCTCGTCTGGGGGCTCCTGCCTCCACCTGATGTGCATCATCAGCAGTAGCCTCCTCGTTGGTGACTGCCCTGTCCTCGGCCGCCCCAGTCACCAACAGGGCACGCTCCTCGATGGAGATGAGCATTCTTATGTCCGGCATCCCACTGCCAGTCTGGGCCTTCTCCCGGCGATTGTGGGAGAGATTTTCCTGCGGAGACACGGAGAGAACATCATTAGACACACACGTGGTTCACAGTGGTGGGAGGGGAGTGCGACTTAAGGGTGGGGAGGGTTGAAGGGGGTGGAGGTGGGTTGGGGGGGTCACATGGAGAGATGAGGGTGGATGCTCGCATGGGGGCAGAAATGTCTTGGGGGTCGGGGGCGGTGGGTGTTGGAGTGTACTCGCTCGTGCTGCCCAGTGTAAGTCATTTTTTCTCCATTGGAGGCCAGTCTCCTGGTCACACTCCCGGCGCTCACAGCGGCTGCCACCTCATCCCAAGCAGCACTGGTTGCCCTATCGCTGACCCTCCTGGACCCTTGGGGGAACAGGACACCCCTCCACTGACCTCCACTGCGTCTAGCAGCCTCCACAGTTCTGCATCCCGAATCTTGTGGCCAATCTCTTGGACGCCATTTTTGCGAGCTTCTGGGATTGGCTGAGCCAATGCTGCTTAAGTGTTGCTCGACCTTGTTAGCGGGAGGGCTGGCGAGTGGTGTGCCGGCAAATCAGTTGGTGAGCCGTCATTTGCGGCAAGAAGCTTGTGGACCTCGTTAAGTGAACTGATTAATATTGAATAGCGTTGCCGGGCTTGCTAGGCCAAGCGCCGGGAAGCTCCCGGCAGTTCCTGCTCGCTACCACGCTTAGACACTTTTCCACAGAATCACGCCCTATGGCTCACCACCACCTACTCAAAGGCAATGTTGTTGTTGTGAGCGTTGGTATCACCTGAATCACCATTCAGACATGCCTTTAATTGGGGCAATGTTTCCAAAATGGGTGGGATGCTGCCTAAATATGCCAGACGGGATCCCATTCCTGTTGTGACATCCCAACTGCAACTTTCAAAGAGAATTTCCCCAGGCCTTAGCCCCTATTGACCATAAACTGAATTGGACCAGCCCTATACGTGGGGAGGTGGTGGCATAGTGGTGTTGTCACTGGACTAGTAAACCAGAGACTCAGAGTAATGCTCTGGGGTTCTAGGTTCAAATCCTGCTCTGCCACTGCAGTTGGTGAAATTTGAATTCAATGAAAATCTGGAATGCAAAGGTTAATGATGACCATGAAACCATTATCGGAAAAAAAACATCTGCTTCACTTCACTACTGCCCTTTAGGGAAGGAAATCTGCCATCCTTACCTGGCACTACTCACTTGTGCAACATGCCCACATCCCATCAACAAATATGGTCCGAGGCTGAGAACTCTGTGGCGAGTAACTCCTGACTCCCCAAGGCTCAAGTCAGAAGTGTGACGGAATACTTGCTTGGATAAGTACATCACAGTACTCCAACAATACTCAAGTAGCTCAACACCATTCAGGACAACACCCCAACTATCACGTAATGTAGCACTCCAGCAACTCACCAATGCTGCTTCAACAGCATCATAACATGTGACCTCTCCCACCTAGAAGGAGAAGAGCAGAAGGTGCATGGGAACACCATCACTCTCCAAGCTCCAAGCCACATACCATCCTGACTTGGAAATATATCATTGGGTCAAAATCCTGGAACTCCCTCCTTAACAGCACTGTAAGAAGTGTTACACCACCAGGTTAAAGTCCAACAGGTTTGTTTGGAATCACTAGCTTTTGGAGCGCAGCTCCTTCATCTTTTTGTTTTTTAATGATTTCTAATACATTGTTAACCTTTCATACAAAAGAATATAAAATACATGAACCATAATAAATGCTCTTTAACAAGATTCCATCAATAAATACTTTTTCCAAAGACTCTCACCTCCACCCCGCCTCCCCTCCGCCCCACCTGGGCTACCCTCCCAGTTAATAAGTAAGCCCCCCCTCCCCCCTTAAACTCCAGCAGTGAACAATTCTTTTAAATACACTATGAATGGTTGCCATCTTCGATAAAACCCCTCAATCGACCATCTCAAGGTGTACTTGACCTTCTCGAGGCACACATCTCCATCAAATCACCTAGCCAGGCTGAAGCCTTCAGTGGTGCTGCCATCCTCCAGCCCAACAAGATACGCCTCCGAGCCACCAATGAAGCCAAGGCCAGGACATCAGCCCCTGCTCCCATCTGCAGGTCCGGCACTTCGGAGAACCCAAGAATCGCCACCAGTGGGCAGGGTTTCATTCACATTCAGGACCGTCGACATGGTGTCAAAAATGGATCCCCAAACCTCCACCAACCTGGGGCACGACCAGAACATGTGTGTGTGATGTGCGGGCCCCCTTGAACAACGCTCGCACCCATCTTACTTCCCTTCAAAAAAGCGGCTCATCCTCACTTTAGTGAGGTGAGCTTGAGAAACTACCTTTATATGAATGAGGCTCAGCCTCATGCAAGATGATGTCCCATTCACCCTCCTCAACGCCTTCTCCGCGTTAGCTGCTCAATTATAATTTAATAGATTTGGCAGAGTGAGGCCCTCCACCTGTCTCTACCTCTGAAGCACCCCCTTCGAATCTTTGGGACCTTGCCTGCCCAGATAAATCCTGTAATAAGTCTACGTCTTGAAAAAACAATTTGGGTAGAAATACTGGGAGGCACTGGAACAGGAATAGGAATCTAGGCAGTATATTCATTCTAACCAACTGAACTAGACCCGCCAGCGATCAAGGGAGACTGTCCCACCTCTGTAGCTCTATTGAACCTCGTATAATCCCGCTTCTGTAACTGTCCCCACTCCCCCACCACCAATACCTCCAAGTACCAGAAGTTGGTCCCTTCCAATCAAAATGGCAACCCCCTTGGTCTGCTTCCCCCTCCCGCTGTTCCTACCACAAAATATTCACTTTTCCCTATATTCTGCTTATAGCCAGAGAAAGCCCCAAATCACTGCAAAATCTCCATGATGTTCCAGTAGATATCTCTGGATCCCTTACGTATAGCAGCAAATCATCAGCATATAACAATACCCTATGATCCATACCCCCTCTAACTATCCCATTCCATTCCATTGAGGCCCTCATTGCCCATGGCCAACAGCTCAATTGCCATTACAAACAGCAAAGGAGACAGCGGACATCCCTGCATAATGCCTCGATGTCAATGAAGGGACTCAGAGGTCATATCATTAGAATATAGAACATTACAGCGCAGTACATGCCCTTTGGCCCTCGATGTTGCGCCGACCCGTGAAACTACTCTAAAGCCCATCTACACTATTATTATTAGTGCAAACACTCGCAAATGGAGCTGCTTACAGCAGCCTCACCCAGGACACAAATCCTGGACCCAGCCCAAATGTCTCCAATACTGTAAAGAGGTATCCCCACTTCACCCGGTCGAACGCCTTCTCTGCATCCAGAGATACAATAATCTCTGGTACTGGACTGATTGCAGGGGAAAGCACAACATTTAGCAATTGCCGCACATTCGCCGACAGCCTCCCACATTCGCCGACAGCCTCCGCCCTTTCACAAACCCGTCTGATCTTCTCTTATCAACTCTGGGAGGACTGACTCCAGTCTTAAAGCCAACACCTTGGCCAGCAATTTGGCCCTTGTGTTCAACAGGGAGATCGAACGGCATGACCCACACTCTTTGGGGTCTTTGTCTTTCTTCAAAAGCAATGAAATGGACTCATGCCCCAATGTCCCTGGGAGAGCACCCCGCTCCAAAGAGTCCTTAAACATGTCCAGCAACAATGGACCCAACTGATCCATGAACTTTTTATAGAACTCCACCGGGAAGCCATCCATCCCCTGGTGCCTTCCCTGATTGTTTCTGCTTTAACTCACCCTGGATCTCCCCTAAATAAAGCAGGGCCTCCAGGTCCTCCCGCCACCTGTCACCCACTCTGGGAAGCCCAGACTCCCCAGAAACTGTGCCATCCTGCATCCATATTTAGATGGTTCAGACCAGTATAACTTCTCGTAAAAAGCCTTGAACACCACATTCACCTCCTCCAGATTTGAGACCAACTTACCCTCTCAGTCCTCAACCTGAACGATCTCCCGATCCACCTCCCGCCGCCTTACTCAATAAGCCAAAAGCTGACTCACCTTCTCCCCATATTCGTATACTGCCCCTATTGCTCGTCTCAACTGCCATACCGCTTTGTCGGTTAACAGTTCAAACTGCATTTGTAGTTCCCTCCTGCACAGCAACAATTCAGGAGTCGGATCCCTCACATACCTACGATCCAAGCTTAAAATCTTATCCACCAATTTCTATCGCTCCTCCCTCACATCCATATCTGCATGCGCTTTAATTGCTATAATCTCTCCCCTGATCACCACTCCCATAAAATCGAAGGTGAGAATTCTCCATTGTCGTTATTAGTAATGTATTCCTGTATGACCCTTGAAATCCTCCCACAGACCATCAAATCCGACAGCAAACCAACATCTAACCGCCAGCCCTGCGACGTTCCTGGCCCACTCCCAGCACCAGGTCCACCCAATGTGGGGCGCGATCCTACCCAAGGGAACAATGCACCAGAGAGCCTGCTCCACCTTATGTGCCCCAGGGGTCATGTTACAACTGTGAGCAGCCAGGACACTTCGCCCGAGATTGCAGGAGACCCCCACCAGCTAGACTAGCCCCCAGATATGAAGGAGAACACCACCCACAGCAGTTACAAAGTCCCAGCTGCCCCATGCAAACTGGGAGCGCTTACCCACCACTTCTCATGGCAGCGTTACCTCAGCAAGGCCACTTCATTTTTGTTTCACCCCTCCTTCCTTTCTTCTTCGGTCACGCTGCACTCCCTCCATATGCTAATTACACCCCAGCCCAAATGTGATTTATGATGTCCCGTATTCTGATGGAACCTGCAGAATGTTTTATGTTGTTTGTAAGTTTGTTAAATGTTGTATGTCCGACAGGAGAATTTTTCTCACTGCCACACGCCTATTCGGCCGAAATCTCTGAGGACTTGCCTTCAGAGACTAACCATTGCCAGATGCCAATTCACCTGAAACCACTGAGGACTTGCCCACAGAGACCCACCGTTGCCAGACACTTGTTCAGAGGAACTAGCTTGTCTGCAGACACTTGTTCAGGTACCAGACGCCCGCTCGTAACTGCCCTTCTGGTTCGAAGGAAAGGACCACTACGGCAGCCCCACCACGATGACTACATTTTTGCCCGTTCTTGTCAGTTGCTCAGGCAGCGGAGAAACGGCTTGAGACCCGCCCTGCCTGGGACCCCCCCGCTGGTCAACTACGCTCGGGTAGGAGAGACACGGCATTGGTAGCCGTCCTATCCAGGGACTCCATCCAACTCTTACCCGTCGCGGCCCATACGCACCTCATTTTGGCATTTTCATTTCAAAAAGTTTTGTTTGTTTAGGTAACCTTTAGGTTGCCGGCCATCTGCTATTTACATCCTGGAACATTTGGATGGTAACTCAGCACTGGTTCATCATTGGGAAGTGTGCCGTGTCCTGAAATCTGTTTTTTGAGAAAAAAAATGAGGGAGTCACACACAGTGACCAATTATAAAGGGAATAATTGGCACCAAAGGACAGACACACTAGCATACCAGATATTAAACAAAGATAGTTACAGACACTATGCTTGTTTCTACAGAACTCCAGAAGCTCCAGGACCGGAGAAAACAAGGGAAGAAAAGGAAAGAGAACAGCCATGAGGACCTCCTTCATATGGATCAACATAATGTTATTGGACACTTGGTTGCGCGTGACCGCGAACCCCATGACTTCAAACTCCCCAGCCGTTAATGTTTCACTACCCCGCAGTACCCAGAGCCCAGTCACCAGCGACACTACATCTTCCTGGTGTGCCAGGTTCATAACCTGGTACTCCCTGTCCTATGTGATTGAAACACTACTAGCGTTGGCGATACTCTGCTGCATCGTGCAGACTATGCGTCTGCGAAAATGGAGAAGGAGAGCCTACCGCGCTCGAACCCCGGTATATAGGATCAGATCCCCTATGTTCGGTTACGACCAGACCAGACTATAATAAAGTAATAAAGTGCATTCACTTGCGTTTATTGTTATTGTAAATAAAGAGATGTAAAGAACTTTTTCATGAGCAAAAATTGTATGATCCTGAGCTTGACTGCCAAGCCAGGAAAGACTGTATGAAATGCTATGATTTTGTTGTATGATTGAGGAAGGTAGGATAATGGAATGTTTAGGTGAGTGTAGTATATTAAGAATAAATTAGAGGTTCCAAGTTTATTGTTTTGTAATGCATGTTCCTGTCTGACATAGCGCCCTTAGAATTGTTAGTTAAAATTTTTGTGCATAGCTATGGTCAGTGCAGAGGCCATGAAAGAAGTGCCCCCCCCCAGGTCAGGGAATGGAAAGCAACATAATGATGTGATCCTTCACGCGTCGCGTTAGGATCACAAGGAGGGATTGTAGCCAGTTAAAATGGCTAACTCCCGATTTAGAATGGCTAACCCCGATTTAAAATGATGAACGGAAAAGGCTGATGGGAAAATCAGCCAACAGGACTCAAACAAGCAGCTGCAGGTAAAACTGTGTATTCGCCTCTGGGGAGGCCAGACAGAATCGATACCTGCAGCCATCAGCATCACAAAACACCAGCCATCTGAATATTAATGAGCAATCCCCGGGAACAATGTGCAACATTTTAGACACAAAGCCAACCCAGACTTTTCGGCGCCAACAGGAACCTACACAAAGGGAGGTGAACGATCACCCCAAGACCGCCCATCGATCAAGTAATCGCTCCAGCATTGGAGAATATCGAACCAAGTGATTGGGACAAAGTCCAATCACTTGGAACCAGGTACAGGGTCCGCCCCGAAAGGCGGGAAGCCCCTGGGGACTATAAGTAGAGAGTCCAAGTTCAAATCGACCCTTCTTCTCTCTGCCGCCCTCCTGCGACCCTTCTGCTGACCTTCTGCAACAGCCGCTCAAATCGTAAGTCTTACTTCAACGCTCGCTACGAGATAGGCGCTCCTAGCTATCGACCTGTACCAGCTTCGAATCCCGCAGGCTCAGAACCCAAACGAAAAGCCATTCGTTTCCCTGACCTGGTGGGCCATTTCCAAGTTAAGTATTGGCCTGTTAGTTGTACGGAGTAGCTTAGAAGTAGAATTTATGCATGAGTATTGATTACTGTAGATAATAAATGTGCGTTGATTTAACTCTTACTAAGCGGTGTGTTGGATTATTGATCATTACTCGGACTTGAACCACGTGGCGGTATCAGAAAGATACCTGGCGACTCAAGAGCAAAGGTGATAAAACAGAGCAATTAAACTAAGGCTAAAGTTAGCAGCAACATCCCAACCGGGGCCAGTGATCTCTGCCTTGATCGATCTGCCTTCGGGTCCAGCACACAATTCACATCATCCCATATAATTAGCTAATGTGTGTTCAGGTCTGGCATCGACCCTACCAACCTTTTCATGAATGACACATGGGGTTATACATTCACCAATACCACTAATTTCCCCTCCTACACTCCTACCACTATCATGTATCGCCCTCCCGGATCTGCCGTCACCTCCTCCATGTCGAAATGAACTCGTTTATCGATAAGGATCCCCCCTGAAAGCTGCAGTCAAAACCCGAATGGAACACGTGGCTCACCTAGGTCTCCCGGAACCTAACCTGGTCTCGTTCCCACATGTTCATCTCCTGTAAAAACACCACGTCAGCTCCCAGACTCTTTAGGTTTGCAAATATCCTCTCCCTCCCGCCCCCCCCCCCCCGCCCAGGTGAAGGGAGCTTCACACCCCCTTGCAACCTCGAGTCAGCCATTATCATGGTAGAACATTGGTTAGCACTGTTGCTTCACAACGCCAGGGACCCGGGTTCGATTCCCCGGCTTGGGTCACTGTCTGTGCGGAGTCTGCACGTTCTCCTCGTGTCAGCGTCGGTTTCCTGCAGGTGCTCCGGTTTCCTCCCACAAGTTCCGAAAGACGTGCTGTTAGGTGAATTGGACATTCTGAATTCTCCCTCTGTGTACCTGAACAGGTGCCGGAATGTGGCGACTAAGGGCTTTTCAAGGTAACTTCATTGCAGTGTTAATGTAAACCTACTTGCGTGACTAATAAAGATATGAAGAAGATTATTATTACCACCTCAGTAGGTCAAACATTCCTAAACAATGCCTAGGCCCTTGGGCCACTGAAGATGACGAAAAGCCCCACCCTGAGGATGAGACAAAAAGAAACTTCTGGTCACTGCTATCGTGCCCCCCAACAGTTAACTACCGTTATATTTCTAGACTCAACCCTAGGTTTTTGATCAGATATGGTTAGGGAGCAATAGCGTTTTGTTTAAAGTAGGCAGCTTTTAACATTGAAGACGCTGAGAGACTCCAAACGTTTCACTTTCGAAGATCAAGCCTCAGAATTCCTTCAAAGCCACTCCGATTCAATCAGTCTCAGCGACAGCGCACCTCCCAGGGTTTCTCCTGAGACGCTGTTCCCCTGGATTTCCGAGACGCACTCCAGCCTTTGCTTACTGGTGAAATGTCAGCAGTTCAATAGCTGGTGAGCTTCATTGGGCTGGCGCTGCCCCTGGATTTCACCAAGCTCCAATCTCCCCAGTTACACCAAGCTATTCCTGGCTCCCAGTGCTTTTTCTGAGGGCTAACCTTTTCCAGCACAGTGCCAGTGGTTTTCTGTCACTGGCTCAGCTCCCCAGGACTTCTCCTGAGCCTATCTATACAGAGCCAACTTACAGCAACACTGTTTCTGCCTGGAGCCTGCTAACAGCAGCACCCTTTCACCTGAGTGTCTTCAGGTGCTACATTCCAATATGAGCTTCCCGCAAATTCCAATACACTGAAAGTACATCACATTGCGTTAAATGTACATTGCAGAAACTTCACTTTAAAACTGGTACATCGCAGTTGTGACGCTCCACATGTTCTGCCTCCTCAAGTGAATTATAAAAACAAATTAAAATTGAATGATACTGAACACAATTCTCTAATCAGTTTGCAATGAAACTGGTCCTTTTAATTTAAATGTTCACCTCGGGATTGGAGGCGAAGGACCTTTGTAACGCTCGTCACTGGGTGGAAAGCTAGGCCAGGGTTCTTGAACTGATTTGCTATTGAGGCTAATTTTGCCCATCATTTTTATCCCCCCACCTTCCAATCTCCTGAAACCATTAATTACAGCTGGGACAATTAGAATGATGAAGCACAGGAAGAGGCCATCTGGCCCACCCCACGGCTATGCCACCTCTATGAAAATGCCAAGTCAGTGTACTTGCGGCAGCTATTCCCTCCTACCTGCCTCGGGACCCATCTTGATACGTGGGCCTTGGCAATGAGTGTTGGCAGGTGGGAGGGGACGGGAGCCCTTGGTAATGAACCAACGGCTGCTGGCACTTATTATCAGCAACTCATCAACACTCCAGATGAGTGGAGGTAGATCACCGCTGATCAAATAAGGGAGCTTTGCAATTTCCGTGGTTCGGCTTCTCTTTGGATGAACCCACAGTTGTCCCTTCTTTTATTAAACCCCGCTGTGTGGATTGAATCCCAACAATGGCACATTCTAAATCTTGGAAGGCCATCCTCCAGTTGTTCATCCAAGTTACAAAATTTAGTGTAACTTTAATAGTGGAGCATAACCCAAACAGCTCACGGACTGTATACTGAGTAATTTGTAAACTTCAAAACCTGTGTAAAACGGTAGCATAGTGGTTAGCACTATGGCTTCACAGCGCCAGGGTCCCAGGTTCGATTCCTGGCTTGTATCACTGTCTGTGTGGATTCTACATGTTCTCCCCGTGTCTGCATGGATTTCTTCCGGATGCTCCGGTTTCCTCCCACAAGTCCCTAAAGACATGCTATTAGGTAATTTGAACATTCTGAATTCTCCCTCTGTGTACCCGAACAGGCGCCGGAATGTGGCGATTAGGGGCTTTTCACGGTAACTTCATTACTGTTAATGTAAGCCTACTTGTGACAATAAAGATTATTGTATATAAAAATGATTCTAACAAAAGGAAATAATTTTGCTGAACTATGACAAGGACTCAAGGGTCCGGATTTAAGATTTTCAGTAATAATTTTTTAACGCAGTGAGTGATTATGGCCTGGAACGTGCTGCCTGCCAGGGTGGTGGAAGCGGAGATCATCAATGATTTGAAAAGGAAATCGAGAGGAATAAACCTGCAGGGCTACTGGAATAGAACAGGGGACTGAGACTGAATAGGAGTTGCTTCCACAGAGAGCTAGTCTCATCTTGACGGGCTAAAGGGCCACCTTCAGTGCCAGAGTGAATTTCTGATTTCATGAGTGGCTGTATTTTCCACTTTGAAAGTTATTCACATCTTCAGAATTTATTTTATATTTATTTAGGGTTTAATTTAGAGAGGTCACAAGGCACTACATGGCTTCAACTTTTAATGAATAGCGACACTTAAAAGGAGAGAGTCGTGGCACATTTTATAACTGTTTTATTTTATTGTAATATAATTTAATCGCTTTTATTAAATTGCATTGAGATTGATTATCATGACTTTCAATGCACTAATGAACTAAATTTCTTGTAGACATCCAAATCAACAGATAATTTATTGAAAAACAGTGCTGCTTGCACTGTACCTTATTGCTTTTGTTTTGTTATGCTTTACAATCGCACACATGTCAAATAAACGAAGTAAACTGCGGAAGAATAAAGCATAACGAATTAGCCCACAAAGCATTCCAATTAAACCTTGACACAGTGCAATGGGAAATGCCACAACACTTAGGTAACTCATTGGAATTATAATTATTTTTTTTACAGGTTATATACAAGATGGAAGGCAGACAATAAGAATACCTTGGTGGTGAACGAAGGGTTTAATTAAATTGTTCCATGAATACTGAGAGGATGGGGGATCTATTCATAGATGGGGGCTTCCCTTGTTTGAAAGATTTAGAGGAGAAGTTTGAACTGCCAGCAGGAAATGGATTCAGGTATCTGCAGGTACGGGATTTTCTGCGAAGGCAGGTCTCGACCTTTCCGCTCCTACCGCCACAGGGGGATGCAGAACAGGGTCGCTTCCAGAACGGGGTTGGGAGAGGGGAAGGTATCGGACATCTACAAAGAGCTTATGGAGTCAGAGGAAACTCAGATGGAGGAACTAAAGGGCAAGTGGGAAGATGAGCTAGTGGGAGAGATAGAGGCGGGTCTGTGGGCGGATGCTGTAAGCAGAGTTAACACATCCTCATCATGTGCCAGGCTTAGCCTGATATAATTTAAGGTGGTTCGCCGGGCACACATGATGGTGGCCCGGATGAGCATGTTTTTTGGGATAGAGGACAGGTGTACGAGGTGTGCGGGAGGGCCAGCAAACCATGTCCATATGTTTTGGGCATGCCCGAAGCTTAGGGGATTTTGGCAGGGCTTTGCAGATGTCATGTCCACGGTACTAAAAACACGGGTGGTGCCGAGTCCAAAGGTGGTGATCTTTGGAGTGTCGGAAGATCCGGGAGTCCAGGGGGCGAGAGAGGCTGATGTCTTGGCCTTTGCCTCCTTGGTAGCCCGGAGACGGATATTGCTAGCGTGGAGGGACTCAAAGCCCCCAAAATCAGAGCCCCGGGTTAGCGACATGGCTGGGTTTCTCAGTCTTGAGAAAACAAAGTTCACCTTAAGAGGATCAATGCTCGGATTCGTCCGGAGGTGGCAGTCATTTATCGACTTCTTCGGGGGAAACTAAACTATCAGCAGAGGCAATAATCTAAAGAGGGCGGGGGGAAGGGGTGGGGGGGGGGAGTTAGGCTATTTACTGTTTAGGGTAGGTGGGAATTGTTCAAGATGGAAATGATGTATGTACTACGTTTATATTTGGATTCACTTCCTTTTCTGTTGTTGATATTGTTATTATTATAAAATTACAAATCACTTAATAAACTGTTTTTTTTAATTGTTCCGTGAGAGGAAACACCATTACAACATAAACATGGGTTTGGAATTTGCATTAGGAATAACTGACTCCATCAGCACTCACTGTTATTATGGAGTAAACTGGACAGCAATTTGCAGAGTCTGCAAATGCACTATTGAATTTGGAAATTGAAAAGTGGTATTTGCTCATTCACAAGCTTCACTACACCAGTATCTTGCCAAAGGCATGCAATTGTAGTACTTACCCACCACCTTCCTACAAAACCCAAGGAGTGCTGGTGCATTCAGCTACACATTAATTTATAACGGCATTTAAGTCCTAATTACTGCCACACAATTTCTCTGGCAATGAAAACTCACTTTTGCAAGTGTGGAATCTCACTCCTTCAGAATCTAATTACTGTTGGAGATTTGAAAAAATATTTTTTCTTTTTTGAAATCTTTTTATTGGCATTTTCCACATTTATCAACAGTTATATACATTTTTGCCGCGTTAATGTATTGTGTTATACAGAAAGGTCTATCCTGTCCTTCCCTTAATTTACTTTATGTACATTTTGCCTCCCTCTGGCTTGGCCTGTGGTCCCTTCCACCCCCCCCCTCCCGTCCCTCCCTGACCCCCCTCTCCCCTCTTGTGTCCTCCCCCTTTCCCTCCCTTTTCTTCCTCCCGTCGACTTTGGCTGTGTTTGCTTTGTAATGGGGGACGGGGGTTGCCTTTCCTCTTTCTCCTCTTTCCCCCTTCCCTCCCCCTGGGTTGCACGTTCCTTTGTTTCCCCCTCTGTCTTTGTTTTCCCCTTGTCCTTCCTCTTTTCCTTCCTATCTATCCCGTTTTCCAATCTTACTCTTCATTGCTGGCCTCAAACAGGTTTTGGAACAGGCCGATGAAAGGCCCCCAGGCATCTAGAAAGCCTTCCTCCGACCCTCAGATAGCATACTTAATCTTCTCCAGGTGGAGAAATTCTGAGAGGTCAGCAAGTCTGCAGCTGTGGGTGGTGCTGCCGATCGCCAGCTGAGCAGGATTCTCTGGCGTGCGATTAGGGAAGCGAAAGTTATGGCGTCGGCCCTCTTTCCCATGTGCAGTTCTGGCTGCTCCGATACCCCGAAGATTGCCACAATTGGGCACGGCTTCACCCTCACCCCCACAACCTTGGACATTGCCTCGGAGAAGGCTGTCCAGAACCCAACAAGTTTGGTACAAGCCCAGAACATGTGGGTTTGGCTGTCCGGGCCCCTCTGGCACCGCTCACATTTGTGCTCCTCCTCTGGGAAGAACCTGCTCATTCGGGTTCTGGTCAGGTGCGCTCTGTGCACCACTTGAGCTACATGTGGCTGAGCCTTGCGCAGGAGGAGGTGGAGTTGGCCCTGCTCAGTGCTTCACTCCAGAGTCCCCACCCTACCTCTGTCCCCAGTTTGTCCACCCATTTCCGTCTGGTTTCATCCAGTGGTGTTCGAGCTCTGTCCAGTAACTGTCCGTACATTTTCCCATATGGTCCCCCTTATTTGCTGCTTGCGTCTATCAGGTCGTCTAATAATGTGGTTTCTGGACCCTGGGGGTAAACCTATTGAAAAAATACTTTTTCATTCCATCTCTTGTCATGCCCAGTGAATTACGAGCTTCCAATCAAATACATTTATGAATTGGACACAAACTATTAAAATGGCTGCTATAAATCACATTGCCATTGAAATTTGAGATCTAGGCAGTAGCAAATCACGGTATAATTAAATATGGACATCCATGGCCATCTCGGGAATTGACACATCTCTTTGTCTAAGGATGGGTCAACACAAAAGAGTATGGAATTTCTAGACTGCCTTTTGTATGTCTCATTCTGGTCAAAGGGTGAGATTCAGCAGCCTCATCGTGCTCGACTTGATGTCTGGACGAGGCTGTTGAATCGAGCGAGAGGCCTCCATCAGGAATCACGACATTCAATGGAATCTTGCGAGGCACCATGATCTGAATCTCTCATCACTGGGCGAGATCCCGGCATGCATATTTGAATGAGCTATTAGACTAATTTAAAAATGTGCACACCCAATTCACCCGGGATTCACCAGCCTCCCCAACGAGACACCAATTGGGTGCCATTTGGTACTGGGTTCACAGTCATGATGGCACCTCGGGGCAGGGGGGTTCTCACTGGTAAGTTGATGCCCCCAGGTGGTCAGGCACTGGGCAGAGTGGCACCCTGGCACTCCCTATGGTACCTTGGTGCTGTCACCCAGGCACTGCCAGGGTGTTCCTGCAAGGCTGGCAGGTGCCAGGTTTCCCATACCAGGGGTCTTGCCCACAAGAGGTGTGGTGAGGGAGGGTTCAAGGACCTCAAAAGTGTTAAGTTAGGTGAAGTGGGGGGGGGGTCCTGAGGCTGTAATGGGGGCACTGAGGGACATCAAAAGATTGAAGCTGCCATTAAAAAGGGGCTGGTAGCACAGTGGGCTAAACAGCTGACTTGTAATGCAAAACAAGACCAGCAGCGCGGGTTCAATTCCCGTACCGGCCTCCCCAAGCAGGCAACGGAATGTGGCGACTAGGGTCTTTTCACAATAACTTCATTGAAGCCTACTTGTGACAATAAGCGATTATTATTATTAAAAATGGAGGCCGTGAGTAGTCTTCCTGCTCTGCCGAGCTGAGCTCGCCAGTGCAGAAAAGACTTATAGAGCGGCCTTGTCTGGGAGTTCCTCGTCGAGACCAAAAATATGGCAAAGGGCTGTGAACCCCCCCAAAATGCACCGTTCAGCCGACTTTAACTCAAATCCACTGAACCATGGCCAAAATTAAAGATGCCAACTCAGTTGGTGGAAAATGGAATTATCACCACTCCATTGTATCATGGTGACTGTCTCAAACCACACAATATTTGGAAAAGGACTTGAACTTGTAAAAAGTCACATGGAGGCAACTATGTTTTTGTCATCTTTCAAAAACTAGCTAAAGACAGTTCGCAGTTAGTCATCATTTATCACCTGGTCAGTAAACCAGACCATGGCCCAACTTAAAGACTTCCAGCAGTCAAACTAATTAACAGCAATGACTTGAAAGTGGGAGGTCTTAACACAGAGAAGGACTCCACCCATCTCCACAATATGTTCCAGTTAAAAGTTCACCGGAGAACTAAACTCTTAGTTATTTGACCGCAAGAAACCCCACAACCTACTGTGAACACTTTGCTTTGAAGGACTCTCTTCAATTCTAAAGCCTCAGAACTGTCACACAGAAGACCGTAGATTATAAGTCAGAGACTGAGATCCCTGTAATCTGTAACTTTACCTCTATCCAATTTTGTGTGTGCACGTTTGTGTACGTGCATATCTGTGCGTGAGATCAAGTGGGCAAGCTTGCATTAATTCAAAATACGTTTGTGAGAATAAATAATTCCCTTTATTTTTTAACTCACAAAAACTTGCTGAACATATTTAATTGAAACGCAAGGTTAAGAAAAAACACACCTCATTCCACACAAAACATACTGACCATGGGAAAAAACCGCATATATTTTGTCCATGACAATTTATCTCTCGGTCTTAATCCTATCATTATTTCACTTTATTTTGCTTTCTGCAAATGACTTTACATTGACTGAAATGTTTTAATTTATACTCCCTAGTTGAGACCCTGTGTGTCCAATTCCAACTCATCAAAGTCCACTTGTTTGCATAGAGTTAATACTGGCCCTGGCTTGTCTCAATGGGGATTCTTCAACCATATTTGTTGAAGAATTACGCTGTTGTTTACTCTGCTCATACGCGCGAGCTTTGCCCTGTGGGGGATGCCATGTTGAACAGGATCTCGAAGTACTGGACGTTGGCGCACAAAATCTGATGAAAATTCTGTGGGATGCTGGAGCTGAGATGAACATTTGTTTGCTGTTGAAGGAAATATCTGGGCTAAATGGAGTCTCGTTCCATCAGAAATTGGTTAACGGAGCCAATTGCTGGAGATGGAACCTTCGATTTTCTGTAATATGTACTGCCCCACAAAGGCAAAACTAACCGAGTTATCAGGGAGTCAGATTATCCATCTTGATTTCCTGCATAAATCATGACTATTAAATAATGTTCCCGGGGTTGTGAATGAAGGCAGTGAAAAATTGAAAAGGATCGCAAGGATGAGAGAAATGACTGCAATTATTCATGTGCGATGCGCATTAGCACTTTTCAAAGTAGCATGTCCACTTTGGGTGAGTTGGAGAGCTCCAACCAGTTCACATGAGGAAATCCTTTTTTCCCACAACGATTGATTAGGATTTGGAATGCATTGCCTGGTAGGGTGCTAGAAACAGATTCAATAGCAGCTTTCACAAGGGAACTGGATAAATCCTTGAAGCAGAAACAATTGCTGGAAAAGGGGAAGTGTGGGGAAGTGGACCCAATCAGATTACTTTTTAAAAGAGACAGCACAGACTCAATGGGCAGAATGGTCTCCATCTGTGTTGTACCATTCAATTTGACGAGTAACTAAGTCTGCTTGTCAGGAATGGGAACATCCTGCGTAAGATTCACAAAAAGGTCTTAGAGTTCTCAGAACCCCACCAAGCCCTTGGATCCGCAGTGGTGTGCGGGATTCCTGGTTACCCACGTTCATGGGGGTAAACCCTGTTCCAAATACTCGGGCGGGGGGGGGGGGGGGGGAGGTGACGGTGGGTGCGAAGATTCTTCAGAGGTGTACCCCATAAATAAAAGCAGAGTGATGCTCTGAGGGTGGACCAAAAGCCTATGAAGATCCAATGGTGGGCGTCAGCATGCAGTCCTCATTCTTCCATTTGAAGCCTCTTGCATGTCTCCGATTTTAGGTTTAAAACATGCCTTCAGTTGCCATTGTTTTAAGTTCTGGAATTCCCTCCCTGAATCTCTTCACCTCGCTAACTTTCTCTCCTCCTTCAATACGCTCCTTAAAGCCTATCTCTTTGACCAAGAGCTATCTTACTCAGTTCTGTGTCATATTTTATTCGACAATTGTTCCTTGGGATGCGTTACTATGTTGAGGTTGCTATATATAAATGTACACTGATGTTGTTGCATTGTAAAGTTTCTAAGGGGCCATAGGCAGATGTTTGGTGAGGTTATCAACCCCTAAGGAGTTCATTTCCTCTTGTCTTTCCAAGACACACCAGAACTCAGACCAGTTCTCATCTAGCTTGTTGTTCCGTTGGTCTTAAAAAGGGCATGATTGACAGAATTCTCAGATGGTTTTGAATTGCCCCAAACCTGTCTCCTGTGTGTTGAGTGGGTGGAGAGGGAAGGCAGTCTCTGGACTAGCCTGATAACATCCAACTGAAGGTTCGAGCACTGTCTAAGCAAGATGCTGTTCCAAATTCCGGTGCCCCATTGGATGATTCGCGCCACACTAGGACCTGAATTTGCTCTCCAGGGTAGGAGACAGAGCTCAGGGCTATTTCTAGGTGCAGAGCCCACCCCAGGAGGAGGCAGGGTGGGTTCGGGGAGCTGGCTTAGTTAGTTGTAGCTCCTGCCTGCCCCTGAACCCAGTGGGGGCTGAAAATCCAGTCCTGTTAATCATTTCTGTGTTGACACTGGGGAGAAACCAGATGGCACACTTCCATCAGCTGGTTGCTGGACAGTGAGGAAGAGTGGGAACTTATTTGCCCTCGACCACTCCCATCAGTGGGAATGTAGAGTATATTGAAAGTTAATGAATTCCCAGCTGTACGTTGTGTTGAATTTATCATTAATGCTAGTTGAGGAATGTCAAGGCAGAGAGAGAGAGAGAGAGAGCACCTGTCTCTTGCTATTGAAGTGTTATCAGAGTATGTGATAGATCTCAATGCTTGGTGAAGAAGAACACTGCATCTCCTGTGCATAATCCAACAGTAACAGCAGGAAGTATGTCTGCTCAAAATTAATGATGAACATTTTCCCATGGTCTGAACCTCATTCTGTGCTAAATTAAAGGCTCTCAGTTTTGTTTACAATGAAAGTGTTGCATTTGGCTTCAATACTAGAGAGTGGATAAAAGCATCAGCCAATGAAAGCTGCCACAACACGTATGTACGTGGACGAGGTGATAACATGATGAGACACACCTCTGTTGTTGGGGGTTCTGGTGCTTCAGTGGGTAGCGTTCCTGACACCGAGCCAGAGGCTCTGGGTTCAAGGCCGATCCCAGGACTCAATGGCCAAGGAAGGTGTGTTCGTAACGCAACAAAATGCTTAAAGTATCAACCTGGAAATCCTCTCAACACTCGCCAATAGCAGTCAGTTAGAGTAGGAGAGATTGCTGGTCAGCCATGTGATGGAAAGAATGTTGGAGCCTCTACATCACTGTCCATAGCTCCAGACTACAACACGCATGTAAAAGTTCACATTGCCACAGCAACTCACCTTCCTTGAGTGATCTGTAACTCAGCACCACCTGATGCACTTTTAGCCATTCATTGCCATCCATGAGGAATGAGTAATTGGGTGAATCACCCGTGACAGCTGTAAACCTTTTTTAAAAAACAATTTCTTTCTCAACTCAGATTACCCAATTCTTAATTTTTCCAAGTAAGGAGCAATTTAGAGTGGCTATCTTTCTGGGTTGTGTGGGTGAGGCCCACGCAGACACGGGGAGAATGTGCAAACTCCACACTGACAGTGACCCGGGGCCGGGATCGAACCAGAGTCCTCAGCACTGTGAGACCGCAATGCTAGAACAGCTGTAATCCTGGAAGAATCAGCACATGGCACAGAAAGAGGTAATTTAGCCAAACCAGCCCATGCTGAATTCCACTTGAGCCTCCTCCCATCTAACCATCAACAAAACTCTCTGGTTCCTTCTCCCCACAAAGCTGATCTAGAGTTTGCTTCAACCGCTCCAGTGGTGGCAAGTTCCCATTCTCATCACTCACTCGGTAAAGACATTGCTTCGGCAGCATGGTGGTACAGTGGTTAGCACTGTTGCCTCACAGCTCCAGGGTTCCGGGTTTGATTCTGTGGTGACTGTGTGGAGTTAGCACATCCTTCCCATGTCTGTGTGAGTTTCCTCCGGGTGCACCGGTTTCCTCCCACAGTTCAAAGATGTGTAGGATAGGTAGACTGGCTATGATAAAATTGCCCCTGAGTGCCCAGTGATGTGGTTAGGTGGGGTTACGGGAAAGGGCAGAGGAAGGGACCTAGGTAGGATGCTCTTTCAGAGGGTTGGTGCTGACCCAATGGTCCGAATAGCCTTCTTTAGCAGTGTAGGAATTCTATGGTTCTGGAATACACTATCACATTTCTTCATGCTTCTCTCATCTAGGTGACTTTCAGTTTATCTTCAGCACTTGTGGGAACATTAGTGGAATTCCTAATTTCTCAGTGGAAACCCGAGAAGAATTTCTAGCCTAATGGAGTAAGTAGGTCTAGTAAAAACTGTTACCTGTTGTATTAAACAAGATTGTCGGGTGTAATTGTGACGATACTGTAGTACACAATAATCAGCCCATTTGTCCAGTCAGAAACAGGTTGTATTAATATAGCACCTTTAACCTGGAAACACTACCACCTGCAAGTTCCCCTCCAAGCCACTCATTATCCTGATTTGGAAATATATTGGTTGTTCCGGTATTTGCTAGAGTGGTTGGGGAATGTTTAAACTAATATGGCAGGGGGATGGGAACCAATGTAAGGAGTCTGAGGAGAAGGAAACAAGGCCAAAAACAAAAGACAGAAAGGAGAATAAGAAAAGTGATAGGCAGATAAACCAGGAGCCAGATTCAAACAGTGCCACAGTGAAAAATATTGGGAGCGGCACTAGTAATGTTAAAAAGGCAAGCTTAAAGGCGGTGATGCACAATCAACACTCTTGAGACCACGAGGAGTCATATCGATTCAGCTTTAATCAGATAGAACTGTACCCAGCAGCGATGTTACAGAAGTGGAGGCTGCTGGGACGGCATCGGTTCTTATACCACGCCTCTCAGGGCGGGGCTATGTACATTACCCAATGGTAGACCCTGCGGTCTAACCAATGGTCATTCATCTCTCTGGTACTGCAATACCTGGTATTACCACGTTCACCCCCTGTTAAAAAAAGAGCCAGCGGGGTGATGGCCAGTGTTACTGTCGCCTTTTCATGGGAGGACCAGGTATTGCAGGTACCATGCTGTCGAGGGTAGCGGAGAAAGTTCTTGTGTTGTTTATTTTCTTCATGGTGCTGCAATCAGACGATCGGGAGGCCTGGTCGTCCTACTGGAGCGTCTAAGTTTTGGCGGCGATCCTGGTGAGAGCCCCGGCGGTTGTGACTCCGGGAACGTGGTGTCTTCCTCCCAGGCAGTTTCATCACCCCTAGACAGCGCTGTAGGGTCGAAAAATGTGCAGGAGGAAGGGGTGCCTGTAGGGGGCGTCAGTGCCTGCTCGGCTCTGGGTCGGGGTTCTGGCAGCAGTACTGACCCTCCGGTCAGGTGCAGTGGGGGGGCGGGGGGGAGCAGAGGCTCGGGCGGGCGTGGAATTCTGGCGGGCGCCAGGTCCCGAAGGAAGACCATATCTTGGCGTCCGTCAGGGAACGCTACGTAGGCGTACTGGGGGTTGACATGCAGCAGGTGGACCCTCTCGACCAGCGGGTCCGAATTGTGCGCCCTCGCATGTTTCCGCAGCAGGACAGGTCCGGGTGTTGCTAGCCAGGTTGGGAGCGAGGTCCCCGAGGAAGACTTCCTGGGGAAAACAAGGAGATGTTCATGAGGTGTCTGGTTCGTGGTAGTACATAGCAGTGACCGAATGGAGTGAAGGGCCACTGGGAGGACTTCTTGCCAGCGGGAGACTGGGAGATTCCTGGACCGAAGGGCCAGTAGGACGGTCTTCCAGACCGTTCCGTTCTCCCTTTCTACCTGCCCGTTTCCCCGGGGGTTGTAGCTGGTCGTCCTGCTCGAGGCGATGCCTTTGTTAAGCAGGAACTGGCGCAGCTTGTCGCTCATAAAGGAGGACCCCCATCACTGTGGATGTATGCGGGGAAACCGAACAGTGTAAAAATACTTTGGAGGGCCTTGATGACGGTGGTTGTGGTCATGTCCGGGCAGGGGATGGCGAATGGGGAACGGGAGTACTCGTCAATCACGTTCAGGAAATACGTGTTGCGGTAGGTGGAGGGGAGGGGGCCTTTAAAGTCCATGCTGAGGCGTTCGAAGGGACAGGAAGCCTTTATCTGGTCGGTAGAAATGCGGTTTGCACTCCGCGCAGATTCGGCAGTCCCTGGTGACTGTCCTGACCTCCTCGATGGAGTAAGGCAGGTTTCGGGACTTAACGAAATGGAAGAACAGGGTGACTCCCGGGTGGCAGAGGTCCTCGTGGAGGGCTCGGAGGCGGTCTACTTGTGCGGTGGCACAAGTGCTGTGGGATGCGCGGAACATTCGCAATAAAGTAAGCTTGCAGGAACATAAAAACGTTTCTATAGGTATGTGAAGAGAGCGTGGCATGGTGGCGCAGTGGTTAGCACTGCTGTCTTATGGCGCTGAGGATCCAGGTTCAATCCCAGCCTGGGTCACTGTCCTTGTGGAGTTTGCACATTCTCCCGATGTCTGCGTGGGTCTCACCCCCACAACCCAAAAGATGTGCAGGGTAGGAGTATTGGCCATTCTAAATTGCTCCTTAATTGGAAGAAAGAAAATTAGGTACTCTAAATTTCTAAATAAAAAGGTATGTGAAGAGAAAAAGATTGGTGAAGACAAATGTCGGTCCCTTACAGTCAGAAACAGGGGAATGTATAAGAGGGGCTAAAGAAATGGATGGGCAACTGAATGCATACTTTGGTTCTGTCTTCACAAATGAGGACGCAAATAAGATACCAGGAATGTTTTGGAATGCAAGGTTTAGTGAAAGGGAGGAACTGAAGGTGATCAATATCAGTAGAGAAATGATGTTGGGGAAATTGATGGGATTGAAGACTGATAAATCTCCAGGGCCTGATAATCTACATCCCAGGGTACTGAAGGAGGTGGCTCTAGAAATAATGGATGAATTGGTGGTCATCTTCCAGGATTCTATAGCTAATGTAACCCCACTATTTAAAAAGGGAGGTAGAGAGAAAGCTGGGAATTATAGACTAGTCAGCCTGATGTCAGTAGTGGGGAAAATTTTAGAATTCATTATCAAAGATTTTAAAGCAGAGCACTTAGCAAATAGTGGCAGGATCTGACAGAGCCAGCATGGAATTATGAAGGGGAAATCATGCTTGACAAATCTACTGGAATTCTTCGAAGATGTATCTAGTGGAATCAATGAAAGGGAGCCAGTGGATGTGGCGTATTTGACTTTCAGAGGGGTTTTGACAAAGTCCTGCATAAAAGATTTGCATTTGAAATTAAAGCACATTGGATTGGGGATAGTGTATTGAGATGGATAGAAAGCTGGTTGGCAGACAGGAAACAAAGAATAGGAATTAATGGGTCTTTTTCGAATTGGTAGGCAGTGACTATTGGGGTACCGCAGGGATCGGTGCTAGGACCCCAGTTATTCGCAATATACATTAGTGATTTAGGTAAGGAAACAAAATGTCATAACTCTGTGGTGTTGGGCGTTCTGACACACAGATGAGCCAACACAGTTGTATTTGGTACAACGCTGTTTTATTCAAACTTACTATCTACAGTTTTGTCTTGATACTCTGCACGTGGGGACTCCCTGTCTGTGATGTTAAAACAGGTCTTGTCGTTGTCCTTGTCCCCAGATCTACCGCCCACCAGGTGTCGTGTTTGTCCTTTTATACTGTCCCTGTCTTTGTCTGTGACTGGTTGTGGTGTTGTGTGTTCTGATTTGTCTGTTGGTGTGTCTATCATGATGTGTGTGTTTGAATATCATGACAAACTCTAAATTTGCAAGTTCGGTGGGCGGGTGAGCTGTGAGGAGGATGCAGAGATCCTTCAGTGTGATTTGGATAAGTTGAGTGACTGGGGGAAAACGGGATTAGGTTATTGAGTTGGACGATCAGCCATGAACATAATGAATGGCGGAGCGGGCTTGAGGGGCAGAATGGCCTCCTGCTGCTCCTATTTGTTCTATGTTTCTATGTTCCTTCACTGGGTTAAAATACTGGAACTCTCTCTCCAACAGCACTGTGGGTGTACCTGCGCCACATGTACTGTAGCGGCTTAAAGATGGGGCTTACCACCACCTTCCCAGGGGCAATTAGGGATGGGCAATAAATGCTGGCCTAGCCAGTGAAGCCCACATCCCTTGAATGAATGAGTGAAATAAAATAACCAGAGTGTTATCAAAAAAATTTGACACTGAGTCACATTAGGAGATATAGGATGGGTGACTAACAGTATAGTTGAGGGAGGCTTTCGGGAAGTATAATAATAATAATAATCTTTCTTATCACAAGTAGGCTTACATTAACACTGCAATGAAGTTACTGTGAAAAGCACCTAGTCACCACATTCCGGCGCCTGTTTGGGTACACTGAGGGAGAATTCAGAATGTCCAAGTCACCTAACAGCACGTCTTTCGGGACTTGTGGGAGGAAACTGGATCGCCCGGAGGAAACCCACGCAGACACGGAGAGAAAGAGGAGGCAGAAATGTTTGGAGAAGGAATTTGAGGCCTTAGGGCAGAGCCAGGTGAAGGTATAGCTGCCAAATCTGGGATGTGCAAGAGACCAGAATCGGACAAATGCAGAGATCTTATAGACTTGACAGGGTAGATGCTGAGATGTTGTATCCCCGTGTGGGAGAGTCTAGGACTAGAGGGCATTATCTCAGAATAAAGGGTCGCCCATTTAAGACAGAAATGGGGAGGAATTTCTCCTCTCAGAAGGAGCATATGTGCACACAAACAGAACAGCTTTCTTTAGATCAAGGCTGTGTTAGGACTGTGTCTAATGTAGGAGAGGAGTTTAATCCTACTTCCGTGTTTCATGCACTTGATTTAGCACAAAGATGTTTGGAATGTTTCCTAACACACGTATTATTTTCTTTGGGGATTACAGCACCATCTGTTTGTTTGGTTTGATGTTTTATTTTGGATTAAATGCCAGTAACTGAGATTAAGCACACATGGAAATGGTGGCAGAGCAGCAGAGCTATTTTCAGAGGATGGGGAAAGGTTACCCACCTGGAGTGTGCAACGTCAGACAAAATGAGTGAAGATTGGAGTCTTATCACCAAAAGAGAAAACTGGGGTGGGATTCTCCGCAATCGGCGCGATGTCCGCCGACTGTCGCCAAAAACGGCGTGAATCAGACCGGCATCGCGCCGCCCCAAAGGTACGGAATCCTCTGCCCCTTGAGCGGCCGAGCCCTAACCTTGAGGGGCTAGGCCAGCGCCGGACTGATTTCCGCCCCGCCAGCTGGCGCGGAAATGACATTCCACACCCCCCGGGGCCAGATCGCCCCGCGCCCCCCCCCCAGGACCCCGGAGCCCGCCCGCGCTGCCTTGTCCCGCCGGTAAGAGAGGTGGTTTAATCCACGCCGGCGGGACAGGCATTCTAGCAGTGTCCCATCCGGGCCAGAGAATCGCCGGGGGGGGAGGCCCGCCAACCGGCGCGACGCGATTCCCGCCCCCGCCGAATATCCGGTGCCGGAGAATTCGGCAACCGGCGGGGGCGGGATTCACCCCAGCCCCCGGCGATTCTCTGACCCGGTGGGGGGTCGGAGAATCGCACCCCTGATTCCTGTTCACCGCCACTTTCCCTTTGTACAGTGTTACCTGAGGGATAAAATCATACCGCAAACACTAGGTATGAACAGCCATATGATGGTCGTAACCCAGCAGCAAAATACTGTGGACGCAGGAAATTTGAAATAAAAAGAGAAAATTGCCGGAAATGCCCAGCAGGTCAGGCAGCATCCGTGGAGCAAAAAAGAGTTAATGTTACAGGTCGATGACAGCAACAACCTATATTTATATCGCACCTTTAAGGTAATAAAATGTCCCTTGGCACTTCATTGGAGGATTATAAAACAAAATTGGACAACGAGCCACTTAAGTTGATATTAGGGCAGATGGCCAAACGTTCAGTCAATGAAGTAGGTTTTAGGGATTGTCTTGAAGGAGGAGAGAGGTCGGGAGTGAGAAAGGCAATGCTTAGGGTGCAGACAGCTGAAGGCACGGACACCAATGGTGGAAAATACCCTTGAGTTGTATGCTTGTGCACCAAAACAGAAACTGAAAATGCCAGACATATTCAGTCAGTCTGGCAGTAATTGTGGTGAGAGAGTTGTAGAATCATAGAGTGGTTACAAGTACAGAAGGAGATCATTCGGCCCATCCTGTCTGTGCCGGCTCTTTGCAAGAGCATCTCATCTAGTCCCACTCAGCTCAATGACCTAGTGTTAGATCTGCAAAATGTTCTGGCAAAACGTTCTCTCATCTTGGCTTTTCGAATGCCTTCCTGGTCAACCTCTCATAGTCTCCTGTCTGTAAATCAGAGCTCATCCAACACTCTTAAAAATTTACCTCTTTGCCCAAGCTTTTGGTCATTCTGTAGCTCAGTGTCAAATATTATTTGATATCACTTATGGTCTTATGACACCCCTGTGAAGAGGCTTAGGTTGATCTATTATGTCAAAGGTGCTATATTTTAACAAGTTGTTGATTTTGTTGTTGCATGATGCCCATTTTGATTCACGATGGGGTCCAGCTCAGAAAACACATGTATGTCACATGCTGAGGTGCCATAACAACATTCAAACAACTCAAGCATGATTTCATGACATTTCCCGTGTCTCATTGCGGACTTTACATAACCATATTATTCTGCATGTTGATTCCAGTGTTGCTAGGGGAGTTGCAGGCAAATGTTCGATTCAAGGGAAAATGATTAAAAGAGCTATTTTAATGTTGATTTTGCAGCTTTGATCTTTATTCCATCTCAGAAAGTCCGAATGTTTTATCGCATTTGAGAGTTCGTGCAAAAGCTTTGCAGTTTAACAATATATTTTCCCAAACATGCTTGTATTGAATTACAATGTTCGAATTAAAACATGTATCATAGATTATCATAGAATTTACAGTGCAGAAGGAGGCTATTCGGCCCATCGAGTCTGCACCGGCTCTTGGAAAGAGCACCCTACCCAAGGCCAACACCTCCACCCTATCCCCATAACCCAGTAACCCCACCCAACACTAAGGGCATGTAGGAGGACAGGAATCTCTAGTTTTGGACTGTTTCAAATTTTATAGCATTTCAGACCAGTTAATTCCTGAATACTTTATATTCCAACCCTCAGTTATCCTGAAATAGTCATTACACAACACAGAAAGAAGTAATACGGATCGAGTATCCTTATCTAAAACCCTTGGTCGGAGCCGATTGAAATTTGGGTTTCAGGTAATTTTGGTTTTCAATAACACACATAAACTACATTACAATTGTCTGAGCCTAGGTTAGCTATAGTCTAAAGTAAATAAAATGGCTTGAAAAGTAATATGTATCACTGAATAATAAATATAGGGCACTTGTGATAAGTTTTGTTACACATTCACCACTAAAATCGCTAGGCAAATAGTGCAGACAAACAACTAGACTTCCCAAGCTAAGGGTGGGATTTTCCGTCCCCTCCCACCAGCAGGATCTTCCGGTCCCGCTGGAGTCAACCCCGGGAAGAATCTGGAGCCAGTCTTTCCTTAACATAGGTTTATTCACAAACCCCAGAAAATACAGGCACATACTTCCTTTCCATAACCCCCATGCAGGTGGAAACCAGTTTTTATGTGTACTTCAAAATAATGCCCTAACCTTTCTGCAACTAGGAACCGCTGCTCTGACTTACTGCACTTCATTGTGACAGGATTACAACATCAAGAATGGGTTTACTTTGGTCTTGCTTTTTCCCTTGAACAGTTTTTAACTGTTTGGCTGCCTGCACCGGACAACCACCACATTCACCTGTCCAACAGTGATTATTAATTGACAATTAGGAGTGGGAACACTTGCTGATTTTCTCCTCGAAACCAGAGCCTCTGCAACAAACTCTCTGATGCTCGATCAATAACTCCAGAAGCAAGATTGGAGACAATTGAAGGCTTTATTACACTAGATGTTTCCCCCAGCAGCTCAGGTACAGAAGGCAGCTGCTGTGGAGACACGGGCTCTTATACTCCGCCTTACTGGGCGGAACCAGCAGGCAGGCTTAACCAATGGAAACAGTACCTCCTACACCAATGGTCTTACAACATTACAGGGTACCGTAATACCGACTACCACATTCACCCCCGTTAAAAAGAGAGTCCGGCGGGGGTGGTGGCCTCGCATTACACAGTGGTAGAGGTTAAGGTTATGGAGGTACCCGGTATACATCAGTAGAGTGGTTTTGCCTCGTTACATCGCAACTATTTACAAAATTTATTTACAGTTCAGAATGAAGCAATTAGTCGATCGAGGGCCCTGGTCGTCCTCTACAATCGTTGTAGCTTTGGTGGTGATGCCGGCGCCGGCTCGGGCATCTGTGGCTCCAGGAGAGTGGCTTCGGCTTCTTCGGCAGCTTCATCGCCCCTAGACAGGACTGGTGGGAGGACCGATCCACCTGGGAAGGGGGCGGCTGTGGGGTGCGCCGGTGGGAGGGAGGGTGGGATTGGTGGTGGGGTTGTGTGTGGGGATCCAGCGGGCGGCAGGTCCCGTAGGGAGACCGTATCCTGTCGGCCGTCGGGGTACGCCACGTAGGCGTATTGAGGGTTAGCGTGAAGGAGGTGGACCCTCTCGGCCAATGGGTCCGACTTGTGCGCCCGCATGTGTTTGCGGAGCAGGATCGGTCCAGGAGCTGCCAGCCAGGTTGGGAGCGAGTTCCCGGAGGAGGACTTACTAGGGAATACAAGGAGACGTTTGTGAGGTGTTTGGTTGGTCGTGGTACACAGCAGTGACTGGATGGAGTGGAGGGCATCCGGGAGGACCTCCTGCCAGCGGGAGACTGGGAGATTCCTGGACCGTAGCCAGTAGGACGGTCTTCCAGACCGTACCGTTCTCCCTCTCTATCTGCCCGTTCCCCCGGGGGTTGTAGCTGGTTGTCCTGCTCGAGACAATGCCCTTGCTGAGCAGAAATTGACGCAGTTCGTCGCTCATGAAGGAGGACCCGTTATCGCTGTGTATGTAGGTGGGGAAACCGAACAGCGTAAAGATACTGTGGAGGGCTTTTATGATGGTGGCTACGGTCATGTCGGGGCAGGGAATGGCGAATGGGAACCAGGAGTACTCGTCAATCACGTTCAGGAAATACGTGTTGCAGTCGGTGGAGGGGAGGGGCACTTTGAAGTCCATACTGAGGCGTTCAAAGGGACGGGAAGCCTTTATCAGGTACGCTTTCTCTGGCCTGTAGAAGTGCGGCTTGCACTCCGCGCAGTTTTGGCAATTCCTGGTGGCTGTCCTGACCTCCTCGATGGAGTAGGGCAGGTTGCGGGTTTTAATGAAATGGAAGAATCGAGTGACCCCCGGGTGGCAGAGGTCCTCGTGGAGGGCTCGGAGGAGGTCCACTTGTGCGTTGGCACATGTGCCGCGGGATAGGGCATCAGGAGGCTCATTTAGCTTCCTGGGACGATATAAGATCTCATAGTTGTAGGTGGAGAATTCGATCCTCCACCGTAAGATCTTATCGTTCTTTATCTTGCCCCGCTGTGCATTATCGAACATGAAGGCCACCGACCGTTGGTCAGTGAGGAGAGTGAATCTCCTGCCGGCCACGTAATGCTTCTATGGCCTGGGTCTCCTTTTCAACTGAGGAATGGCGGATTTCTGAAGCGTGGAGGGTGCGTGAGAAGAAGGCCACAGGTCTGCCCGCTTGGTTGAGGGTGGCCGCCAGAGCTACGTCGGACGCGTCGCTCTCGACTTGGAAGGGGAGGGACTTATCGATGGTGTGCATCATGGCCTTTGTGATGTATGTCCGTTTTGATGCGGCTGAAAGCCTGGCGGACCTCTGTCGACAGGGGAAAAACCGTGGATTGGATTAGCGGGCGGGCCTTATCCGCATAGTTGGGGACCCACTGGGCAAAATAAGAGAAAAATCCCAGGCAGTGTTTCAGGGTCTTGGAGCAGTGAGGCAGGGAGAACTCCATGAGGGGGCGCATGCGTTCAGGGTCTGGGCCTACAACTCCATCATGCACTTCGTAGCCGAGGATGGCGAGACGGTCGGTGCTGAACACGCATTTATCCTTTTTATATGTGAGATTAAGGATTTTTGCGGTTTGGAGGAATTTTCGGAGGTTGGTGTCGTGGTCCTGCTGGTCGTGGCCGCAGATGGCGACATTATCGAGGTACGGAAACGTGGCCCGCAAACCATACCGGTTAACCATTCGGTCCATGTCTTGTTGGAAGACCGAGAGTCCATTTGTGACACCGAAGGGAACTCTCAGGAAGTGGTAGAGCCGCCCATCTGCTTCGAAGGCAGTGTATTTGCGGTTGCTAGGGCGGATGGGGAGCTGGTGGTAGGCGGACTTTAGATCCACCGTGGAAAGGACCTTGTATTGTGCGATCCTGTTGACCAGATCGGATATGCGGGGGAGAGGGTACGCGCCAAGCTGCGTATACCTGTTGATGGTCTGGCTATAATCGATGACCATCCTATGATTCTCCCCGGTCTTTACAACCACTACTTGAGCTCTCTAGGGACTGCTGCTAGCCTCAATGACACCTTCCCTCAGTAATCGCTGGACCTCCGACCTAATAAAGGTCCGGTCCTGGGCACTGTACCGTCTGCTCCTGGTGGCGATGGGTTTGCAATCCGGGGTGAGGTTCTCAAACAGGGAAGGCGGATCGACCTTGAGGGTCGCGAGGCTGCAGACAGTGAGGGGGGGGGGGGGGCGTTATAGGGCCGCCGAATTTAAAGGTTAAGCTTTGGAGGTTGCATTGAAAATCTAACCCTAGGAGTGTGGCAGCACAGAGGTGGGGAAGGACGTAGAGCCGGTAATTTTTAAACTCCCTTCCATGGACTGTGAGGTTCGCTATGCAGAACCCCTTGATCTCCACTGAATGAGATCCGGAGGCCAGGGAGATTTTTTGGTTAACTGGGTGAACGGGGAGAGAACAGTGCCTTACCATGTTGGGGTGTATGAAGCTCTCCGTGCTCCCAGAGTCGTTCAGACAGGATGTTTCATGCCCATTGATGAGCACGGTCGTTGTTGCAGTCGAGAGTGTTCGGGGCCGAGACAGGTCCAGGGACACCGAGGCTAGTCGTGGCAGAAGTTGGATGTTCTCCTCGGGCGGTGTGTGGTCATCCGAGTCGGGGTCCTGAGAGTCCAGCCAAGATGGCGGCCCCCACTGGTCGCACATGGCTGGGGTGCACAAGATGGCGGCGCCCATCCATCACACGTGGTGTCCGAGAGACAAGATGGCGGCGCCCGAAGGCCACACGTGGCCCTGAAGGAGGAAGATGGCGGCGCCGCTGGCCGCAAGTGGCTTATGGAGAGGGTTGTGGTGGCGGTGCCGATTCGCCTCCGGAGACCGCAGCGACCGCCCGGGCCTGGCATACCGCCACGAAGTGGCCCTTTTTGCCGTATCCTTTGCAGAGGGATGAGCTGGGCGGACAGTGCTGTCGGGGGTGCTTGGCTTGCCCGTAAAAATAGCAGCGGGGCCCCCCGGGGTTGCCTGGCAGTCTCGCAGAACAAGCTTGTGGGAGGATGGGGGATGCATCGGAGTCAGTCGCGGGGGAGGGGGGTTCCACGCTGCCCAAGGGGCTGCCGCGCAGTCGGTGACGTAAGCGCGGGCGTTTCGGGAGGCCACATTCAGGGAGCTAGCAAGGGCCCGTGCCTCCTTGAGGCCTCGTGTCTCTTTCTCCAGCAATCGCTGGCAGATTTGGGAGGACAGCATACCTGCAACAAATGCGTCCCAGATTAAAAGTCGCTGGCCGAAACTTGCAGGCAGTTACAGTTCCTCCCCAACACCAGGAGCGCACGGTAGAACTCCTCCAGCGATTCCCCAGGGGTTTATCGCCTCGTCGCTAGTAGACGTCGGGCATAGACCTGGTTTACAGGGCGAATATAGTGTTCCTTCAGCAGATTCATTGCGGCCTCGAAATCGTCTGCGTACTCGATGAGAGTGTAGATCTCTGGGCTCACCCTCGAGTGCAGAACTTGAATTTTCTGGTCCTCCGTGGGTGTAATTGTGGCCATCCTGAGATATCCATTGAAACACGCCAGCCAGTGCTTGAAGGTTGCCGCTGAGTTTGCCGCATGAGGGCTGAGTTGCAGACAGTCCGGCTTGATTCGGAGCTCCATTCTTTAAAATCTAGTGTAATAAATTGATGCTCGATCAATAACTCCAGAAGCGAGATTGGAGACAACTGAAGGCTTTATTGGACTAGATGTTTCCCCCAGCAGCGCAGGTACAGAATGTGGCTGCTAGGGAGACACAGACTCTTATAATCCGCCTTACTGGGCGGAACCAGCAGGCCGACTTCACCAATGAAAACAGTACCTCCTACACCAATGGTCTTACAGCATTACAGGGTACCGTAATACCTCTAATACCGACTACCACACTCTCCTACTTTTGCTGTTGTCTCACTTTGACTCATTTGGTGGCACTCTCTTTCTCTGAGTCCAAGAGGTGGTGAACCGGTCAACTTTCTCCAAAATGCATCTCTTTAAGAAAATCCTTTTTTCCGCCATTTTGACTTCTCTGCTAAGCTAACCACTCATTTCAGGAAATAGGGTCGGTAATGTAGAAAGGTTACAAAGCTCACAAGAACAATGAATTAACATAACTATATGATGGCATTCTGCATTTAAAACACCTGCAGCAATGTCCTGACTGATAACTATCCCTCAATCAAAGTCACTCAAAACAGGTTACCTGATCATTCCCTCTTTGCTGTGTGTGGGAGCTTGCTAGTCTCATATTCGCTGCCTTGTTTCTCACACCATAACAGTGGTCGCACTTCAAAAGTACTTCATTGGCTGTACATTGCTTTTGAGACATCCTGAGGTCACGAGAGGTGCTATGTAGATGTGTCATCCTTGGAGGATTGTGTCAAAGATGAGAATCTACAGCTTTGAGTTCATACATGTTCCTGGACCCATCACTGTTAAGTGAAGAGATCTGAGCTGGCAGGCAACATCTCCCCAAACCACCCGCCCACCCCTCCCCATATGCTTTGTACAACTTTGAGTTTATTCATGGGTTACATCATTCAGCTTAACAGGTCTATGATGGTGTTTATCTTCACATGAGCTGATCTGCTCACCCTCTTCATCGCACCCCACCACCATACCCTTCTATTCTCATCTCCCTCATCTGCTTATTCAGCTTTTCCTTAAATTATTCTCAATGCTATTCACCTCAATCGCTTCTTATGGCGATGAGCTCCACCTTCTAACCACCCTCTGGCCAAACCTTGCTGCTTGGAAACCCCACCCCCGATGTTCCGCCCCCAACTGGCCTAGTTCCCGATGCTGTGCGTCTCTCATGGTCTCCTCCATTGGGAACTCGGCGTGGCAGCTGCGGACTCAGACCAGCGCCACCACAGTCGGGGGAGGGCCGGTCCGCGAGAGGGGGGACTTTGCCAGGGGCTGGGGGAAGTGTTGGGGGTGGTCCGGGGCACACGAGCCGGCCAAAGGGGGGGCACTATTTCGCAGGCCGGGTCCGCGAGAGGCTGGCGCCATGTTGCACGGTGCGGACGCTGCAGGCTGCCGCCGTGCGGATGCGCGGCCACGGACCGTATTGGCAGCTAGAGTCGGGTGCTCTATGCTGCTGGCATGCTAGTTCCCAGCTACACGGAGGATCGGTGGCCGTTTTGCGCCGAATTTCTGAGCGTGAAACGCCACCGTTGCCACGCCGGCGTGAGGGCATAGCCTCACAATTGGAGGATCCAGCCCCTTACCCGTGAAATGTATCTTTGATGTAGGAAGCTAATGTATTTAATGAACCCCAAAATTTAGTAGAAGGACATGGAAGATAGAAACTAAAAACACACTCTCTCTGTCGATTTGGACTGATTAACTGTGGTTAATAAAGTCTGTTCCACTTACTTCAATAGCGAGGGCAGGGTTTCCCCTGCAGACATCAGGGGCGTCATTCTCCGACCACCCGCCGGGTCGGAGAATGGCCGTTGGTCGCCGTGAATCCCGCCCCCGCCGAACTCTCCGGTACCGGAGATTGGGCGGGGGCGGGAATCGGGCCGCGCCGGTTGGCGGGACCCCCCGCTGGATTCTCCGGCCCGGATGGGCCGAAGTCCCGCCCAGAAATTGCCTGTCCCGCCGGCGTAAATCAAAGCTGGTATTTACCGGCGGGACCAGGCGGCGTGGGCGGGCTCCGGGGTCCTGGGGGGGGCGCGGGGCGATCTGACCCCGGGGGGTGCCCCCACGGTGGCCTGGCCCGCGATCGGGGCCCACCGATCCGCGCGCGGGCCTGTGCCGTGGAGGCACTCTTTCCTTTCCGTCTCCGCCACGGCCTCCACCATGGTGGAGGCAGAAGAGACTCTCCCCACTGCGCATGCGCGGGAAACTTTCAGCGGCCGCTGACGCTCCCGCGCATGCGCCAGGAAACTGTCAGCGGCCGCTGAAGCTCCCGCGCATGCGCCGCATTTCCGCGCCAGCTGGCGGGGCAACAAACACCATTTCCGCCAGCTGGCGGGGCGGAAATCCCTCCGGCGCCGGCCTAGCCCCTCAATGTTGGGGCTCAGCCCCCAAAGATGCGGAGCATTCCGCACCTTTGGGCCAGGGCGATGCCCGTCCGATTGGCGCCGTTTTTGGCGCCAGTCGGCGGACATCGCGCCATTGGGGGAGAATTTCGCCCCAGGATTCCATTGTCAAATTCAAATGGGTGTCAAAACCCACAACATGTGTGAGTTTCCCCAAATTTGTTAATTACTGGCCAGAGGCAAGCTCATCATCCAATGAAAGATGGTGGACAGGCTCTTGAAGCTGGAGGGTCAGTTGGGAGGCCTTGGAAGCAGCAGTAGGTTGCCATGGCAGGTGACTGAGGAACAGGTGTGCCAAGATGGTGGTGCTCTCTTTCCAATTTCTTTAAATCTAAAGTGAGAAATGGCCTTTATATTGGTCATTCTTTTACTGTCGCTGGGTTAAAAACCTGGAACTCCCTTCCTAACCACACTGTGGCTGTACCTGCACTGTAGGGGCCACAGTGGTTCAAGAAGGCTGCTCACCTGCACCTTCTCAAAGGCAATTAAGGAGGGTAATAAATGGTCGAACCAGTAATGCCCACATCCCATGAATGATTGAGAAGAAAGATGGCGGGCGCGATTTACCGGCCTCGTCACGCCTGTCTTGGTGACACGATGAGTCCTTTCGCAAGAGTCGTGATGCTTGAAACATCTCACGAGATTCTGTTGAATCTCATTTCGTGATCTGGATCTCGCTCACGCTGAGTGAGATCCAGATTAGTATATTTAAATGAACAATTAAGCTCAATTAAGTATGTCTGCACCGGATTCTCCCAGCATCCGGGACCTAACTGTCTTGCCTGGGAGACCTCGCCAGGTCACCGTTTAGCAATGGTTCATACAAACATGGACCAGGTGCAATGGCACCTGGGGCGGAGGGCATCTCCGAGGTCTTTAGAGACTCCAGGTTGTCGGGCTCTGGGCAGGGTGGTATCCTGGCACTCCTGTTAGCACTCAGGCACTTTGGCACTGCCAGGCTGTAACCTTGGCACTGCCACCAGGGCACCCTGGAAGTGTTATCTTGGGATTGCCAGGGTGCCTGGGTGGCACTGTCAGGGTGCCACCCAGGTTGGAAGTGCCAAGGTGCCCAGGTGCCACGTTTCCTGGCCCAGGGCGCCTTACCCATAAGAGATGGGGTGAGGGGGGGGGGGGGAATGCTCAAGGACCCCATAAGAGGTAAGTGGGGTATTCCGGAAGTCGCAGTTGAGTAGCTGAGGGAGATTGAAAGATCAGGGCGGCATTTAAAAATGGCCGTTCCCCGCCGAGGCCCCCAAAAAACTTTGTTTTTGTCCCGTTGAATCACACCTGATTTCTTGTGGCTCATGAGGCTTAATGATTATGGTGAAATAAAAATACTAAAAATTAAAACTTTAAATTTATTAACTGCAGGATAACACCTGAAATTGTTACAGTCTCCCACCCATCTGCTGCCTCTGAAACCTAAGAACAGCCTGTTAAAGATAAACTGTGACAGGTGTACTTCTATTAGCTGTGTTGCTCTGATGATTGGCTGCTGTGCAAACAGCCTTGGTAAGATGTGAATATTCTACAAAAAACACGTACCCGTGGGGAGTGGAGTCTGAAATGAGCCAGAGAGTCGGCACTTCATGATCACCCATTTCTGTACCTTGAGGACCAAAGGTTAACCTAGTCCCAACAGCCTCCAGCTGTCTGGAGTTCTCATTAATAAAAGGTCATATCACAAATGAAACCTATTCAGCAGACAGGGAAAATAAGGATTACATTCTAACTATGCTGGCAAAGTGTTGAACATACAGTCAACCTGAACTGGGAAGGTTTAGTAAATCATCAGTGACTACAATCAAAACCTCCTTTAAAAATTCTGGGCTTCCATTTTTCTCTGTCGTTATGGGGAAAGCGTTGACAATAAGGTAGTTTGGCCCTTGGGTAGTTGCAAAGGTCCCCACGTTAATATTTTTTCTCCTTCATCACAAGACCTCTGACACAGCAATTTTTTTTATTTCTGCCTCGCAGCTTCTGAAATAGGTCTTAGTCGAGATTTATTTTCCTCCCAAGGAATCAATCCAGTCAACGATGAAGAATTGTTTCAAATGACTGTTGTTACCAAGGGCAGTGGAACCTATTCTTCGTCACGGGCTCCATCACACTTTGCACAATCCCTTCTGATCTTTGAACGTTTAATCTAAATGAGTAATTCTTTTTGACTTTGCATTTGTGGTCAAAATTACTCCGGAGTTTTTGATACATGTTTTGCAGGCGAAACTTCTTCCGAAGGTGAAAAACTTGACATTTGACAACTTGGCAAAATTGGACATCGCTTCTTTAATGATAAACTGTTTGCACAGAGCGTGTTGAGAGAAAACGTTTAAATCCTCTGCAATAATTCGAAGAGAAAGAGCTTCAACCGACTTGTGCTTAATTTTACATGAAGGAAATGAACCTTTATTTTTCTCTTTTCAGTCTCATTTGTTACGTCTGTTTTTCTTTCAAATGGGGGAGAATTTGCAGGCCAGTAGTATAATTGGTGTTGAACCAGAAAGGAGCGGGGTGTCAGAGAACTGGATTCAAATACAGATTCCCCACTCAAACTGTGTGATACTTTAATCTTTCATCTGGCTTTTTAAGAAACATCTAATTAATCTGACTCCCCTGATTTTCCCCACATGGATCTGTTACTTTATTTCCTTCAAGTATTTACCCGATTCCCTATTGAAAGTCATTATTGAATTTGTTTCAGGCGGTGAATTCCATGTGAGAACAACTTGCTGCATAATATCGTCTGTCGTCCTTTTGCCAATCACCTTAAATCTCTGGATAAAAGCAAATTACTGCGGATGCTGGAATCTGAAACCAAAAGAGAAAATGCTGGAAGATCTCAGCAAGTCTGGCAGCATCTGTAAGGAGCGAAAAGAGAAAACGTTTCAAGTCCAGATGACCCTTTGCCAAAGCTCTGTCATCTGGTTATCTACCATTGCGAACACTTCTCCTTCTTCACTCTATCAAATCCATTCATATGTTGAACACCTCATTTAAACCTCCTCTTTCTTGAAGTGTAGCACCCAGAATTAAATACAATACTCCAACTGGGGCCTAACCAGTGTTTTGTGACTGTTAAGCATGGCTTCTCTGCTTTTCTACTTTATGGGTGGGATTTTCCGATCCCACCAAACAAGTCTCTCCGACAGCGGGTTCCCTGGCAGTGGAGCAGGAGAGTTATGCAAATGCCCGTAGACTTGCCGTATCCACCACAGAAATACCGGTTGCTGGGGGAGGGGACAAAAATCCCTATGCCTCTTGTAATGAAACCCATTACCTGGGGTTGGGCTGTTTAAAGGAATGGGCATTGCTGAAGGATGGGCCCTAGCAGGCTCGCCACATCTATGTAACTGTCGAGAATACAGATATATGCACATGGCATGATCTGACCTTCTCTTCACCAACTGTCCAAAGCCCTTGGGGAGGCGGTGGCACAGTGCTTTGTTGTTGGATGAGTAATTTAAAAAAAAAAAATTTTTTTATTCTCCTCCTTTTTCACATTTTCTCCCAAATTTACATCCACCAACAATAAACAATAATCAGTAACAAATATGTCAATCCCCATATCAATAACAACAATCCCATCCTCCCACCAAACCCCAATCATTAGCCCGCATGTTCACACAAACAAATGACAAAAAGGAATAAGGGATCACCCATAGTCACCATTAACACACACAGCCCCCCTCCCCCCAACCCTCCCACCCACACGCCCCAACTAATGTTCGATGTTATCCAGTTCTTGAAAGTGCACAATGAATAATGCCCACGAATTATAGAACCCCTCCGTCCTTCCCCTCAGTTCAAACTTAACCTTCTCAAGAATCAAGAAATTCCAACAGGTCCCCCCGCCACACCAGGGCACAGGGTGGAGAGGTTGCTCTCCAACCTATCAGGATCCGCCTTCGGGCGATCAACGAGGCAAAGGCTACAACATCTGCCTCCGCACCCGTTTCCAACCCTGGCTGGTCCGACGCCCCGAATATGGCCTCCCGGGGGCCCGGGTCCAGTTTCACGTGCACCACTTTAAAAATTACCCTAAAAACCTCCTTCCAGTAATCCTCTAGCTTTGGACAAGACCAAAACATATGACCGTGATTAGCGGGGCCCCCCCGCAACGTTCACACACATCTTCTACTCCTTCAAAGAATCGGCTCATCCTCGCCCTCGTGAGGTGTGCTCTGTATACCACCTTCTGCTGTATCAGCCCCAACCTCGCGCATGAGGTGGAGGCATTCACTCTCCGGAGCACCTCACACCAGACCCCCTCCTCTATAACCTCTCCCAACTCTTCCTCCCACTTTGCTTTGATCCCTTCCAGTGGTGCCTTCTCCTCTCTTCCAAAATAGCTCCGTAAACCGCTGACACTACCCCCTTCTCCAGTCACCCTGTCGCCAGCACCTCCTCCAGCAATGTGGAGGCCGGTTCCTCTGGGAAGCTCTGTATCTCCTTTCTGGCAAAATCTCGAACCTGCATGTATCTAAACATTTCCCCCTGCTCCAGCCTATACTTCGCTTCCAGCTCCTTCAATCCTGCAAACCGACCCCTAAGAAACAAATCTTTTAGTGTCTTAATCCCCTTCTCCTCGCATTTCCGAAAATTTCCATCCCACCTCCCTGGCTCAACTCTGTGGGTCCCTCGAATCGGCATTTCCCTTGACCCTGCTCCCAACCTGAAGTGTTGGCGAAACTGCCTCCAAATTCTCAATGAAGCTATTATTACAGGACTCCCTGAGTATTTCCTCTGGGCTATCGGGAACGGCACTGTTGCTAGTGCTTTCAATCCCGACCCCCTGCTCAAACTCTCCTCCATTCTGACCCACTGGGAATAAATCCCTCTGACCCAGCTCCGCACCTTCTCCACATTCGCCGCCCAGTAGTAATACATCAGGTTCAGAAGACCCAAACCTCCTGCCTGCCTTCCCCTCTGTAGCAGCGCCTTTCTCACTCTGGCCACCTTCCCTCCCCATAGGAACGAGGTAATCCTTCCCTCAATCTCTCTGAAAAAAGCCTTTGGCAGGAAAATCAGCAGGCATTGAAAAATAAACAGAAATCGCAGCAACACGTTCATTTTAACCGTCTGTACCCGACCCGCCAGTGACAGAGGGAACCATCCCACCTTGCCACATCAGCTTTCACTCTCCCCAGCAAACTAGAAATGTTGTACCTGCAGAGCCCCCTCAGTCCACTCCCGGGCAACCTGCACCCTCAAGTACCTAAAATGAGTCCCTGCCCTACGGAATGGCAGCCCCCCCCACCTCTGCCCCCACCCCCGGCCGAGATACCACAAAATACTCACTCTTGTCTAGATTTAGTTTGTACCCCGAGAAAGACCCAAACACTCGAAGCAGCTTCAGTATTCCCCCTATCGACACACTCGGTTCCGACACGTATAATAGCAAGTTATCGCCATTTAAGGACACCATATGCTCTATCCCCCCCCCCGCACCATTCCTTTCCATACCCCCAAACATCTTAATGCGATGGCCAACAGCTCAATCGCGAGTGCAAACAGCAGGGGGGACATAGGACATCCCTGCCTAGTCCCACGGTGGAGAGAAAAGTATCTTGAGCTGATGTTGTTTGTGCGGACACTCACCATCGGCTCCTTATATAGTCGCTTTACCCAGTTTACAAACCTTGGTCCAATCCCAAACCGCTCCAGAACTGCCATCAAGTACCCCCATTTTACCCGGTCAAACGCCTTCTCAGTATCCAATGCCACAACCACCTCTGTTTCCTTCATAGAATAGAATTTTACATAGAATTTACAGTACAGAAGGAGGCCATTCGGCCCATCGAGTCTGCACCGGCTCTTGGAAAGAGCACCCTACCCAAGGTCAACACCGCCACCCTATCCCCATAACCCAGTAACCCCACCCAACACTAAGGGCAATTTTGGACACTAAGGGCAATTTATCATGGCCAATCCACCTAACCCGCACATCTTTGGACTGTGGGAGGAAACCGGAGCACCCGGAGGAAACCCACGCACACACGGGGAGGATGTGCAGACTCCGCACAGACAGTGACCCAAGCTGGAATTGAACCTGGGACCCTGGAGCTGTGAAGCAATTGTGCTATCCACAAGGCTACCGTGCTGCCCCACAAGGCTACCGTGCTGCCCCATGCCGGTGGCACGTCTGCCGGTGTCATAATGACGTTCAAAACCCTTCTAATATTTGAAAAGAGCTGCCTCCCTCTCACGAACCCCGTCTGATCTTCACCTATCACCTTCGGAAGGCACTTCACCAGCCTACCCGCCAGTACCTTCGCCAATACTTTTGCCTCCACATTCAGAAGTGATATGGGCCGATACTCCATCAGATCCTTAGCTTTTTTTTGGCAACAGTGAAATCGATGCCTGCCCCAAAGTTTGTGGCAACACCCCCTTCCCTATCGCCTCCACAAACATCCCCACCATCAGGGGTGCCAGCTTATCCTTGAGTTTTTTATAATATTCCACTGGAAGCCCATCCGGCCCTGCCACCTTCTCCGACTGCATCCTCCCAATCGCATCCTTTATCTCCTGCTCCACTATCGCTCCTTCTAATGTAGCCCTGTCTCCCTCCCCTAACCTCGGGCTGTGGTGATATACATCACTGTAAGTACACAAGGGATTAATGTAAATACACGTAGACTAGATAGACACTAGAGGGAGCACCAGAGACATGACACACAGGCATTCAACTAATATAGTCAGTAAGATAGGACACGACCAATGAGCATTCAAGATACACACAGAAGTGACACTACCACAAGGGGGCATTACACCAACCCATATATAAGGACACAGCACTCATGATCTTCCTCTTTCCAGTGGAGACACTCAGTGTGTACACAGGGTTGATTTGAAACACATCACACCCACCACATGGATTGTAGCAGACTGGTTCGTCAGTCTGAATAGCTATAGAAGGATTAACAGTAGAGTCAAATCCAAGTAGGAGAATTGTTAATAGTTTAATAAACATGTTAAAGCTATCTCCAAGTCTGAACCTTCCTTTGTCAGAATGCACATCAAGAAGCAGCTTATGCTACGTCAAGAGAATAACAAAACACAACCCATCTAGAAATTCCTGCATCCCAAGGTCTCCCCCAGGTGGCTCTGACCTGTACAACCTCTCATAAAATTCCTCAAAAACCTTGTTAATCAGATCCAGAGCCACCACCAACTTCCCTGCCCTATCCCTCACCTGAACAATTTCCCTTACCGCTGCTTCCCTCCGGAGCTGACCTGCTGACCTGCCTTATCTCCATGTTCGTAAACTGCACCCCTTGCTCGTCTCAGTTGGCGCACCGTCTTTCTGGTAGATAGTCGGTCAAAGCTCGCCTGTAGTTCCTTCCTCTTTTCCAGGTTCGCTGGTTCCCCATCTTCTGCATAACGCCTATCTACCTCCAGCATCTTATCTATTACCCTCTGCCGCTCCAACCTCTTCTCTTTATCCACCCTGGCCTTAAACAAAATCACCTCCCCCCCTCACCACAGCCTTTAGAGCCTCCCAGACAACTGCCTTCGACACCTCACCTGTACAGTTGAAACCTACAGATTCCTCAATTACCAATTTTGTCACAGAACACTTGGTCCCCCAAAAGTTCCACATCTAATTTCCACCCTGGCCTCTGCGCTACCCCTTTCTCCAGTACCATATCCACCCAATGCGGAGCATGATCTGACATTTCAATTGACGAATATTCCGACCCCTTAACCCCAGCCAGCAAAGCCTTCCCCACCATGAAAAAGTTGATCCGCGAGTATACCTTATGGACGAGTACTCCCGTTCCCTTGGATGAGGAAACCTCCAAGGGTTCCACCATTAGCCCAGCCAACGCCTTCGCCCCCCCGCCCCCCCCCCCCCCGGATGGGACCAGCGAGCGCAGCCGTAACCTGTCCAGCCTTGGCTCCTGCACCATGTTCCAGTCGCCCCCACTATCAGTTCATGTGTGTCCAAGTCAGGGATGGCCCCAAACACCTTCTTTGCGAATCCCACATCATCCCAATTGGGGCCGTATACACTTAACAGCGCCACTAACCTCCCCTCCAGCGCCTCTGTCACAATCACATATCTACCCCCCTGTTATGCCACCAAGTACTCTTTTGCTGACCATTACCGCTACCCCTCGAGCCCTTCCGTCAAATCCAGAGTGAAACACCTGACTAACCCAGCCCTTTTTGAGTCTCACCTGGTCCTTCACCCTCAAGTGAGTCTCCTGCAGCATTGCCCGTTGCTACATCGGCTTTCAAACTTTTAAGATGCGCAAGCACCCTTGACCTCCTGACCGGACCTACTAACCCCCTCACGTTCCACGTGATTATCCTTACTGGGGGTCTCTCACTCTCCCCCCCCCCCTCAACACCTTCTTATCCACCATCATCATACCACCGGGCCCTGCCCCATGAGCCTGACCCGCCCTTATCCATTATTAACATCAAACCCAACCCCCCTCCCAAACCCCCCCCCCCCCCCTCCCACCCCCTTCTTTCCTCTCAAAAAAACATCTCCCAGCATCAATCCCTTCCCCCCACCTCGCTTGCCTCGTAGGCCCATCGAAACCTGCTAACCAGGCTACAATGTCCGCAGCCCTCCTCTCACCTCACCTCTGTTCACTAGCCGACTTTAGTTAGCGCGGGTGGCTCCCCCCACCAAGGTATACCATCCCCTCCCACCCAGTCCCAGAGAAACAAAAAACAAAAACAACAATCCAATCCATACAATTCACTCAAATAAGATATAACCGTCGCAACACAGAATGCCAATCAACCCAACCAATAACTTGAACTCTGTAACAATGTGAAGAGAAGTAAATTACAATGTATGTCAGTAAAAAGAGAGTTGTAGCATTTATACATTTTCCAGCTCGCCAATCATAGTCCACAGTCTATCTTCCAGCTCCGCTCCCACACCTGTCCCAAGCCTTCTGCCCTCACGAATGCCTCAGCCGCCTCCGCTGCCTCAAAATAAAAGTCTTTGACATCATACATCACTCTCAGCTTCGCCAGGTATACCACACCAAATCACACACCCTTTTTGTACAGTGCCGCCTTCACTTGCCCGAACGCCGCTCGTCTTTTTGCCAACTCCACCGTCAAGTCCTGATAGATCCGACTCCAGCACCGTCCCACTGCGGCGCTTCTGCTTCGCCCAGCTTAACACCTACTCCTTCATGCAGTACTTATGGAAGCAGATACTTACTGCTCTTGGCGGCTCATTCACTTTGGGCTTCGGCCTTAATGACCGATGAGCTCGGTCCAGCTCGTACTGGGAGGGGTTCTCCCCCTCCCCCATCAGCTCCGCCAACTTCTTCGCGAAGTACTCTGTTGGCCTTGGGCCCTCTGTCCCTTTGGGCAAGCCCACAATTCTCAGATTGTGTTGCCTCTAGCTGTTCTCCAAGTCCTCGAGCTTTGCTAGGAGTCCTCTGCTGACCTCCACCACCCTCCGCAGCTCGTCCCCCATCGAGGTGAACTGGTCGCTGTGCTGCGACACGGCCTCCTACACTTCCTTCATCTTCTCGCCCTGCTCTCTCACCTCGGCCGATGTCTTTGCCACAGCTACCCTCAACTGGGGCGATTGCCTCCCCGACCAATGACTTCAGTGCGACCGCCATCTCCTTCCTCAAAGCCTCCATGTGCCTCGCAAACTGCTTTTACAGCTCCACCGCCATCACCTCAGTCATCTTCTCCACCGTAAGTGGTGCGGCCCCACCATGCGGTCCGGCATCCGTCATCTTGTCAGCACATTTGCTCATCCTCTCATTCAACGGCGAGCCCGTGTTTCCTCCCTTCCTCGACGCTGCTTTTCGCATCCTTTAACGGCTTATTATTTTTCCTTTTTTTTCACCCTTCTTTCCTTCTTCAATCTTTTTTTCTATAGAAAAACAAAAAATTTCTTCCTTCAAAAAAGGAAAAAAAAACTTTCACCAAGTTTCTTTAAAACTTCTTTCTCTTCTATTTTGTATTCCTCCAGAATTTCCCTGGAACCGGACTTCAGTCTTCTTACAACATTCTAGGCGGGAGCCACCCGATGTGGCGCCCTGGCTTCGGGCCCACCGCATCAACCTCCGTTTGGCTCCGCCCCCGCTGCTCCGAACTCCGCGCGCGCTGGGTCCGACGCCTCAGCACCAGCCGCCCGACACCCGCGCCGGGTTCCTCGTCGGTTTTCAAACTGGCCCCGCTTGATGCCCGGGACGGCCCCAAAGGTCGACAATAATCGGGGGGGGGAGAGCGAAGAATCGGGGAAACCCCCAAAAGCGCCGCAAATAGTGGCCACCGGCGGTAGCTCTTCTCGATGCGGCCGACCAGCTCGCAAATGCCACCGGAAGTTTGTTGGATGAGTAATGCAGAAATCCAGGGCCCTGGGTTCGAAACCCACCATGACAGATGGTAAAATTTGAATTCAATAAAAATCTGAAATTAAAAGTCTGATGATGAACATGAAGTCATTGTCTGGTTCACTAATGCCCTTTAGGGAAGGAAATCTGTCATCCTTACCTGTAAGCCCTACAAGTGACTCCAGATCTACAGCCCTTTGTACGGCCAAGCAAACCACCCAGTTCAAGGGTAATTAGGGATGAGCAATAATTGCTGGCCTTGCCAACGAAGCCCACATCCCTTGAATTAATTTTTAAAAGTTGTATCTAAACTTGCACTTGCAACATGTAGAGACCCCCCATCCTTTACCTGAAAATGTCTCAGGCTGAATTAGATAGTTTTGCCATCCTGTTGCCACATTTGACTCTGAGATGAGCTTCTGGAAGGATGTGAGGGTCCTTGAGAGGGTAATGAGCTGGAAGCCACTGCCCAAGTTTTCTTGAAGAAATAGAAGAATATCTAATTGACATATACTGTGTGTCATGGTTTTGAGCTTGTGTGACAGCCAGGTGAAGACAGGAGAACATTAGAAGAACACTACAAAGTGCTACGTTTGGTGGGGGGAGGGGGGAGTGGATATTCTTCATTTATTTGGTTTTCTCCTATCCCTTACCTGTGACATTGCTCATTGGGCGCAGAAATAGAATTGTGATATTGAATGCTTGAAGAGCACTTAAGAACTCATGCTACCTTCCCACAGCATGCGTGAACAAAGCACCATTCATCATATTTGGTAGATTCACTTTTACAGATATTAGATCACTTGATTGATCCCTGAGATGAAGGGGCTACCTTCTGAAGAAAGGTTGGTCATGTTGGGCCCATATCCATCGGAGTTAGAAGAATGAGAGGTGACCTTATTAAAGCATATAAGATCCTGAGGGATATTGACAGGGTGAATGCTGGGAGGTATCTTCCCCTTGTGAGAGAGACCTGAACTATTTCTAAATAAGAATAAAGGGTTTCCCATAAGACGGAGATGAGGAAAATGTTTATCTCTCAGAGGTTTGTGCTTCTTTTTCCTAGAGAGTGCTGGATCAATAGGTCATTCACTATTTTTAAGGCAGAAGTAGATTGATCCTTGACGAACAAGGTGTAAATGTCCTTAAAAGGGTATTGGGAATAGACAGGATAGTGGCATTGAGGTCTCATTTGGATCAACCATGATCTTATTAAATGGCAGAGCAGGCTCGAGGGGCCGAGTGGCCTATTCCTGCTCCTAATGTGTATGTTTTGTATGTAGTGCAATGTTAGGAGCACCACAAACTGTCTACCTCAGCACCGGGACCAAAGATCAACAAAATCAATTACTCTCTGATAAGATCAAACCTGGGTTAAATTAAGTCTATTTTTAATCCCTGTAGAAACACTTCCAATTCTGTTAGTTTGACAGCAGGATAGGAGGCCTTGGGGAGCTGAGTGTAGGTTCAACCCAGTCAGCAACGTAAATCAGCATCACCCTTTTATTTTTGTAAAATGCAAAATTTTCTCTTCCGAGGACTGTGCTCTTGGCTATCCTTTCTTTCAGGTTGCATTAGTGTCTTATAGTCTTGACTGATATGTTAAATCTTTTACTAATTATTTCAATTTCTTTCATGAGTTCCCTTATTAATCATATCCGTACTTCTTCAGTAAGCATGTAAAATCCTTGCCGTCATTTCGGCTATCTTCGCCGCTTGGTGGTGCAGGTGTCAGTGCCTTTTATTTCAACCTACCTTACCTCTAATTCTGACAAACCAAGAACAACCACAATGGCATCCAGATCAGTGTTTTTCAAACTTTTTTTCCCGGACCCACTTTTGCCAACCAGACGGCCTTCGCCACCCATGGCGGCCGACCTCCGTGCCCCATGCTGGCCAACCATCGTGACCCACGCTGGCCAACCTTCATGCCACACACCACATTCACTTACCTTTAATATGAAAGGGGAGCCTCACAATCTCACTCCAATCCGGTTCAAAGGAGGAGAGGGCAATGCGCATATCAGGTGCAAATATAAACCAGTTCCTTTGTGCTGTCTTCATCTTTGTGAGAACGGAAAATCCAACCTCGCACATGTAGGTCATTGTGAAGGGTAATAGCAACAAAATGCTTGTTTTACTAAGCACTGGATACTCCTGGGAGATGCTATTCCAGAATATTGACAGCCTCAAGGGCTTTTGGCGTGTTTTTAATGTGGTATCACAGGTTAGCTACAGCAGTGTAGTCTTTTATTTTGGAGTCAGCTCTAAGTTAATAGCTGACTCTGGGGTTGGAACCTCTAAAGGATTTTTTCATCCACCAATTCTCATTCAAAATTTGAAACTTCTCCTCTCATTTGCTAGTACTTCCATGCATATAACACACATGGGATTTGCATTCTTATTTGCATTGGCACAATTGACAAAACCGTACCTCAAGAAATCATCTTTGCACTGCTTCGTTCATGATTGAAGTTTCTTCTTTGTAAGCTGTTCACCAAAGGCCTTTGAGCTCTGTACAGAGCACTGCTCTGTCATGGAGTCTCCCGAGCAGCTCTCTCCAGCAGGTTCTGATATGAGACTCTGTCCAGTACGTACTCTGCCTATTTGTGTCTGAGGCCATCTCTTTCTCGTAAAAAATCGATCCGTCTTCACAGTCCTTGTGCCTTGATTGCTTGCAGGTAGAAATTGGAAGAAGCTCTCCTCCGTGATTTGGCACCAAAAGCTTATACATACAGGGCATTTGGCGTCAAGCTTATGTGCAGAGTGTGTGATCTGCTCACTATTTTCTCTTGTGGTCAGAAGTCTGCACAGAGCCATTTTCATTTAAATGCAGGTTGGGCACTTTCCCCGCAATCGGGACAACTGCAGGAAAGCCACGACGGATTGCTCTGCAACCCTCCTGATACCTGCCTAAGACCCACCTGTATGTTGCAACCCACACTTTGAAAAACCCTGATCTAGATAACATTGTCAATGCAGTGAAACAGCCCAAGGTACATCACAGGTGCAATTATCAAACGAGCTTTGACAATGAGCCACATAAGGAAATATTAGGGCAGGTGGCCAAAGTTTGGTCAAAGAGGCAGGTTTTAAGGCATGTCTTAAAGGAGCAAGAAGAGGCAGAAAGAGGGGATTCCAGAGCTTAGGGCCCAGGCAGCTGAAGGCATGGAGCGAAATTCTCCATCCCGCCCCGCCACATTTCTGCCCCGACCCACCGGCGGGATGCTCCATTACACCGGCCGGTCAATGGGATTTCCCATTGTGGGGCAGCCCCACGCCGTCGGGAAACCCACGGGCGCCGGCAAAACGGAGACTCCCGCCGGCGGAGAATGACGCCCGTGGTCTCCACTGTGGAAGAGTTGAAAATGGGGGAATGTACAAGAAGTCAGAATTGGAGGAGCACACAGATATCGTGGAGGGTTGTAGGGCTGGAGGAGCTTACAGAGAAAGAGGAGGGTTGGGAGGAATGATTGTGGATTGGGAGTGGCAGGCGGACAGGGGAACAGGTAGGGGGTGTGTTGTCAGGTTAAATTGGGGCTGTGTAGTCATTGGGATCGGGGGTGTCTGTAGTCAGATCAGGTCTGGGGTTGTGTAATCAGGTCAAGAGTCGTGGGCAGTGGGATCGAGGAGGTGTGTAGTCAGGTTGGGGCTGGATAATCAGGTCAAGTGGGGTGGGCAGTCAGGTGGGGGTAGGTAGTCAGGCTGGGGGCTGGGTAGTTGGTCAATGGATGGGTTGTTGGGCCAGAGGCTGGGGACTCACTGAAGGGGAGTGGGGGGGGGGTTAATGTGTGGGGCATGGCGGGTTGAGTTTTGTTGCTAATCACTGAGTTATTCCGGAGGTTAAATAGTGTGACAATTCTAGGTAAGTGGTGTATATCTAGCCCAGATCTCCGACAATTAAATCAGCAAAAGAGACATTCGCGGAGGGTCCCAGGCAGTTCAAATGAGCCCATCAGAACTCAAATTTCTCAAGCAATTACGGTGCACGGTTAGGCCCTCCTCAGGGTCCATAGTCCAGCAGCAACTTAAGTTCAGTGCACCAATGTTCCCGATACCTGAAGATCTGGCCCAAGGCTGTCAGTAGGGATGAGTGTGCATTTAGACTGGAACTAATCCCAAATTGATTTGTTGAAATAAGCAAGCTTTGCTTGGTGATAGCTGAGGTAAGTTATTTTTATAAGAAAAAGATTAGGGTACTGTAGTCTGCCAAGGAGCCGGGCATCAACATAATCCTCACAAAATCGAGGACCATGCTTCATCATAAATTTGAATCCTCCATTTACAAATTTTGCATGAATGTACAAAACAACTGAAATCTATCAAAAAATTGTTCGGAAAAGTATTTTTGGTTTGCTACACACTTGGATGACATCACCCATCTTTACCAGAATGCCGAGCAAATAGAACCTCTTACATTCCTGGTGATTGCTGTAATTTTTTTATTCGTTCATGGGATGTGTGGGCATCACTGGCCAGGCGAGCATTTATTGCCCATCCCTAATTTCCCTCGGGAAGGTGGTGGTGATCCGCCTTCGTAACCTGCTGCAGTCCATGCAGTGTATGTACACCTACAGTGCCGATAGGGAGGGAGTTCCAGGATTTTGACCCACTGACAGTGAGGCGATAAGAATTCCAAGTCAAATAGTTGTCGTGGAGACTAGTTTACCTTGCAGACTGATTAATTGAATTTAAGTTCAATTTGAAGCATATCCACAGAGCATGGGCCTCTAGATTATTAGCCGAATGACATTATGATTACGCCGCTATCTCCACCCCCCAGAAGAACCTATATTTAACCAGTATTCTATGGTGCTGTTGTTTCATGGATTCAATCCCTGGTACTCTCATGTGGCATTAATCCTTGGAGTCTTTAATACTATTGCTCAGTTGCTAGAAACATGGTGATAACTTGCTCAACATTTCTACATTCTACAGGTGCAAACCCCATTGTATTGACATTCTCATTGAGCCTCTGTGAATTGGCGCAACCCTGACTGACTAAAACTCACTCATTTCTGGGATGAGAGAGTTGCCCACTGTGGAGTGATGAAGTAGTTTGGGACTATGTTCTCAGGAATTTCAAAGAATGATTAAAACATATACAATTCTTAGAGGGTTTGCTAGGGTAGATACTAATTGAAAGGCTGCCTCTCTTGGCTGGAGTCTGGAACCAGGGTTTATCCCTATGCAATGAGGGGAGGAGATATTTCTTCACTCAGTGGGTTGTGAATCTTTGGAATTCTCTACTCCAGGGGGCTATGGACGCTCTGTCATTCAGCATAGTCAAGAGTGAGAACGAGAGGATCTCGGACACCAAGGAATCAAGCAACATGGGGATAGAGCTGGGAAAGTGGAGTTGAGGTAGAAGATCAGCCATGATCTTATTGAGTAGTGAAGCAGGCTTGATGGGCCGAGTGGCCTGCTCCTGCCCCAGTTCCTTATTTCTGGCTGATTCACAATGGCAGCCATCTATCATTGAGTGCTCGGGTATTATTGCCTGATATTAGCAAGTGGTTCCCTGGCACGTAATTCTGGCCACTTCCTGGCACACACATGGGGCAGATGTTCTGCATATAGAGCTTAACTGGGCAGATTTTTGAGATTTGAAGCTTCACTTTTTAAAAAAGTCCTTTTGATTCCACGTTCCACTCTTTACTCGCACCTCCTTCAAATCCAACTCGGCCAGGCACTTCCAGGAGAGGAGTGGGTGGACAGCTTAGAAAGCTTGTCCGTTCTCACCATGACTTTCTCTATGACTTTTAATGATTGGCCGATAAAGCTCGTTTTTCTCACACTGCAGCGTTCCATTCTTTAGCAGTAATGTTTAATTAGACAGCTGCCTGGTCTTCTCGGCAGTAATTAGTGATGCCTGTTTTTCTAAGTTTCAATTGAGGAACAACTAAATTGTGGGATTGCAAGGAGGTTAGAGCAGGGGAAGAGGGGGGACGCAGAGCTAACCTCTTCTATTTCTCAAGAATGAAATCAGAAAAAAATCAGCAGGTCTGGCAGCATCTGTGGGGAGAGAAACAGATTTAAAGTTTTGAGTCCATATGGCTCTTTCTCAGCTAAGGAGGGGGGGAAAGAAGTGTGATGGGATTAAACTGTTTAAGAGAAGGTTGAGCAAGAGGAGTAAATATAGAAGGTCAGGGATAGGTAGTATCTTCAATTTTCGCACTTTGACCGAATATCTTCTCATCTGACTCGGGACTATATGTTGTTTTATAATGCCTTTGTGAAGCACCGTGGCATGTTTTATTACATTTAATGCTGGTACATAAATAAAAATTGTTGTTGCTGGTGTTGCTGTTTGGCCTTTTTGGTTAATTTAATCCTCAGTTTGTTTCCCATTATTTCGCTCAATCACAGTGGCACAGTGGTTAGCACTGCTGCCTCACAACGCCAGGGACCCGGGTTCGATTCCGGCCTTGGGTGACTGTCTGTGTGGAGTTTGCACGTTCTCCCCGTGTCTGCGTGAGTTTCCTCTGGGTGCTCCGATTTCCTCCCACAGTCCAAAAATCTGCACATTAGGTGGATTGGCCATGATCAATGTGTAAGGTTACGGGAATAGGGCGCGGAAGTGGGCCTAGGTCGAGTGCTCTTTCAGAGGGTTGGTTCAGACTTGGTGGGATGAAAGGCCTCCTTCTGCACTGGAGGGTTTTATGCATCTACTTCGCTTCAGAAATGCATTTAAATCCAGAATTTGTCACATAATGTTTACCTGTTTTACATATTCTTTTAACAGTGAGAGCTTTGAAAAAGGCTTTAATCTATTTGAGGTAAATGGGTTAATACTTCCATTCAGATAAAAAAACAGGGAATACCTTCTGAAGGATTTAAGCAATAGCATGATAACATCACCAACAGTGAAAACTATATTCCAATTATTTTTTGTATGCCATTGACACTACCTGCTTCAAATACCTTTCCTGACTATGTTGTTTTGGAAATCTGAAAAAACGTTTATTCTGATTTCCCTTTCAAAAGGCCTATCTTCTTCATTCTTAGCATGAATACCTGTTCGTTGAAGCTTGAGAAGCTACATGAATTAGATAAATTGATTGCGCAGGAGATTCTAATCCAGAAAAGTCTAAGTTAATTCACACTGGTGCAGGAAAGATGGAAAGGGTTTGTGTGATTACCTATCATTCATTGAAAGTATCCAATCGATGGGACTATTGTCAAGAAGATTAATCAAATATAGAGATGCAGCTCAAGGGCATTTTGATGAAATGTCCAAACAGATTATTCTAACCTTGCTTAACATGCTGGTAAGGTCGGACTGAAATATCTTGTGCCATTTGGGCACCTTCAAAAAACCCTTTGGTGTTTTGGACAAGGAGAGGGGGACAAGGATGTTCCCATGACGTAACGTTATTAAGGCTATGTGCGTAGCCTGGTAGCACTGAGCACCAGCTCTCTACGAATGAGAGTCGGAGAGTGAAGTTTGGCGCAGATTCCATTCTCATTCACTTAAGGAAGTAGTAAATGGGAGCTGGATTAGGCTATTTGGTCCAGCGAGCCTGCTCCACCATTCACCATCGACATCAACTCCATCTTCCTGCATTATTCCCATATCACTTGGTTGTCTCGCACAAAAATCTATTTATTGCACCCTTGAATGTATTCACCGTCGGGACATTCACAATCCTCTGGGGTAGAGAATTCTAAAGATTCATAACCCTTTGAGTGAAGAGATTTCTCCTCAGCTCAAGCCTAAATGGTCAATTTCTTATTCTGAGACAGGTGACCTTGTGTTCCAGATATCTGGATCAGGACAAACATTTTCTCAGCATCTACCCTGTCAGGCCCCTTACGAATTTTATGTTTCAATTAGACAACCTCTCATTCTTCTAAATAGTGATTGTAGGCCTAGTTTACTCAAACACTGCTGATAGGGCGATGCACTCATCAGAATAGTCAGTCTAGTGAACCTCTGTCGTACTTGTCTCTTTGGCAACTGTGCCCTTTGCTAAGTGAGGAGCCCAAAACTGCACACTTCAGGTGTAACCTTACCAGTGCTCTCGGTGTCACTTCAAGACCTGAGTCCCGGCAAATAGAGTACGTGGAGGTGGGAGGTGGGGTGTGTGAAATGGATGGGACAATACATGCCTGAGGAGGTTAATCCACTCCACGTTGGGCCTCATTATCATGAATATTCTCAGCATCACACTTTAGGAAGGACATAAAGGCTTGGGAGAGCGTTCCAGAAGAGGTTTGCTGGGATGGTTCCAGGGATGAGGGATTCACAGTGACCTAATCTGAAGAAATAGGGGTAGATCTCCTTCAAGCCACAGAAGGCTGAGAGGAGATTTGATAAAGGTGTTTAAAACCGTGCAGAGTTTAGAGAGAGTCGATAAAGAAAAACACTTTCAGCGGCTGATGAGTTGATAACAAGACAAACAGATTCATGGTGATTGGCAAAGGAAAAACATTTTTACGCAATGAGTGGTTAGGATTTTGAATGTGCTGCCTGTTAGGATGGTAGGAATGCCAATCATCAGTAGCTTTCCAAAGGGAATTGGATAAATAATTGAATGAGCAAAGAATTGCAGCGATATGGAGGAAGGGCTGAGGAGTGAGACGGAAGGGCTTGTGCTAACTCAATGGGCTGAATGGCTTCCATCTGTGCTGTGCTGTTGTATGATCCTCTGGAAATGGTAAGCTGTGGGTTTCAACTGTTTGACCTCGTGTAGATCACTGAACAGGCACATTGCAGAGTTTGCCAGCTGGGCCCTCCCTCTGGTAGGACTGGGAGAGTTAGTGGGTGGGCAGATGAAGGTGCATGGGAGGACAAACAGGAGGTAGATGAGCCTGGGCCAGCAATGTATCCACCCATCTGACTCCACACTGTGAAAAAAAACAGTTTACTTCCCATATCTGCGGAAACCTTTGCTGGGTTAGGCCACAAGACGGCAGGAAAAATTAATCTGCGCTTTTCCATTACAAACCCTGGTTTGTTTATCACCAATTTCAGAATGAGATCCTTAAACAGGCATCAGAGCCCACCTTAGTATTACAAGGGATGCTAATGCCTGTTTAAGATGGATAACATGAGGCGCATGAAGATCAATCCTGCTAATATAGTATCAGTTACATTTCATTCTTGCGGGACAGGATATAGGCTGGAAATCTCCTGCTGTTGGGATTCTCTGTTTCCGCCGGCAGCGTAATCCCACCTGTGAATTTCCCGGCAGCATGGTGTGACCTCAATGGGAACTCCCACTGACAGGCGGTGGGAGTAGAGAATCCTGGCACCAGTGAATGGTGTGCCGCTGCGAAACACACGGCTGGGGGACTGGAGAATCCCGCCACTTATCCCACAAATTTGGCCTTCATTCCACTCTCGAGAAACTGGCAGAACAAGGTCCAATTTCAGCCGAATGGCCTAGAACTGGAGATGATAATGGGTACCACCATTACACATGAGAACACCACCCATACTCGTGCGACTCGGCCAACGTTGTCTACCTCATACGCTGCAGGAAAGGATGTCCCGAAGCGTGGTACATTGGCGAGACCATGCAGACGCCCCGACAACGAATGAACGAACATCACGCGACAATCGTCAGGCAGGAATGTTCCCTTCCAGTCGGGGAACACTTCAGCAGTCAAGGGCATTCATCCTCTGATCTTTGGGTAAGCGTTCTCCAAGGCGGCCTTCAGGGCGCGCGACAACGCAGAATCGCCAAACAGAAACTGATAGCCAAGTTCCGCACACATGAGTACGGCCTCAACCGGAACCTTGGATTCATGTCGCATTACATTCACGCCCCACCATCTGGCCTGGGCTTGCGAAATCCTACCAATTGTCCTGGCTTGAGACAATTCACACCTCTTTAACCTGTGATTACCCCTCACTCCAGTCGCTCCGTCTGGACCTGTAAAGACTTAATTACCTGCAAAGACTCGCATTCAAAGTATCGTATTGCATCATTGATTTCTCTATGTATGTGTTTCTGGAACTCACCTCTTCATTCACCTGAGGAAGGAGCCGCGCTCCGAAAACTGGTGATTTGAATCAAACCTGTTGGACGTTAATAATAATCGCTTACTCTCACAAGTAGGCTTCAATTAAGTTACTGTGAAAAGAATATTGCCACATTCCGGCACCCGTTCGGGGAGGCCAGTACAGGAATTGAACCCACGCTGCTGGCCTTGTTCTGCATTACAAGCCAGCTGTTTAGCCCACTGTGCTAAACCTGGTGTTGTAGGATAAATATGGAAATTTGAACAGTCAAGGTTGAATAGTATTATTCTGGTGCTTTAATTAAATTAAGGCTTGTGGCACAGTGGCTAGCATCCCTGCCTCGAAATCAGAAGGTCCAGGTTCGAGTTCCAGGGCAATTAGGGATGGACAACAAATACTGGCCTTGTCAGTAACACCCAGATCTCATGAAAGAATTAAAAAATTCTTCCAACGTGAGATTAATAGAGGTCCATCTGTCCATCAAACAAATACCTTAGCAGATAGTGTATCCAACAGTGTGGTGGTGGAGAAGGCTTTAAGTCAACATACTCCAGCACCCTTCAGTGTCTAAAACTCTGATACCTGTGGCAAGACCCATTCCCCTGTCAGCCCAGTGTTCACTGATCGACCCAGTTAGGCCTACTCAGTTGATTTTAAAATTCTTATCCTCATTTGAAAAAATCCCTCCACACCTTTTCCACTCCCTGGGCGAGAGTCTCTGTCCTCCCCACGTCATGTTTGTCGGCATGTTCCCGCCAGCATGAACAGTTGGAAGTTCTCACCCCCATCTGTTTAATCTCCCCCAGTCCCACATTTGCGTTCCATTAATTCTGGCCAATTATAATCGCTTTACCAAAGGTGGCTGTGCCTCCAGTTGCCTATAAGGCCCCAAGCTCTGCGATTCCCTCCCTACATTTAAGGGGCATCTTGACAAATATATGAATAGGATGGGAATAGAAGGATACGGACCCAGGAAGTGTAGAAGATTGTAGTTTAGTCGGGCAGTATGGTCGGCACGGGCTTGGAGGGCCGAAGGGCCTGTTCCTGTGCTGTACATTTCTTTGTTCTTTGTTGTTCTTTGTACAATCATCACCATCCTGGCTCGCTGTCCCCCTTTAAAATACTCTTTAAATACTATCCCTTTGACCAAGCTTTTGGTCTTCTGTTGTGGCACTGTGGTTAGCACTGCTGCCTCACAGCACCAGGGACCCGGATTCAATTCTGGCCTTGGGTGACTGTCTGCGTGGGTTTCCTCCGGATGCTCCCGTTTCCTCCCACAGTCCAAAGTTGTGCAAGTTAGGTGAACTGACCATGAAAAATTGCCCCTTAGTGTCCAAAGATGTGCAGGTTAGGTGGGGTTACGGGGATAGGGTGGGTGAATGGGCCGAGATAGGGTGCTTTTTCGGAAGGTCAGTGCAGACCTGATGGGCCGAATGGCCTCCTTCTGCAGAGTAGGAATTCTATAGTTCTAAAATCTGCTAGTGTGGTTCGGTTTTTTCTTTGATACTCCTCCTCTGAGGGGCTTTGGGTCATTTATTAAATATGCTGTATAAATACAAGCTATTGTTGTTATTACACAGCTGCACAATCAACTCATACGCTGCAAGTAAAGTGCAAAAGATAGGACATCTCATTCTGTGCTCAAACTCCTTCCTACAAAAAACAACCGAAGACGAAAGAGGGAGTCAATGTGCAAAATCCACTCCATATTACATAAAAACAAATACTCCATTCAACATCCACCCTTTAGGGTGATTGTAGTATTTTCCCATATGTACCACTGCCTATTAATGCTGTAATGAACACTTAGCAAGAATGGAAATTGTAACACCAATGTGCGGAGAGATACCAATGTACTTTTTTTGATAGGGGGCTGAAATCAGATCAAAATGAGATATATGACAAATTACCTCAAATCCAATGAGTTCAGGTCTCTTGAGATACTCTGTCTGGTGCCCAAAGCTGAAACTTTGAATACTTCAACCCCCGAAAAGGGCTCCAACTTAAAACATAACAAACATATTAAAGTGCGTAATTATTGGATAGAGACACTGGTTTAACTGAATAAACCTGCAATTATCTCACAGTTTGATGCTCGCAAATGTTTATGAAACCATTATAGGGCTTAATATTGAATTTCAATTAACTGCTTTGTTCCCAAAGCCCTTGTTATGTCTGCGACAACCACAAGATAGAATTGCAAAAGACAACTGCTAAAAGCTCCTTTACTGGCCCACGTTTCTCTGCTGAGCTGGCATTTTCATCGCACTGTAAATTTGTCTAATCATGATCCAATAAGTTATGCAATTCAGGGCAAGAAGTTGAAGAACTGGCCAATGATTCAAATGTGGGCTTATCGTGGTGCATTAAAAAGAACCAAGCATTAGGCCATCTAATTCACATCTTAAAGGGACACTGTTTTATCTTTCTGACTCTAAAACTTTCAGAGAAATTGGGCCTTTATTCTAAGTAAGAACACAATGCCCAAATTTTCCTTTTAGATTTGGCAAGGTGGAAATCCTGTCAGTTCCATTTGTTGCCTTGCTGGAGGGTGATTATTCTCAGAGTATGGCCCAGTTTATTCAATCGAAACAGGCTCCTAGTAGAATACTTGAGTTGACTTTCACACCGGCATGTATGGCCGAAGTGAGGGTGGAATGCATTCCACTCATGATGACTGGAAGTTGCCCATAGATCTGGAGTGAGGTGATTATCATTCTCCCAATAAAGTAAAAGTAACTTTGTCAAAGTCCCAGATGACCATAGGCTGCTTTCCCCTTTGAGGGGGAGAGGTGATTGGTGGTGATTTAACCTGAGGGTCACCTTACCTCAGGCGAGAGGCAAGATTGAAAAGGCGGGGTCTTCACGAATAACCTCAGCTGGTATAAGGATTGAACCACGCTGTTGGTCTTGCTGTGCACCACGGACCAGCCGTCCAGCCAACTGAGCTAAATCGGTCCCCAATATAGGCGCCAATATTCTCCCGAAATGGCACCCATCAGTTCTTCACACCCCAGATTTCTTACCCCAAGAATCGAGAGTCGTGGATGTGCCTCAAAAGTCTAGAGCAGTGCAAGAATGACCGCCAGCATTGGACTCCAGGCCTCAGGGAGCCATGACAACATTATTTTCCAATAGGCTATGGACATCACTGGTTAGACCAATATATTTGTCCATCCCTAATTGTCCTTGCTCAGAGGGCATTTTAAAAGTTAACCACATTACTGTGGGTTTGGAATCCATGTGGGCCAGGCCAAGTAGGGATGGCAGATTTCTTTCACTAAAGGGCATTAGTGAACCAGTTTTTATGGCAATTGACAATGGTTTCATGGTCATCATTACATAGAAACAAACATAGAAAATAGAAGCAGGGGAAGACATTCGGCCCTTCGAACCTGCTCAGCCATTCATTATGATCATAGCTGATCCTCAAGTTCAATACCCTGTTCCTGCTTTCTCCCCATATCCTTTGATCCCTTTAGCCCCAAGAGCTATATCTAATTCCATCTTGAAATTACAAAACGCTTTGGCCTCAACTACTTTCTGTGTTAGTGAATTCCACAGATTCACCACTTTCTGGGTGATGAAATGTCTCCTCACCTCAGTCCTAAATGGTTTACCTCTTATCCTCAAACTATGACCCCTAGTTCTGGACACCCACACCATCGGGAACATTCTTTCTGAATCTACCCTGTCTAAGCCTGTTAGAATTTTGTAATCTCACTCTCCTAAACTCCAATGAATATAATTCTAACCAACTTAGTCTCTCCTTATATCTCAGCCCCGCCATCCCAGGAATCAGCCTGGTAAACCTTTGTTGCAATCCCTCCATAGCAAGAACATCTTTCCGCAGATAAGGACATCAAAACTGTACATAATACTCTATACCCCAATGCTCTATACATCTAAAGAATCCCTATTCTTATACTCAAATCCTCTTGCTATGAAGGCCAACTTTGCCTTCTTCTTTTTTTAAATAAATTTAGTGTACCCAATTCATTTTTTTCCAATTAAGGGGCAATTTAGCGCGGCCAATCCACCTACCCTGCAACATCTTTGGGTTGTGGGGGTGAAACCCACGCAACCACGGGGAGAATGTGCAAATTCCACATGGACAATGACCCAGAGCCGGGATCGAACCTGGGACCTTGGCGCCGTGAGGCTGCAGTGCTAACCCACTGTGCCACCGTGTTGCCCAACTTTACCTTCTTTACTGCCTGTTGTACCTGCCTGCTTACTTACTGCATGCGACTGATGCATGACACCAATGTCTCGCTGAGTATCTACCTCTCTCAATTTACATCCATTCAAATAGTAATCTTCCTATTTTTGCTACTGAAGCTGATAACCTCACATTTATCCACCTCACATTTATTCACATTATACTGCATCTGCCATGCATGTACCCACTCACTCAGCCTATCCAAATCCGACTGAAGCATGTCTGTAGCCTCCTCACAGCTCACCCTCCCACCCAACTTTGTATCATCTGCAAATTTGGACACATTTAGTTCCCTCATCCAAATCATTAATACATAATGTGAACAGTTGGGGTCCTAGCATCGATTTCCTTGGGGCGAGGAAAGGGAGCCTTTTATTAAATCGGAGATTAGGGCACCCTTTATTCACCACAATTACTGCATTCCTGGCTTTGCCAATGTCATTACGCCCCGCCCCACCTGCTGTCAGTGTGATTCATGCTGCCCCTTTTAAAATGCACACAGTGTTGTTCAATATGGCGAGAAAAAAACAACTCTGAAGCCCACGAACTTCACACCGGTTTTCTTGCCTGAGCCAACACTTTTTTGGGAAGTTTCTGCCCACTTTCATAGAAAACCTCGACTCCTTGTCTTGAGCAGCAATAGGATCGACTGATCACAACATCCTTTTGGCAGGCAGGTGCGAGTAATTATTTCTAGAAACATATTCAGATACCGAGGTGACAAAAATGGAATACAATCATTTCGAACTGTGCTACTGAGGAACCGGTTGATTTTTTTCCCTTTTGTTTTGGTGTCTGTTGAAGCATTAATTTAGGAGAAGACCAACAGCTTAGCTCCTTTTTACCAAGTCAACTCCACAGTGCGGGCACCTCAGAAGAAATAAATACGTCCATCTCAACAATCGCCTCCAAGTAAAAATCAAAAGTACTTCCTTCACCCAGTATATATTTTACATTTCAAACCATTTTCTTCTGTCAAGGGCCTTTGAAGAATTTAAAGCTGACCCAATTTGACAACTCCACTTTACCCATGCTGCAACCATTTTCTTTAGCTCTCACAAGTCTGTCTTCATGTAGACTCCTGTCCGTCGCCAGCTGGAGGGAATGTGGGAGATGATGATATGGGTGAAGCTGACAATGATAGTTCTCTAGCCCAGCTTGCTATTTCTGAGTCAGCAATGTGTCTTCCTGCTCTGTAATTTATTGCAAGGTGAACGGTACGTGGGCCAGGTCTCAATGGGTTCCTTGCACAAGTACTCTTTTGGTAGCATTCGAATGGGAAATCGATATCACTTATGCTGCGATGTGCATCCTTTTTCCCAATACTGTACTTAGGATTTATGACAAATACTGCGCATTTGGCATTTTATCCGAAGATAGTTCTACTAATTCATCAACTCGCACCTTAATTTGTGACCTCTATATCCACCTCTTCTCTCAACTAGTCTCAATCAACATGATGGATCATTCTTATGTTCAGCAACTAGTCTGAGGTCCATGCGAGTTACTTCGGTAGAAATGACATTAAGTTCCACCAAGCACAAGCTTTACATTAATTTAATTAAACATTCTAAATGAATCTAAAGTCGGTGTCAGCCTTGAGTCAGTAGTTGGTGAGTTCAAGTTCCACTCCAGAAACTTATGCGTCTAGTATATGAGAGACATCGCTGTCACGGTGCGTGGCTGATGGGGGGAATGAATGTTTAAGGTGGGAGAGTGCATCCCAACTTGACTTCCAGTTTGGCGGGGAGCGGGTTGTGCATTTAAAAATGACTGGACAATCTGGCTGTTGTTTTCTTTTTAACTTTTGTAACTGCTTGTGGCATTTAACATTGGCAGCTGCAATTTGTAGTCCCCAAGAGAATGGGGGAATATAATCTTTAACTTGCAGCGAGGTTATGTGAATATAGGTCTGTTGTTATGGTTACCTTCATGTGGACAGATCTTTAAAGAACAGCTGAACTGCTTCTATCTCTCTCGTACCGTGACGCTCGTGATTGACGAACCATCATATTTGACTTAAAAATAAGTAGACAGATACATTTGTCTAAGAGCTTGTACAGCAGAAAACGGAAGTAATGAAGCCACTTGCGGATTCCAGTTGAGAGTTAGCCGACTGCACTGAAAAAAACCTGGTTTGTGCAAAATTGCTTTACCATTTTCACAGTGGTTGCAGTTTGGTTGGTGTTATTTATCACTATGTATGAAATGATGCATGGGGTGGGGGGGTTGGGAAGAGGTTGGGGGTGGAGAAAAATCAGCACAAATGTTCTCACTTTTGTGAATGTAGATTGACACTTCCCAACAGGTCACTGCAAGGGTGGGCAATTAGGAGACATTTTTTGTCCTGTAGTCATTTTGACACCAAAGAGACCACCCTAATTGGAAAACGCCCGTTCCCATTCTCTGACGTTCGTTGACGATTATGTTGAAGAGAGAGGGTTACATTGCCAAGCTAATGTGGGCGTTTGTGTGTAGATGATTCACCAACTTGTGTAGGAAGTGGCATCTTTTCACTCTACATTTTTTGTTGTGAAAATCACAATTGATCCCAAGGCGAATCCAATTCATGTTCCCTCCCCTCCAAATACTTATTTGGTGCTTGCACTCAAAGCAAGACTAAACTTACAGCATAAGGCAGGAAGTCTAGCAACAGGAAAGCAAATATGGGGCCAGAATTTCTGCTTTAGGCTCAGTTGATCATCGGGTGCAAGTTCTGTCTAAAATTGCACTTGCTTTGAGAAGTGCTTTTTAATTCTCTCGAGTTTCCATTCCAACTCATTTGCATATCGCCAAAGGCAAAATTTGCCATGATCTAGTGCAATTGGACCATGTTTTAGAACCTAATTCTTTCTGAAAGAATTTAGCTATAAAATATGTTTGTTGATAGGTTTCAGTGTGGTGAATTGGGGGAGTTTGATTCATGCAACTAGAAATGAGCTTATCGCAAGTAGTAAGCTTTTATTGTCAAGGAGTCAATCGACCACCGTGAGTAATCCAATTTTAAATTTCAAAAAGAGATATGAGAAGCTATCCATTTGCTGGAATTATATTGTAGTCAGTGGCACATTGGGGAGAGACCCTGCTTCTGAGCCAGGACCTCTAGGTTCGAGCCTCACCCCAGGATCTGATGGCAAGGCATAACACAGTCAACAGGCTGAGTATCAACCTGCAAAATCCTTCCAAACAGGCCAATGGCTGGCGGTAAGAATGAGAGTAACGCTGGTCAGCCACACTTGCCGCTGACGCTATGAGCCCCCGTTGACCGACTAGCGACCTGATCGGGAAAAAGCCCGCTTTGGCAGCACTCGGATCAGGAATTGAAAATAAACTTAGATTAAATTAGTTATTAAATAATCTTAGCAAATTGAAAATAAATTATATTCGCAAGCTCTTGAAAGGTGCCGTGCCCAGAAAAACCAACTTACTTTTAAGAGCCTATTAACAGACCCACGAATGGGTGCAATTCATAGAATCATAGAATCCCTACAATACAGAAGGAGGTCATTCGACCCATTAACTCTGCATCAACCCTTCAAAAGAGCACTCTAACCAAGTCCACTCCGTCATCCACCCCAACCTATCCCTGTAACCCCATAACATTTTTTCTTTCTTTTTTAAAATAAATTTAGAGTACCCAATTCATTTTTCCCAATTAAGGGGCAATTTAGCATGGCCAGTCCACCTACTCTGCACATCTTTGGATTGTGGGGGCGAAACCCACGCAACACGGGAAGAATGTACAAACTCCACACGGACAGTGACAAGAGCCGGGATCGAACCTGGGACCTCGGCGCTATGTGGCAGCAGTGATAACCACTCTGTCACCGTACTGCCCCTGTAACCCCATAACATAACCAGCACACCCCTAGACACTAAGGGGTAATTTAGCATGGCCAATCCACCTAACCTGCACTTCTTTCGTCTGAAGGGGGAAATCGGAGCACCCGGAGGAAACCCACGCAGACACGGGGAGAACGTGCAAACTGCACACAGGCAGTCACCCGAGGACGTAATTAAACCGGGGTCCCTGACACTGTGAGGCAACAGTGCTCACCACTGTGTCACCAATTAATGGAAATTTGCCATGGTGATTAATTCATCCAATTTTATGGACGAGGTTGAATTCTAACCCAATATTGTTGTATATTATATAGCGCAGAGCAGTGCAGATATGACACTAGTTTCTCTGTGTGGAACAGGTTTTATTTCCAGTGTTTTAAAATGTCTGCTCCATGCTTCAACTCTGGCTTCCAGCTCCCTAAAACAGCTTTGTTACTTTTCTTAGCCATGCTTAACTAATCAAGCACAGTGAACATCAATAATAAACGAATTCACACAATGAAATACAAAACAATTTAACGTTACACAAACTATTGTGAAAAAACGAACTGACTTGATTTTAATTCGCAAGACATAATTCCTGATAAAAGTAACTACATTTTCCAGGGGCAGGGGCAGAAGTGGGAGGACTGCGATTCAGGGTAGCACAACTCATTTTAGGTATTTGGGGTGCAGGTGGCGTGGGACTGGGTGCAACTTGGTAAATTCAATTTCATGAGCCTGGTGGGAAGGGTGAAGGAGGACTTGGGGTAATGGGATAGTCTCCCCTTGTTGCTGGCAGGCCGGGATCAGGCAGTAAAAATGAATACTCTGCCAAGGTTCTTGTTTCTGTTTCAGTGTCTGCCGGTCTTTTTGCCAAAGTCATTCTTTCGAGAGGTGGACAGGCTGGGCTTGGCGTTTTTGTGGGCAGGGAAGGTGGCCAGGATGAGGAAGGCGATGCTCCAAAGAGAGCGGCAGTCGAGAGCTCTTCCAAACTCATTACGCTATTATTGGGCAGTGAATGCGGAGAAGGTACAGGCTGAGTAAAGAGACGGAGGCTTTGTAGGTTTGGACAGAGGCAGATTCTTGTAAAGGTTGGGGTTGCAGGTGCTGGCAATGGCACTGCTACCATTCATCCCGGGGAAGTACTTGGGTAATCCTGTGGTGGTAGCCAGACTAAAGATTTGGGGGCAATTCCGATAGCACTTCAAGATGAGGGGAGCGTCGAGGGTGATGCCAATAAGAAGGAATCATGGGTTTGAGCCAGGCAGGATGGACGTGAGGTTCTGAGGGTGAGAGGAGAAAAGGCGCAGTTCGCAAGCTTGGAGGAGTTGGGGTGAAATATGGACTCCAGCATGAGAAGATTTTCAGGTACATGTAGGTGCGAAATTTCGCAAGAAATGGAGAGTGGGGTCGTTTCGGTGATCTACGGTAGGATCATGGAGGAGGACAAGGTGTCCATGGAAAGGATTAAGGCCAAGTGAGAGGAAGAGTTGGGGATGGTGTTGGAGGAGGGATTGTGGTGCGAAGTGTTAATGCCACAACCTCGTGCGTGAGGCTGGGGTTGATTCAATTAAAAGTGGCGTATAGGGCACATTTAACAAAGGCGAGGATGAGCTGACTATTTGAGGGGGTGGAGACTAGCTGCGAGCGGTGTGGGGGGGTGGGGTTCAACCAACCATGTCCATATGTTCTGGTCCTGCCCGAAGTTGGAGAAATTTTGGGGGTCGTTTTTCAGCACCATGTCTGAGGTCCTGCATGTGGATTTGCAGCCCGATCCCCTGGAGGCCAGATTCGGGGTGTCAGATCTGTAGATGGGAGCTGGGGCAGATGGTTTAGCCTTCGCCTCGTTGATTGCTCGATGGCAGGTCCTGTTGGGTGGAGGGCAGCTTCTCCACCCTATGCCTCGGAAACCCATGCAAACACGGGGAGAATGTGCAAACTCCACACAGACAGTGACCCAGAGCCGGGGTCAGACCTGGGACCTCGGTGTTGTGAGACAGCAATGCTAACCACTGTGCCACCGTGCTGCCCCTCAGTAGTTAGCACTGTTGCTTCACAGCTCCAGGGTCCTAGGTACGAGTCCTGGCTTGGGTCACTGTCTGTGCGGAGTCTGCATGTTCTCCCAGTGTCTATGTGGGTTTCCTCCGGGTGCTCCAGTTTCCTCCCACAGTCCAAAGATGTGCAGGTTAGGTGGATTCGCCATGATAAATTGCCCTTAGGTTAGGTGGGGTTACTGGGTTACGGGGATAGGATGGAGCTGTGAGCTTAAGTAGGGTGCTCTTTCCAAGAGCCAGTGCAGACTCGATGGGCCGAATGGTCTCTTTCTGCACTGTAAATTCTATGATTCTATGATCCCATTGTGCCATTTATCATCTTCATGCAGAAGCAACAGGATAGGAGATCAGCGACAACCTGCTTTTCACACCTTTCGGGGAGGACATCCAACCAGAGGTGAGAAACTTTGTACACTTTGAAAGGGTGGTGGAGTCAGAGACCCTCATAAGAGTTAAGGAGTATTTAGACATGCACTGTGATGCCAAGGCATACAGGGCTATAGTTCATGTCCTAGAACATAGGATTAGAATAGTTAGGTGGTTGTTATTGACTGGCGCAGCCACAAAGGACCTTTTCAGTGCTGAGGCCCTCTACGACTCTATAACGAGCTTTCTCTTGATTCAGATACTGACCTACCACACGAACTGCACATGAGAGGTTCCATTTGAATATATATAAAGTTGGAGGTGCAAAGGCTGAAATATCAAGTGAAAGGGTGAATTTCAGGTAACAGTGCAATGGCAATAGTAGCATGGGCGTGGATTAAATTCGTCAATAATATTAACTGATATGATCTGCTAACCAATGGACACAGTTCACAGATTTCTTTATTGAAACAAAAACGATGACTGCCTTTCACTCCTCTCACCAACATCGCTAAACAGTTTTTCTGATGCTCAATCTCATTACTGTTTGGGGAACCTTGCTGTGTACAGAATTGGCGGCCACAGTTCCCTACATTACAACAATGGCTACATTTAAAAACACTTCACCTGCTGTGAAAGGTTTTGGTATTCCTTGAGTGTGTGAAAGGTGCTCTACAAATTTGGGTTCCATTCACCCATTTATTCTGTCTGTCTGTGTACCTACCCACCCACCTGCCTGCCCACCCACCCATTTAACTACCACATACCTCACACATTGTTGCTCTCTTTATTTGGTTCTAAATATGCCGGTCAATATGGTCACCTTCCTTAATCCTAATTACGTTTGCTTTAGAGTCGCCAGGTATCTCGCGATACAGCCACAAGGTTCAAACCCGAATACTGATCAAAAAGCCAATACACCAATTAGTTAGTTAGTTCAAAGTCAATACTATTTCTTTACATACACAGCAATATCTACTCATGCACAAAATACTACAGACAAAACTATCTTTAATGCTAAAGCCTATACTTAGCTTCGGGTGCCCACTCAGTCAGAGGAACAATGGCCGTTGTTCGGATCTGAGGCTGTTGGGTTCGAAGTGGTAGAGGGGAACAGCTAAGGTCGTCCATCTGGTAGCGAGCGTTGGCCTTGGACTTACTTACTTCTGGTGCAGCTGGTGGAAGGGTCTCTCCACTTTGAGAGCCGATTCCAAGAGAGCGATTCTCTCCTGGGGCCTTCTTCTCATACCTGAAAGGGCTTTGCGTGCTTTTGGGCGGGCCTTGAACTTGGCCCCAATCAATTGGGCCGTATCTTGATCACTCGTATTGATCTTGACCAATAAAGGGGTGGGTGCCCTGATGGCTGGGCGTGGCCGTTGGCCTGGCTTTGTTTGTGCTTTCGGTTTGGGGAACTGGCGTCGCGAGGTCAGGAGCTAGATCGGTTGCTTGAGTATCTCCCCTTTGTTCCCGGAGATGGGCCATCAAATGCTAATAGACCTACAGTTTCAGTCTCGTCTGGGAGCTGCTGTCCCAATACACATACAGGCTCTGTGCCTGCTTGTTTTCTTTGCATTGTCTATAGTTCCCTGCAATCTTTGCAAACATCCATTTTGTATTGTGGAAGTGGCCATCCCAGATGGCTACACCATGCACTCTCCTACCCATCAAAGCACCCATCTACCTACCCAACCATCCATTTACCACCTACCTATCTACCCACCCAACTACCCACCTACCCATCTACCCACCCACCCACACTCTTACCCACCTACCTACCCACCCAACTACCCACCCACCCATCTACCCACCCACCCACACTCTTACCCACCTACCTACCCACCCACCTACCTACTCTATTACCCACCCAACTACCCCCCCACCCATCTACCCACCTACCTACCCACCCACACTCTTACCCACCTCCCTACTCACCCACCGACCTATCACCATTCCTGTTGTTTAATTCTATTAAAATGTAAGAAGATATGTAATAGGCGATGACCTATGACCTGGATGGAGACAGCTGAACATCTGTTTCGTTTGATTAATTACTGTCCTGATAGAATTGGTGCTGAAATGTGCCCAGGCTATAGATCAAGGGGATCTTTAGTCTGAATCTTTTGTACCCTTCGGATGGCAATATTAACGTTAGTCTTTGCGGAGATACGCTGATGGTAAGCAGAATGAAGAGAATCTCCAAAGCTGTTGTGTTGTGCCCGCTGCGTTCAGTTGGGTCTCAGTTTTTCCTTGCTTTGTGAGAATTTTTCAATTCCTTTGTCCTTCTGGATTTGGTGGTTTAGCGTTCAGCTTTGTTTTATCCTTACATTCTCGGTGATATTTTCGAAGGCATTATCCGTCTGTCTTGTTATTCTCTTACAGGCCTGCCGCTTGACAAGTGGTTCTGGGGAGGCGGATGCATTCCTCCACTGAATATTGTCACTTTTCGTCAGGCAGGCGACCGCCTCAGCTGTGATTCACTTGTTTCCTGTCACACTTTATTGCAGCTCTCTTTGTATTGCTTGATCTCCTTGTCAAGATTTCCTCCTCCGGGCGATACACCTCCAGTCTTGGAGGAGTCAAGATGCTCACTTGCTGCTTATTAAGGTGCTAAACTAGGATTGTTTGCGCGAAACAATAATTGGCTGTTTCAATGTACTGCCAGAAGTAAAGTACAGCTCTTGTTTAGCAGGAAGCACGGTGTTCCTGCATTTTCAAAATTCTTTGACAGGACGTAGGCGTTGTTGGAAAGGCAACGGATTTGCTGCCTGTGCCTAACTACCCTTGAACTGAATGGCTTGCTGGGCCATTTATGAAGTCAACCACGTTGCCATGGATCTGGAGTCACATGCCGGCCAGACGAGGTACATTTGGCAGATTTCCTTCCCTCAAGGGCATTGGTGTCCCAGAAGGGTTTTTACAACCATTGACGATAGTTTCAGGTCACCATTGCACTGAGGCTAGCATTCAATTCCAGACCCCTTTTTTTTGTCAATTTAAATTAAATTCCATCACCCACCATGGTGGGATTTGAACCCACCATTAATTGCACTTTGTCCCCAGCGCATTAGCCTGGGCCTCTGGATTACTAACTAGTGACATTACCGCCACACCACCATCCCCCCCCCCCAAACAGATGTGGAAACAAGGATCAGAATTTTAAAATGAAGGTGTTGCTCAACTGGGGGCCTACCTAAGCCTTCCTGATCCAGAAGGCTCTCCCTCCCAGCATTCCAACCTGTGTAACCCTGTCGAAAACAGAATGCTGCTGGACACTTGAAATATGAACAGAAAATGCTGGGGAAAGCTCAGCAGGCCAGGCGGCATCTGTGCAGAGAGAGAAAACAAGAGTGAACATTTCATAATGCTGACTTTTCATCAGAACTGGGGAAAATTAGAGGTTTTGAGCAAAGAGCGGGTGGATGGGACAAGGACGGGCTGTGATAAAGCAGGAGTTTGGAGAGATTGAATGGAGGAATCGCTAGTCTCCTAGGCCAAGGGAATGTTGATGGGGCAAGAAAATAAGCAAAGAAATAAAAGATGTTCCAAGAACAGATGTGCAGAAGAAAGAAACTGAAAAGCAGACGAAAGGGGACAAAATGAGTAATAGAGTAAACTTGTGTTCATCAAAAATGCCACCGTCCATATTTAACTCGCAGCATGTCTCCCTCACCCATCACCCCTGTGCTCGCTGGCTCCCGATCCGGCAATGCCTGAATTTTAAAATCCCTCCATGGCCGCTGGATCTATCTTCATCCAGCCGCACAATGCTCCCAGATCTCTGTGCTCCTCCAATTCTGGCCTGCTGTGCATCCCCGATTTTAATCACTCCACCATTGGTGGGCTGTGCCTTCAGCTGCAAAGGCACCAAGCTCTGCAATTCCAGCCTAAACCTCTCCACCTCACTTTCCTTCTTTAAGATGCTGCTTAATATCCAACTCTTTGACCAAGCTTTTGGCTAACCCTCCCATGATAAATCCTTTTGTGGCTCGTTGCCAGCATTTCCTGTTGATTGTGGTCTTACTGAAGCACCAGGGAAAGGTTTGCTCCATTAAAGACACTATATAAATGCAAGTTGTTGTTGTAGAGCAGAAAATACAGGGTTGGTGCGTGAGCAGGACTTTGTGTGAGTTAGGGTACAGGCAGCCAAAGCTTGGTTGAACTCATGTTTATGTTGGTTGGAAGATGGAAGCCAGTCATGAGAGCATAGAACGGATGTAATAAATGTCATGGCTGAGGGCCTCAGGAGACTAAGATATAGAAACATAGAAAATAGGAGCAGGAGGAGGCCATTCGGCCCTTTGAACCTGCTCCGTCATTCATTACGATCATAGCTGATCATCCAACTCAATAGCCGAAACTTGCCATACACCCATATGCGATAGAAACATGGTGCATGATCTAACCAAATTGCAGCATGTCAAACTTGTTTAGCCGGGTGTTTCCCAGCGCTCGCAGTGCTGAGAAAGACCACACTATCGAGCGTGGTTCCAGTCTGGAGCCTCAGTGGGGAATGTCCCGCTGAGGCTTCAATTAGTCCTGTTTCCTGCACTGACGAGGTCAAACGGCATCCCAATCTCTCAACAGCCCCTCTCCCCCCCCCGATGCGACCCACAAATCCCCCACTCACCTATAAGGTGGTGCTGGAGCCCCCCACACCTCACCTCACATGGGCAGGGCACCCCTAGGCCCGATTCCCGGTGTGGCACTGCCAGCCTGGCAGTGCTCCTGCAAGCTGGTAGTGCCACCTGGGCACCTTGGCTGTGTCAGGCTGGCACCCAGGTGGCTGTGCCTGGCTGGAAGTGCCAGGGTGCCAGGCTGATAGTGCCAAGGTGCCAGACTAGCACCAGCAGTGCTAGAGTAGCATCCTGCCCAGAGGGCAACCACCTGGGTACCTCTAATTCCCTGGAAGACCCCCAAAGTGCCATTCCATCTGGTCCCCATTTGTGGAGACCAGTACAGAACTGCGCTCGCCTAAAATCTCTGAGGCAAAGCGATTAGATTCCAATGCCTCGGGTCGTTCAGGCAAGCTCAGGCTACCTGCTCACTCTAATATGCAGATTTACCAAATATTGGGAGGGATCCAGATCACAACATCTCGCAGGATACCATTAGATCTCGTGAGGCGAGGCAAGCCAGGTAATTGCTGGAAAAGGCCTCTCTCGCCATTTACCGGACGCTTTGCGGCTGCATTTGGGTGGGATGTGGTTGATAGACCGCGCCCATAGATTGAGGAAGGGGGGAGATGGGTGATATTTAGTTTGGTTTGGCCTCAAGGGGTTGCCAGGAAGAAGAATGGAGTTAGTGATGAGGAAACAGAGTTTGTATGTGGAGTGAGCTCAAAGGCTCCAATCCCCCAATATTTAGCTGGAGGAGATTTCTGCTCACCCAGTACCGGATGTTGGATGCTAGGTGCGCCCACAGTGCTGTTAGGCAGGGGGTTCCAGGATTCTGACCCAACGACAGTGAATGAATAGGTACATAGGAATTAGGAGAAGAAATAGGCAATTCAGCCCTTCGAACCTGCTCTGCCATTCAATCAGATCATGGCTGATCTCTTCCTGGTCACAAAACCACCTCCCTGCCTGTTTCCCATATTCCTTTAACCCGTTTTTTATCAGAAATCTATATATCTCATTCTTGGAACCATTTAATGATTCAGACTTCACCGCACTATGGGGCAGCGGGTTGCACAAATTCATTGCCCTCTGCGAGATGTCGTTCCTCCTTATCTCAGTTTTAAATCTACCATCTCTCAACCTATATCCGTGACACCTTATTCCAGATTGCCCCAAAAGGGGGAACATTTGGTCTACGTTTACTTTATCAATCATCTCAGTATTTGATATACCTCTATCAGATCCCCTCTCATTGTTCTAAATTCCAGTGAGTTTAAGTCCAAACTGTTTCATCTCTCCTCATACATCAACCCTTTCATCCCCTGGAATCAATCTGGTGAACCTCCTCTGAACTGCCTCTAATGTCACCACATCCTTCCTCAAATAAGGAGACCAAAACTGGACACAATCCTCCAGATGTGAGAAGAATGGCTGATATAGTTCCAAGTCAGGATGGTGAGTGGCTTGGGGGGTACTTGGGTCTTTCCATGCATCTAGCTATCCTTGTCCTTCTCGGTGGTAGATATCGTGGGTTGGAATTGTATATATATTTGGATTTGGATAAGAATTTTTTCATGAAATTTTCAGGTCGTCTGAATCTGAGTTAATCTGCAATGGCTGAAAATTGGAACCTCCTTTTATGGAATGGTGCCTAGCTCTCAGTATGTTGATTGATTAACCGTCCATGAGTTGTGTGCATTTAATCAGTGACTACCCTTTCTGAACACATTGACATGGACTGACCCAGTAAGGACAAACATGGAAAGAAAACCTCACCAGGAAAGTACAGAACAAATGTGGTAACCACAGCAAAATAACTGGAGTTAACATTCTACTGGCCGAACCTCTTAGTGCTTGCTTATGCATTAACAACAAAGGGGGGATGAACGATGATCGAATGAAGCTTTGTGCTACTTTCTGAGTAACCTTTGTTGGTTCAGTGAGGGTTTCTGAGTGGCATTGTCTTTTAATTTTGTTGCAAATTGTTGAACACATTTTCTTTTGTGTTGCTGAGGAAAGAGATGATGCTGTCTGAGTTTTTTGTCTTGTCAAGTACAGGATGAAAAGTACAGACGGCGTGCCTTTTCATCAGCAACACCAAGTTCTGAATTACCAAATAACTACATTTACTTTTATTGTTTTGGAGAGGGATCGGATGAGGAAGAAATGCTGTTTTTTGTATTTGATGTCACAGAAACCAGATTGTACCTGGGCCAGGTGTTACTCACAGACCTCATCACAATCCACCTCTAAACCTGTCAATGGAAACATAGTGAAGCTATATAAGGAATTAAAGTATTATTTACATTTCAGTTTATACAGTTATAATGCTTAAAAGATTTTAATATTTATGTTGAAATTTATGGAGAAATTCAGTTTAATGTTTTTATGTTTGAAAAGAATTATTTAAGTTTTGTTATCTAAAACCTAATTAAAAGAAACTTTTGGAAAAAAAAAACATTCTACTGGCCAACCCAAGAAAGAGGGGCTGCACATATTTATCACTGCAATGGAAAGAACAATGCTGTTGGAGCTATATTGATGCACAATTTAGTTTGCTGTGCTCAGAGGGTCTAAACAGGATCACCCATTTGAATTAATTAAAGATGGATGAAAAGCTAGCCACACTTGGAGATATTTGAAGATACGTTGATGCTCTCTTCTCCACTGATGCAAATGGATTAACGTATTTGCAGGGAGAGCAAACAGAAAATGCCTCAGCCTTCATCTAATAATATTGCTGGCTTTCCAAGTCACATTACAGGATCATTTGCTGCTCTATGTAGTCCTGAACCCATGATTTAAGCACAGCAGCGAGCTCACATCTGCAGTAATTCCACCATGTTAAAGAAGTCGACTATGGTCTCCTGGAACTGAGTTCAAACAATGATCATGATGTAAATTCCACGAACCACTCATTCCCTTTACTGGCATTATAGTTGTTCTTCCCCGTGTGCTCACTAGTACATTAGTGTTTAAGGAAGCTCGGACAGTTCAAATTCAATGTTTGCCTGTATTGAAACCAGGGATCCAGTATTCTCCATGTGATTCCAGTGGCGTCAGCAAGTAAATGTCTCTGATCATTTTGGATGACCTGCTGTGAGGGTCGACTAGAAAACCGATTCTCTTTAAAATCCAAAGCAAAGGGTGCGGTTTATTGCATTTCAGGTTGCTGCGCTTTGTGAGACACAACGATATCCTTTGTTTCGATTTTCTGTCATCCTGCAACAACTTGCACTTTGCTTTTCGTCTCAGTTCTGATTCAACCAACTTGAATTATTTGAAACTTTTGGTCGATATTAAATCTGTTTTTTGTTCATTTAAATCACCTCTGGACCTATGGAGTAAGAATAATCTGAGAGGACGAGAATAGATTCTGGGTCACACAGAACATATCGCTGAAAAGAGAGACTCGCTACTTAAGCTTTTCATCCTACTCTCAGTAAGATAAACTCAAGAATTCCACATTTCAAATGATCACAGCAATTTATACTGCAGGAGAAGTGGGTGCTGGATAGTTGGCAACTCTGATAGGCCAAGGCACTGCCATGGAAAAAAGCAATCTCCAAGCTCCTGGATAATATAAAAAAGATGCAAGATTTGAACATATTTCATTTGTTTACAAAGAATGGGTCCCTGTGTATGAATGTAGGTATGTCCGAATATGTTCAAGCCATCTGCAATTTTTGAAATATCCAAGCGCTTGGAAACCTATAATTCCCGTTGCCTTCTTCATGGCAAAGCCTCAGCCGATCAGAGTTGACTTGCAAACCAATTAGCACCCTTTTCTCCTGTAACATAAATTGTCGTATTTTGAAATTTGCTATGCTTGTGTTTGTCCTGATGAGTGCAAGACGCAAAGCTTCAACAACATGTCTCTCTCTTCAGCGATCAAAATAATTCTCTCAGTATTGTCGGTTTTATGGAGGCTCTCATTATTTTTCTCCTTCACTCCTCATTAGAATCCTGGCAGGATTATGTCACCTCCCTTTGAAATGTGAGAGACCTTGATTATGCAGTAAAAATAATGGTGAGGCAATCAGCACATATTGTTCCGAAAGTGTAAATTGTACAGCAACTTCGGGGGGAGTCTGCACTTAAGTGTGAATATCCAAGTGTTGTTGTCCGAGATGTCCTGCTCAGATGCTTTGGTCTAACAGTATCACACTGAGGAGGTTGGCATTGAAACATATCAAAGACATTAAGTTTCAGTGTGTGCTTGGTACCCACTAAACATGCCCTAAAAGGTTAGGGGTTGTCCATTCCAGTGTAACTGAAAAATTAACATCATGATAAGTATAATTACTAATAAGGATCTTCTCTGGCCCTATTTTTTAAACATTTATGAGTGTGGAGTCACATTCCCTCAAATTTCAATTGTTGTTGGAGATTTTTCAAAAATATAAATAATGAATATATTCTGTATTTTTATGCCCCTCTCCCTCTTTCTTATCCTCTTCTTATTTTGCTTTCTGTACTTGGTTTGATATTGAATTAACTATTCTGACTAAAACATCCTGGCCTTAATTTTGTGCTGCTCAGTAAAAATTCTTCAACTTGATTGCTTAAAAAAAGATTTGCATTTATGTAGCACTCTCCATCACCACCAAAATGTTTTACAGCTGATGAATTATTTTTCTTGAAGCACAGCCCCTGCTGTAACCTAGGAAATATGGCAACCAATTTGCACACAGCAAACTCTCACAAACAGCAAGGTGATAATGGCCAGGTAATCTGATTTTGTATTTTTGATTAAGGGATAAATATTCGCGATTTCATCAGGAATAACTCCTCTGTTCTTTGTAACAGTGCCATGGGATTTTTGGACATCCAGCAAAGTGAGCAGCTGGAGTCTCAGTGTAATGTCACATCCAAAAGACAGTACTGTTGACAGCACTGTGTCCTCTCAGTACTGCCCTGATCCTTTTGCGTCTGATGTGCGAGTGCTACCAATTGAGCAAGGGCTGAAAGATCCCAATTTGAAGAAGAGCTATAGAGTTCTCCCCAGTGTCCCAGAGCCAATATTCATCCACCAATCAATATGATAAAAACACAGGCCAGGGTTTTCCGGTCTCGCAGATTCCAGCCCAAAGTCGACAGAATTTTTTGCTGGTCCATCCAATTTTCCCACCTGCCCTCAACAATTCCCACAGCGTGCGGGACTGGAAAGTCCTGTCCATATTATCCGCTTTTAATTCATGTCTGTGGGAGCTTCCTGTGCGTAAATTTGCTCTGCATTTCCTTACATCACAACAATGACTTCAAAGTAAAAAGTAACCTTATTGGCTGCAAAGCTCTTTGGGATGTCCTGAGGTTGGGGGAAGTGGATATAGAAATGCAAGTCTTTTCTTTCCCTTCTCGGAAAACATTAAAAACTATTTTCCCTCCTCTGATATTCCACACTGTTTGTGTGGAGTCTGCGAGTTCTCCCTGTGTCTGCGTGGATTTCCTCCGGGTGCTCCGGTTTCTTCCCACAAGTCCCGACAGACGTGCTGTTAGGTAATTTGGACATCCTGAATTCTCCCTCTGTGTACCTGAATAGGTGCCGGAACGTGGCGACTCGGGACTTTTCACAGTAACTTCATTGTAGTGTTAATGTAAGCCTACTTGTGACAATGAAGATTATTATATTATTATTCACAGGTACAAATAAGTCAGAGAGGGAACAGCCTTGAAAAAGAATGAGGGTAATCTTGTCCCTGGATGGTGGTATAAGATAGACAATTTTGATTCAGCATCTGCCCAGAACATCAAAGGAAATAAAGAGTGGAATGGACTGGGAATTGACAACAATCAAAGACAAGTTAGAAAGTAATCCTCACCTCTGGAGCTGGGTAATTATAACCATGAATTAGTGGGAAAATATGAATATTGGCACAGCCCTGGGATATGTGTGACATAAATAATAATACGTCCTTCCAGTATAGTATTTAAAGTTATTATTTGCTGAGGCAAAGTACTCTAATGACATAGAACCAGCTAAGTAAATCAGCACGTTTTATTAATGTTATAAATCACACCCAGCAACGGGCAAGAACAAAGATGTGAGGTGACTCAACTTGTTCCTGTGTTTTACATTTGTGAAAGAAAAGAGCAACATTCTGTTTCAGCTTTCCAATGGGTTATAGAAAAATTTAAATTCATAAACGGCTATTATTTTTTAATGCGTGTGGGACGGTATACATTAAACCTGTTTTCTCAAAAGTTTGCTGAGGCTGTATTTTAGTGGTTTCTTTGAGCTTCATTCAGCATTGTATTTCCAGTTCTTTCCTGTGTATTTTATACGAGATTGTGTTACAAACAGCAACCTTTTTGTCGGTGTGGCTGGCCTTGCTTTCATCTTTATATTTTCAATTATTACGCTGTTAACCTTTGTTAGTTCCAAAATAGTTCTGTGCTTTCATAGATCTGCCAATCCTGTAACTGTAAACCAATCTTTCATTTCCTGACTACCCTTGAATTCCATTATCTTTTAGCTTCTTTCAATGCCACATCCCGAATCCTTAACCTTCTAATCAAAGTGACATAGAATTCCTCAATTGAAGATTATTGACTGGTGTAATGTTGAGGTTTCTTTTAATTTGTGTTAGATGCATGGAGTAATAATCAAGTGAGTCTTAATTAACATTGAGCTAAGAGGATTCCACTTCTTAGTGTAAGCCGTGGCTCAGTTGGTAACGTTTTAGCTTCTATATTACTCGGATCATGGATTGAAGACCTACTCCAGAGATTTGAGCACAAAAGTCTAGACCGAAATTTCATGGCAGTACTGAGGGAATGCTGCACTGTCAGAGGTGCCATCTTTTGGATACAATGGTGAACAGAGGCTTTGTCTGTCCCCTCAGGCAGGTGTAAAAGATCCCATTGCACATTTTGAAGAAGAACAAGGTCCTATCTCTGGTGTCCTGATAAGTAATTATCGCTCAATCAACATCAGTCACAGATTCTCTGACTGTTGTGGGACCCTTGCTGTACTCAACTTCGCTCCTGTGTTTCCTACATTACAATAGTGACCACACTTCAAAAAGTGCTTCATTGGTTGTAAAGCACTCTGGGACAAGTTGAGGTCATGAAAGGCTGTATACAAAAAGAGGTTTTTCCTTTATTTCATGATTAAGCTCTGTGTTTAGCTCTCCTAATCATAGGTGTACGGTTGAAGCAATCTCTCATCTAGCTCTTGTCCTGCAGAAATTCTATAATGTGAATAACCCCGAGTTCCACAGATCCCACTGCCTTTCATTGCTGAGACTATGAATTTGAGTTCTTTCTGTCTAATTAGATGAAGATCTCCTCTTGTAGCTGTAATTCTGACTCATCCTGTTCTGGGCATCACACTTTAGGACAAATTAGAGAGAGAGCACAGAAAAGATTCACAAGAATAGTGCCAGGGATGAGGAACTTCAGCTACATCGATAGTTTGGAGAAGTTGGGACTGTTTCCCTTGGCGAAGAGAAGGTTGAGAGGAGATTTGATCGAGGTTTTCAAAATCATGAAGGGTCTGGACAGAGTAGGCCAGGAGAAACTGTTGCCCTGCTCAAGGATTGAGAACCAGAGGTAATTGGCAAAAGAAGCGATGGAGACACAAGAAGAAATCTGGATCTGGAATGTACCACTTGAGAGTGTGGTGGAGGCAGGTTTGATTGTCGCATTCGGGAGGGAGTTGGGTTACCTGAAAAGGAGGAATGTGCAAGGCTACCGGGAAAAGTGAGTTGGGGGTGGTGGGGGGGGCAGGGGGAGGATGCACTCGGTATATTACTCACTTTGGAGCCAAATGGCCTCCTTCTGAGCTGCATGCATTCTGTGATTCTATTATGTGATCTGAAATAAAGCCGGAGTTCCATTTTAAGTTGTATAAGGTCAGTTCGGATACATTTTACTTCTCCCCGCTCTTTTCCAAGTTCTACTAGTTTTTCCTCTTGGGATAAAGAGAGAAAGAGAGTGGGAGTGATGGGCCAGTGGCAGGGGGAGGGGTGTTGGTCTATGACATGATAGGGGTGGTCCATAACAAGTGGGCGTAATCTCAGAAATAGAGACAAGCCGTAGAGGGTCGGTGAAGTCAGGAAGCATGAATACTTGAAATCTGGAATTCTCTCTCCTGCAACCCCCACCCCCCGCAAAAACAACTGTTGAGGCCGGAGGTAGAGGGGGAGGGGGAAGAGGAGATTCACTTGAAAATGTCAAAACTGTGATTCATCTATTTTTGTGAGGTGAGGATACTCAGGGTTACTAACAAACCAAGGAAAGTGGATGGATTTAAAATACAGGTGAACCAGAATCTAAGGGGTGGCACAGCGGTTAGCACTGCTGCCTCACACCGCCAGGGTCCCGGGTTCAATTCCGACCTTGGGTGATTGTGTGGAATTTGCACATTCTCCTCAAGTCCGGGTGCTCCGGTTTCCTCCCACAGTCCAAAGATGTGCAAGTTAGGTGGATTGGCCATGCTAGATTTCCCCTTAGTGTCCAAACATTTAAGTGGGGTTACGGAGATAAGGTGGGGGCGTAGGCCTGGGTAGGGTATTCTTTCAGAGGGTCGGTGCAGATTCGATGGGCTGAATGGCCTCCTTCTGCACAGTAGTGATTCAATGATTCTAATTGAATAACGGAACAGCCCTGAGGGGCTGAATGGTCTCCTCTTGTCCAGTGTTCCTAATTTCAGGGTTTTATTTGGAAAACTGCAGCAGCTGATGTGAACTGTTTCAGTCTCAGCCAGGCAAGTGCATATTTTATACTTGATTTGCCCAATTATAATATTCTCAGTAAAATTCTTCTGAATCTATTCATTATTCATAAGCTTTGTTATGGTGTAAGTACATCACCTCTTACTGAATCCAAGAAGCATTTCACTAATTAGCATATTGATTCAGTCTTATTTTTTTTCCTCTGGCTTATTATTGCTAATTTAGTAATATTATTAGGTTAGCTTTTAATGAAAATAAAGACCAGCAACATTTATGAAGGAGTCCACCCCCCCCTCTCCCATAGAGCTGGCAATAGATTTCACAGTAGAATGAGGTTTCCAGATGGCTTACTTTCATGAAGGCAAAAGGATTAAAACAAAAACTTTCCTACGAGCTAGCAGTTTTTCCATTGCTTTCCTCAGAATGGTCTCACTTACTTCTAAGGGGGAACAAGTCACTGAGCTCTCAGCTGTTCCAAAGTAAAAAAAAATTTTTTTTAAAATACCCAATTATTTTTTTTCCCAATTAAGGAGCAATTTAGCGTGGCCCTAACCTGCATATCTTTGGATTGTGAGGGTGAAACCCACGCAGACACGGGGAGAATGTGCAAACTCCAGACAGTCAGTGACCCAGGGCCGGGATCAAACCCGGGTCCTCAGCGCCGTAGGCAACAGTCCTCCCCAGCTAGCCAAAATAGTTCTCTCTCTCTGTTCCCCTGAATATATTGAAAACTTTGACCATTCGTCAATCAAATGCATTCTTGAAGGAACAAGCTCCATAATCTTGTTCAAATCATAATATTACATGCAGTGTTGGCATGACTCCAATTATAATTCAATTGTCAATGCAATGTTATGCAATGAAGTTTTAGGATTAAAGAATAAAATTAACCTTGAACAAGACTTGTATGTGGCAGGAATGGTTCCGCATTTACAGCTGTTGGCTAAAAGAAATTGAGTCATGTTGAAGATTAGGTTACTGCGGGGATTAATGGGTAGTGATCTGCTCGGAACTGTGACACATCTGTCAACATTGAGAACTCAAAGTGATCTGTGACATTTCTAATTTGGGTTTTGTTCAGCTTCACGTGGCCTGCTGCATTCGTTTTTTTAAGGATGATTTGTGCTGTTCTTTGCTGTGGGACTCTGCATGAAATAATCACTCAACATTCAGCTTAAACTGAGAAAAGTAATTTCACAAACAGCTGAAGCAGCCATTTATTCCCTTTGAAGTTCCTGATCTGGCGTTGGAGACTTTGTTGCTGGAGAGCTCAAGCTTTTCGTAAATATTGCATGAGATAAATTTACATTACTGAGGTTTGACTTTGTCCATTTCAGCTGTGTTTAGTGCGACTGAACAATATACATGGAAAGTGGTTACGCAAGAGGTCCAGTGGATATAACTGTTATTCTGCGTGGCTTTATGTGAGATATATTGACAGTTAAAGACTCTGAATTTTCATGGGTGAAACTAGGAAACACATCTCCATGCAAAGAGCAGGATAATTTGGAACTCACTTCTGTAAAGGGCAATTGATGCTCGATCAATTGTTCATTACCTTTGCCAGTGAATATGGGTGGGGTAATGGGCTGAATTTTCTGGCCCTACCCGCTGATGGGTATTCCGGTCCGACCAATAGCAGACCCCCCCTCCGATGGGGTCTCTGGCGGCGTGGCTGGTGAACAACACATATTGTTGGGACTGGAATATACCGCCGCCGGACAATGATGAGTCATTTACATCGCCGCAAAACAGGCTGTAAATCTGGGGGGGGGGGGGGTGGGAATCGGGGAGAAATCCCACCCAATGTTTTTTTGGGGGGAATTCCACCCAATGTTTTTTGCTGCTGTTTGTTGGTCTGTTTGTCTGTAATCAAAATACTTTTAAAACACAGGGACAGATTTCAACAAAACTTGATACACAGATTGGGGTATATCCCAGGAAAGAATTGGCATTTGGCAAAGATCCTGATCCTGGAACTTTTAAAAGATCCGTTAACATTGGGAGATAGGGAATATTGGCTTTTTGTTTAGAATGTGGGTTCTTTTGTTTAGAACGTTGTTGATTGTTTTTGAATGTTGTGGATTGTCTCAGCTGCTGGTATGGAATTTGCCAAAGCTGTCAAAATATGAGCAGAGTTTTCAAAGCATGCTGTTGGATATGGATTGGCCTGAAGCCTCCTCAGTGATATGGGAAGCTCCTAATAAAAATATTTCCTTTTTTCAGCTTTGTAGTTGGACAGCATCGCCCTGGAAGAGAAAAACCTGTAGGAAAAGCTGCATTATTGTAGTAATATTGAGTTGATACATTGTGGCCGAGATATGGGGCGGGATTAGCCACGTCATTGCACTAGATTCTCCATTCCGCCAGCCGGCCAATGGGGTTTCCCATTATGGGCGGCCCCACGCGTCGGGAAATCCCCGGGCTTGGTGAGCTACCGGTGCAACGGAGAATCCCGACAGCGGAGAATCCAGTCCATTAACTCTACTGAGTATCTGCTTCATTTGTTTAAAACTGAAATTGATAGAAGGTTTCAAGGGATATGGAGATAGGCTGCAGATCAGGCATGATCTCATGGAAGTGAATGGCCTATTCTTATGCTCTTGTTTTTGGATGGTTAACAATGAGATTTGTTATCATCAGTCCCTTGAATCATGGATGATGCCTGCCAGATTTCATGATTAGGGTGCTGTCAGGTGCTTCAACCGATCAATCCTGGAGCCACAGGTCTTTGGGCAGAGAGGACTGAGGATGGGGGTGCGGTGGTTCCTGAATCAGGGTCCTGCTCCCTCTCCTTCCGCTATTGTTGGGTCTCTGCAGCAGGGTTTAGACGGTCACTTTCTGACCATGTTGCAGGTTGTTGGATGAGGTGCTGCCACATGGTCTGGTTTGTGGCAATTTCCTCACACCGGTGTCAATTTATCCCCTTTTGACTGAGGCCTTCAGAGTGTCTGTAAAACATTTTTCTTAGCCTCCCTGAGATCAAGTGTCATCCTCGAGTTGTAAAAATCAGACTTACTGCGGAAGCCAATTATTTGGCAGGACGGATGCAGGATGTCGGTGAGGATGTTGGCGGCTGCTCGTCTGTCTTCCCACCTTTAGTTTTTCTTTGTCCTTTCATGGGGTAGATGGGCATTTTAATCACCCATCTATAATTGCCTTTGAGAAGGTGGGGGTGAGCTGCCTTCTTGAACCCCTGCAGTCCATGTGGTGTAGGTGCATCCACAGTGCTGTGAAGGAGGGAGTTGCAGGATTTTGATTTAGCGACAGTGAAGGAACGATGACATATTTCCAAGTCAGGATGGTGAGGGACTTGGAGGGCAGCTTGAAGGTGGTGGTTTTCCAATGCATCTGCTCCCCTTGTCCTTCCAGATGGCAGTGGTCATGGGTTTGGAAGGTGCTGTCAAAGGAAGATTAGGATGGGAATAGAAGGATACGGACCCAGGAAGTGTAGAAGATTGTAGTTTAGTCGGGCAGTATGGTCGGCACGGGCTTGGAGGGCCGAAGGGCCTGTTCCTGTGCTGTACATTTCTTTGTTCTTTGTTCTTTGTTCTTTGAAGAACTTGACTTTGAGCATCCTGTGGAGACACCACTGGTGGAAATTCTCCAATGTCCAGCCTTTGGTAGGTGACCCAAATCTCACTGCCATAACAACAACAGCTTTGTAGATTAAAGCCTTAAAACAATAAGACTACATGTGCTATCACATGTGGAATCCATTGTGCATGGTAGGTTTTCATTGGGAATGGAAAGTGTAATGAATAATTTATCAATTACTATTTATAACATTTGAGACTTGTTCACCTGCAGCTTCTTTTCAGAGAGGATGTGTGGAAATGTACTATTGTTGAAGGAACAATGCCTTACTGCAAAAACACTGCATGATCATACTTAACTAATGCAATTTGACAGGGCTGACAATTTGTGGCGCTGGGTTGTGAGTTCTTTTGAATTTTTCTTGATCAGATGATAGAATCATCTGATCCCTACAGTACAGAAGGAGGCCATTCGGCCCAGCGACACTCCACTGACCCTCTGACAGACCATCCTCGGCCCACTCCCCCAGTCTATCACCGTAACCTCACCTAGCCTGCACATCTTTGGACGGTGGGGGGAAACCAGATCACCCAGGGGGAAATCCACGCAGGCACGGGGAGAACGTGCAAACTCCTCACAGGTAGTCACCCAGGCAGATGTGCACTAAAAAAATAAAAAAAGGAATTGAAAGCAAAATTAGATGCTGAGTCGCATGAGGAGATATCAGGGCAGACAACCTGGTCAGAGTGGTAGGTTTTAAGGAGTGTCTTAAGGTGTAAGAAAGAGAGGTAGGGAGGCGGAGAGATTTCGCGAGGGTATTTAAGAGCTTTGCCGCTCAGATTGGTAACTATCAAATGACTAATTGTAAAATGAGTCGGTAGAAATGGTGTCAATTGTGTTATGGGAGAGGCGTTTTCAGAACCCCAAAATATATCATGGAGTTCAACCAACCTCTCCCTTTAATGGATTTGTTGCTTTTCCTAGCACACGGCTTGTTCCCTAGGTGTGGGATTACAATTATGGACACGTGGGTTTTTAAACACAAAACACTGTTTATTCCATGAACTCAACTTAACATCTTAAATAAACATTGGATCTCTTAACACCCCTTACTTCAAAGATAACTCAGAAAATATTGCAACAGTAAATAATTCCCTTAAATGTTCCTTCAAACTTCCAAGAGACTTAACACCTTTAAACAAAATCACATCAAGTTAAAGGCGTTACTTTAAATCACCCAAATGATCCAAAGATAGTCTTTCATGGCAGAGATCCAGCTCACTTCAAAAACACAGACACACACAAACTGCTTTTCCAACAAAATCTGCAAAACTAAACTGCAAAATGGCTGACCTGAGCTCAGCCCCACCCACTCTCTGACATCACTGTTTTCTTAAAGGTACACTGCTTAAAGGTACTCTCACATGACACCTCTCTCCAGGAAAAAAAAATAAACCATCCACTTCAAGATGGTTTCATTTTTCACTTTTGCACCATCCACTAAGAAATGTACACAGTAAATATACCTTTTCGTTGTTTAAAAAAAAAAACACATGCAAACAGGTATAATAATATAGTCCATTTTTCTTTGTGCTTCTTCCTCCAGTCTCTTTAAACAAAGTCTCTGCACGATCCATCCATTCCTCTACTCCTCGGCATTTCTCTTCAGAATCAGATAATTTAGTTCAATCTGACCACAGAGTCCCTTGTAATTCTCCAATACAGGAACATTGGTTACCACAGCTTTTACGCAGTCAAATGCCTGTTGAAAGTCCACTGTCCATTGAACTTTTTTACGTTTCTTCGGCAATTCCATCAGTGGAGTAATCATGCCACAAAACCTTTGCACAGTTATTCGATCAAATCAACTCATGCTAAGAAATCGCACTATTTTCCTTCATCTTGAGGGTATCGGAAACTCCGCAAGGAAAGTGATTCGGGCTTCTCCAAATTCACTTTCGGCTAGGTTCATCACCAAACCCGCCTCCTGAAGTCGATTGAAGAACTCCATATGATGCTTTAAATGTTCTTTCCATGTCTGGAAATTGTAAATAAAAGCAGATTGTCCCAATTTCTCAATGCAATCCCTCAAACGTGGGACAGGATAAGAGTCCATTTTTGTAACTGCATTCACCTTGCGATAGTCCACACACAACCGTTGGGTACCGTCTGGTTTAGGTACCATCACTATGAGTGAGCTCCATTGGCTGCAATCCACTTCAATTATGCCATTCTTCAGCATACTCTCAATGTCTCTGTTAACCTGTGCCAATTTTAAAGGATTAAGTCAATATGGATGTTGTTTGATAGGAACAGCATTTCCCACATCTACATCATGTATAGCCATTTTAATACTTCCCAATTTATCTCTACAAACTTGCCCATGTGATATCAATAACTCTTTCAGGTCAGTTCGTTTTTCCTCTGGAAGGTAACTTAACAATATTTAAGAACATCCTCATTTTCCAATTTAATTTGAGGTATGTCAAATTCACAGTCATCTGGATTTGGTTCGTCACTTTGAGTTAGAATCATTAAAACCTCCTTTTTCTCTCCTTCCCTTTCAAAGTACCTTTTAAGCATATTCACATGCACACTCGGTGAGTCTTCCTTTTATCTGGTGTTTTTACCACATAATTCACCTCACTTAATTTCCTTTCAATCTGATACGGTCCACAAAACTTAGCATTTAAAGGCTCCCCTACCACTGGTAACAACACTAAAACTTTATCCCCACGGGCAAAACTACGAACTTTGGATTTCTTGTCCGCTGCCCGTTTCATCACATTTTGTGCAACTTTCAAATGTTGTCTAGCCAATTCACCTGCTCTATTTAATCGTTCCCTAAAATTTGACACGTAATCCAATAGTGTAATTTCCGATTTCTCACCCACCAATTTTTCTTTAATCAATTTAAGTGGTCCTCTTACCTCATGACCAAAAAGGACTAAATTTGGTAGACTCATTAGGTGCATCCCTAATTGCAAACAATACGAATGGGATTCCTTTATCCCAATCCTCTGGATAATCTTGACAATACGCCCTCAACATTGTCTTTAATGTCTGATGCCACCTTTCTAACGCTCCGTGCGATTCTGGATGTTGCGCCGTTGATTTAAATTGTTTTATTCCTAAGCTATCCATAACTTCTTTGAATAACTTTGAAGTAAAATTCGTTCCTTGATCCGATTGAATTTCTGTGGGTAGTCCATATCTAGTAAAGAATTTCAGTAACTTGTCCATAATCCTTTTAGCTGTAATATTACGTACTGGAATGGCCTCTGGAAACCTAGTAGACACATCCATTACAGTCAAAAGATATTGATTCCCACTTTTTGTTTTAGGAAACGGTCCTACACAATCAATTAGGACCCTTGTAAAAGGTTCCTCAAATGCTGGAATGGGTATTAAGGGCGCTGGTTTTATCACTGCTTGAGGTTTCCCTATCACTTGACATGTGTGCCATGATTGACAAAATTTAGCTACATCCTTATGTAGTCCAGGCCAATAAAAATGTTTCTAGATTTTAGCTTGAGTTTTCCTTATTCCCAAATGACCTCCCACTGGTACCTCATGTGCAACTCGCAACACCTCCTTTCTATACCCTACCGGCAATACTACTTGATGAACTTCTGCCCACTTTTCATCCGCCTGCATATGTAAAGGTCTCCATTTTCTCAACAAGACATCATTTTTACGGTAATAACACTCTGGTATACTCTCAGATTCCTCTTCCGTATATGCTTTCTGACATATCTGTTTTATTTCTACATCTTTCTGTTGTAACTCCGCCAATTTTCCTGAACTAAAAATATCCACCTCATCCTCCACCTGTTCTTGTTCTTTTTCAACCATCTGATCAAAAATCGTTTCTGATAATTGCACTTCAACTTCATCTTCACTCTTTGATTTCTCCTCTTGTCTTAACCTGTGACTTTGCGACCTTGTTACTACACAATCCGGAAAAATCCCAGGATATTCATCCTTCAACCCTTCAGTTGTCTGATTTTCCACTGGCTTATCAACCACAGTAGGCATCACTCCCACCTGCGATCCAGCTATATCATTACCCAAGATAAACTGTATTACTGGACAAGGCAGTTTATCTATTACTCCTACTACCACTTCACCACTCTTCACTGGACTTTCCAACCTTATCTTATATAATGGAACGCTACTCCTCTCACTCTGAATTCCACATATCACCACCTTTTCTGGCAACATTCTTCCCAAACTACATAATTCCTCATCTCTTACCATTAAAGATTGACTAGCCCCTGTATCTCTTAAAATTGTGTCTTCTTTACCTGCTCCTCCTGATACACATGAGTAAACTTTACCCACACAAGTAAATTCTTTAAAGACATCTGGCACCTTCTTCACAATTACTTCTTGAATAGGCTGTACAATCGTTTGCACCTCCTTCGCTTCCCTTGGGCTTTCCTTCACCACTCTAACAAACCGTACTGTCTTATCCTGTTTTACCACATCAGCCTTCCCAGTGCTTTTCTTCAACCACCAACACTGTGACTTTACATGACCTAGTTTATCACAGTAAAAACATCTGAAACTTTTCATTTCTTTTCCACTCTCCTGGATTTCTTTTTTAATCTGAGGTACGCTCTCTTTATTGTCTCCCATCAGATCACCTTTACCTTTACCACTTGAGTATTTCTCATGTCCCCAGTTTCCATCCCTCACCGGCTGAAACTGATGTCGGAAACCAATCTTTGATTATGAACTAATTCATAATCATCTGCCATTTCCACTGCTAATCTCGCAGTTTTAACCCTCTGTTCTTCCACATGAGTTCTCACTACATCAGGAATTGAGTTTTTAAACTCCTCCAAAAGTATAATTTCTCTGAGAGCTTCATACGTTTGGTCTATTTTCAAAGCCCTAATCCACCTATCATAATTACTCTGTTTGAGCCTATCAAACTCCATGTATGTTTGACCAAATTCTTTCCTTAAATTTCTAAACCTTTGTCTGTAAGCTTCAGGCACTAGCTCATATGCACTTAAGATGGATTTCTTCACCTCCTCATAAGTTCCAGATACCTCCTCCGGTAGTGATGCAAACACTTCACTAGCTCTACCTACCAGCTTTGTTTGAATCAGTAACATCCACATGTCCTGTGGCCATTTCATTTGTTTAGCTACCTTCTCAAATGAAATGAAAAAGGCTTCCACTTCCTTTTAGTCAAACCTTGGCAATGCTTGGACATATTTAAATAGATTCCCACCAAGCCTTCAACTATGACTCTCTTTCTCACTATCCTCATCACTATCATCCAACTGTACGTTTCCCTTTATGTCTGCCAATTTTAACTGATTCTCATGTTTCATGGCCATTTTCTTAAGTTCAAACTCCCTCTCTTTATCTTTTTCCTTGATCTGTATCTTCCTTTCTTGTCCTTTTTGTTCTGCTAGGGCTATTCTTTCTTTTCTCCTCTCTTCTCTCTCCTTTTCTTTTTCCTCTCTCTCTCTTTCTCTTTCTTTTCCTCTCTCTCTCTTTCTCTTTCTTTTTCCTCTCTCTCACTCTCGTATGCCAGCCGCTTTAATTCTTTCTCATGTTCCATTTGTTTAATTTGCAACTGAATTCTTGCCATTTCCAATGAGTCAAACTCTATCTCAGGCAACTTTAAATGCTTAACCACCTCCATAATTACCTCACCTTTTCGCATTTTGTCAGGTAATGTTAACTGCAATGTTCTTGCCAAATCTAACAGTCTGCTTTTCGTTTCTGTCCGTAAGGTATAATGTGTAACATTCTCCACCCCCAAAAACTTCTGAGCCTCTGAACGAGCCATTGTTCACAACACTCTCCCCACTTAAACTAAAATACCACACCGGAAAAGCAACAATCCCTCCCTGTCTTTAAGTTCACAAAAGCTAATCCAATAGATAGCCTTTTATCCCGGACGAGCCCCCAATTGTAATGGGGGAGGCGTTTTCAGAACCCCAAAAGGCATCATGGAGTTAACCAACCTCTCCCTTTAATGGATTTGTTGCTTTTCCAAGCACACAGCTTTTTCCCTAGGTGGGGATTACAATTATGGACACGTGGGTTTTTAAACACAAAACACTGTTTATTCCATGAACTCAACTTAACATCTTGAATAAACATTGGATCTCTTAACACCCCTTACTTCAAAGATAACTCAGAAAATATTGCAACAGTAAATAATTCCCTGAAATGTTCCTTCAAACTTCCAAGAGACTTTTTAAAAAAAATTTTTTTTATTCTCCTCCTTTTTCACATTTTCTCCCACATTTACACCCATCAACAATAAACAATAATCAGCAAGATATGTCAATCCCCATAACAATAACAACAATCCTATCCGCCCACCAACCCCCAAACATCAGCCCGCATGTTTACATAAACAAATGACAAAAAGGAATCAGGGATTACCCATAGTCACCCTTAATCTACACAGCCCCCCTCCCCCCACCCCCCCCCCACCCACCCCCCAACTAATGTTCGATGTTATCCAGTTCTTGAAAGTGCATAATAAATAGTGCCCATGACTTGTAGAACCCCTCCGAGCTTCCCCTCAGTTCGAACTTAACCTTCTCAAGGGGCAAGTATTCCAACAGGTCCCCCCGCCACGCCAGGGCACTGGGTGGAGAGGCTGCTCTCCATCCCAGCAGGATCCGCCTTCGGGCGATCAACGAGGCGAAGGCTATGATATCTGCCTCCGCTCCCGTTTCCAACCCTGGCTGGTCCGACACCCCGAATATGGCCTCCTGGGGACCCGGGTCCAGTTTCACACGCACCAGTTTTTGGCCGCTTCGTTCTCCCGTTCGTGTTGCGCATGCGGGGGGCCCCGGGAAAAGCGCGCGAAATGGCCGCTTTCATCGATACTGAAGCACTGTCTGTACACTCTCTGCCTCGTGGGAGGCACCTCACACCAGACCCCTCCTCTATAACCTCTCCCAGCTCTTCCTCCCACTTTGCTTTGATCCCTTCCAGTGGTGCCTTATCCTCTTCCAGAATAGCTCCGTACACCGCTGACACTGCCCCCTTCTCCAGTCCCCTTGTCGTCAACACCTCCTCCAGCAATGTGGAAGCTGGTTCCTCTGGGAAGCTCTGTATCTCCTTCCTGGCAAAATCCCGAACCTGCATGTACCTAAACACTTCTCCCTGCTCGAGCCCATACTTCGCTTCCAGCTCCCTCAATCCTGCAAACCGACCCCCAAGAAACAAATCTTTTAGCATCTTAATCCCCTTCACTTCCCATTTCCGAAAACTTCCATCCCACCTCCCTGGCTCAAATCTGTGGTTCCCCGAATCGGCATTTCCCTTGACCCTAAACCCAACCCGAAGTGTTGGCGAAACTGCCTCCAGATTTTCAATGAAGCTATTATTACCGGACTCCCTGAATATTTCCCCGGAGCTATCGGGAGCGGCGCTGTTGCAAGTGCCTTCAGCCCCGACCCCCTGCACAAACTCTCCTCCATTCTGACCCACTGAGAATCAACCCCTCTGACCCAGCTCCGCACCTTCTCCACATTCTGCGCCCAGCAGTAATACATCAGGTTCGGAAGACCCAAACCCCCTGGCTGCCTTCCCCTCTGTAGCAGCACCTTTCTCACTCTGGCCACCTTCCCTCTCCATATGAATGAGGTAATCCTTCCCTCAATCTCCCTGAAAAAAGACTTTGGCAGGAAAATCGGTAGGCATTGAAAAATAAACCAGAATCGCGGCAACACATTCATTTTAACCGCCTGTACACGACCCGCCAGTGACAGAGGAAGGCCGTCCCACCTTGCCAGATAGGCTTTCACTGTCCCCACCAAATTAGTGATGTTGTACCTGCGAAGCCTCCCCCACTCCCGGGCAACCTGCACCCCAGATACCTAAAATGAGTCCCTGCTCTACGGAATGGCAGCCCCCCCACCCCTGCCCCCACCCCCAGCCGAGACACCACAAAGTACTCACTCTTGTCGAGGTTCAACTTGTACCCCGAGAAAGACCCAAATACCCGCAGTAGCTCCAATATTCCTCCTATCGACGCACTCGGCTCCGACACATACAGCAGCAAGTCGTCAGCATATAAGGACACCTTATGCTCTATCCCCCCTCCCGCACTATTCCTTTCCATGCTCCCGAACTTCTCAATGCGATGGCCAACGGCTCAATCGCAAGTGCAAACAGCAGGGGGGACATAGGACATCCCTGTCTCGTCCCACGGTGGAGAGAAAAGTATCTCGAACTGATATTATTTGTGCGGACACTCGCCTTCGGCTCCTTATATAATAGCTTTACCCAGTTCACAAACCTTAGTCCAATCCCAAACCGCTCCAGCACTGCCATCAGGTACCCCCATTCTATCCGATCAAACGCCTTCTCGGCGTCCAATACCACAACTACCTCTGTTTCCTTCCCTTCCGCCGGTGCCATAACAACGTTCAAAACCCTCCTAATGTTCGAAAACAGCTGCCTCCCTTTCACGAACCCCGTCTGATCCTCACCTATCACCTTCGGGAGGCACTCCTCCAGCCTACCCGCCAGTACCTTTGCCAACACTTTTGCGTCCACATTCAGAAGTGATATGGGCCGATATGACCCACACTCCGTCTGATCCTTATCTTTTTTTAGTAACAGGGAAATCGATGCCTGCCCCAAGGTTTGCGGCAACACCCCCTTCCCTATCGCCTCCTCAAACATCCCCACCACCAGGGGTGCCAACCTATCCTTAAATTTTTTATAATATTCCACCGGAAACCCATCCGGCCCTGCCACCTTCCCCGACTGCATCCTCCCAATCGCATCCTTTATCTCCTGCTCCACTATTGCTCCTTCTAATGTAGCCCTGTCCCCCTCCCCTAGCCTTGGGTACTCCAACCCATCCAGAAATTCCTGCATCTCACGGTCTCCCCCGAGTGGCTCTGACTTGTACAACCTCTCATAAAACTCCTCAAAAACCTTGTTAATCAGCACTGGAGCCACCACCAACTTCCCTGCCCTATCCTTCACCTGAAGAATTTCACTTGCCGCTGCCTCCCTCCGGAGCTGACCTTATCTCCATGTTCATAAACTGCACCCTTTGCTCGTCTCAGGTGGCGCACCACCTTCCTGGTGGACAGTCGGTCGAAGCTCACCTGTAGTTCCTTCCTCTTTTCCAGCTTCGCCGGGTCCCCATATTCTGCATACCTCCTATCTACCTCCAACATCTCATCGATTACCCTCTGCCGCTCCAACCTCTCCTCTTTATCCACCCTGGCCTTAAAAAAAATTACCTCACCTCTCACCACCGCCTTTAGAGCCTCCCAGACGACTGCCTTCGACACCTCACCCGTACAATTGAAACCTACATATTCCTTAATTACCTTTTCAATTTTCTCACAGAACACTTGGTTCCCCAAAAGCCCCACATCCAGTTTCCACCCCGGTCTCTGCGCTGCCCCCTTCTCTAGCACCATATCCAAACAATGTGGAGCGTGATCTGACACTGCAATTGCAGAGTATTCCGACTCCTTGACTCCAGCCAGCAAAGCCTTCCCCACCACAATAAAGTCGATCTGCGAGAATACCTTATGGACCGCTGAGAAAAACAAATACTCCCGTTCCCTTGGATGCAGGAACCTACAAGGGTCCACCCCTCCCATTTCCACCATTAGCCCAGCCAGCGCCTTCGCCCCCCCTGATGGGACCAGTGAGCGCGGCCATGATCTGTCCAACCTTGGCTCCTGCTCCAAGTTCCAGTCCCCCCCCCCACAATCAGCTCATGCGTGTCCAAGTCGGGAATAGCCCCAAACACCTTCCTCGCGAATCCCACATCGTCCCAATTGGGACCGTATACACTTAACAGCGCCACTAATCTCCCCTCCAGTGCCCCTGTCACAATCACATATCTACCCCCCTGATCTGCCACCACCTTCTCCATCTGGAAGCGTACCCTTTTGCTGACCAGCACCGCTACCCCTCGGGCCCTTCCATCAAATCCGGAGTGAAACACTTGGCTAACCCAGCCCTTTTTAAGTCTCACCTGGTCCTTCACCCTCAAGTGAGTCTCCTGCAGCATTGCCACATCGGCTTTCAAACTTTTAAGATGTGCAAGCACCCTTGACCTCTTGACCGGACCTCCTAGCCCTCTCATGTTCCACGTGATTATCCTGACTGGGGGTCTCTCTCCCCCCCACCTTTCTTATCCACCATCACCATACCCCTGGGCCCTGCCACATAAGCCTGACCCGCCCCTGTCCATTGTTAACATCGAACCCCTTCCCCCCCCTCCCAAGAACCCCCCCCTACAAAAACATCCCCCACCATCCATCCCTCCACCCTCTCTTGCTCGCCTCGTAGGCCCATTGAAGCCTGCTATCCAGGCTCCAACGTCCGCAGTCCTCCTCTCACCTCACCCCCGTTCACTAACTGACTTTAGTTAGCTAGTGTGGGTGGCTCCCCCCGCCCAGTCCCAGAGAAAGAAACACCAAAACAAACCCAACAATCCAACCCCTACAATTCACTAACATAACATTTAACCGTCGCAACACAGAACGCCATTAACCTGAACTCTGTAACAATGCAAAGAGAAGTAAATTTCAATACAAATCAGTAAAAAGAAAGTTGTAACATTTGTACATTTTCCAGCCGCTCAAACACAGTCCACAGTCTCTCTTCCAGTTCCGCTCTTCACGTCTGTCCCAAGCCTTCTGCCCTCACGAACGCCTCAGCCGCCTCCGCTGTCTCAAAATAAAAGTCTTTGGCGTTATACGTTACCTTCAACTTCGCCGGGTACACCATACCAAATCGTACCCCCTTCTTGTACAAAGCCGCCTTCACTCGCCCAAACGCCGCTCGTCTTTTTGCCAACTCCACCGTCCAGTCCTGGTAGGTCCGAACCGCAGTACCATCCCACAGCACCTCACGCTCCTGCTTCGCCCAGCTTAATACTTTCTCCTTCATGCAAAACTTCTGGAAGCAGATAATTACTGCCCTTGGCGGCTCGTTCACTTTGGGCTTCGGCCTTAATGACCAATGAGCTTGGTCTAGCTCGTACAGGGTGGGGCTCTCACCCTCCCCCATCAGCTCCGCCAACTTCTCAGCGAAGTATTGCGTTGGCCTTGGGCCCTCTGTCCCTTCGGGCAAGCCCACAATTCTCAAATTGTGCCGCCTTGAGCGGTTTTCCAAGTCTTCCAGCTTTGCTCGGAGTCCTCTGTTAACCTCCGCCACTCTCCGCAGCTCGTCCCCCATCGAGGTGACCTGGTCGGTGCATCGTGTCACGTCCTCCTCCACCTCCTTCATCTTCTCGCCCTGCTCTCTCACCTCGGCCGATACCTTTGCCACCTCCACCCTCATCGGGCCGATTGCCTCCTCCAACAATGACCTCAACACGACCACCATCTCTTTCCTCAGGACCTCCATGTGCCTCACCAAACGTTGTTCCAGCTCCACCACCATCACCTCGGTCATCTTCTCCACCGTAAGTAGTGCGGTCCCGCCTTGCAGTTTGGCTTCCGCCATCCTGTCAACACTTTTGCTCGTCTTCTCCTTCGGCGGCGAACACACGTTTCCTCCTTTCTTCGACGCTGCTCTTCCCATCCTTTAGCGGCTCATTGTTTTTTATCTTCTTTCCTTTCTCCTCTCTCCCCCTTCACCCTCCTGCCCTTCATCAATCTGACATTCTTCTATTTTGAAAAAAAAAACTTTTACCAAACTTCCTTAAATCTTTTTTCTTTCTCCTCTGCATTCACCTGGGACCAGACTTCAACCTTCTTTCTTCTACCTAGGTGGGAGCCATCCGATGTGGAGCACCCTCCCTACATGGTGCCCTGGCCTCGGGCCTGCCGCCTCGGCCTCCTCGTAGCTCCGCCCCCGCTGCTCTGACCTGCCGGGCCCGGCGCCTCAGCCCCCGCCGTCCGACACCCGGGCGGGGTTCTTCGCCGGTTTTTAAACCGGCCCCGCTGGCTGCTCGTGGCGGCCCCAAAGGCCGACGATAGTCGGGGGGCGCATGAAGACTCGGGGATTTCCCCGAAATCGCTGCGAATCGCGGCCACTGGCGGGAGCTCTTTTTTTTGCGGCCGCCCTGCTCGCCCACGCCATCGGAAGTCCCAACTTCCAAGAGACTTAACACCTTTAAACAAAATCACATCAGGTTAAAGGCTTTATTTTAAATCACCCAAATGATCCAGTGATAGTCTTTCATGGCAGAGATCCAGCTCACTGCAAACACAGGCACACACAAACTGCTTTTCCAACAAAACCTGCAAAACTAAACTGCAAAATAGCTGACCTGAGCTCAGCCCCACCCACTCTCTGACATCACTGTTTTCTTATAGGGACATTGCTTAAACATGTCTTAAAGGTACTCTCACATGACAATTGGATTGTGACCAAGTGACCAGAAAACAATGGTTTAGATACCTTTGTCTAAACATTTGCGTGAGACTTGAATTTACTTGCCAAATGCCTACAGTTATCAATTACCATTACACAGAGTTCCTCAGCCAGCACAGGAGATATTGTAGATATGTAAACTCGAGAACACTGCCTGGTCAGATGTCTCATTGGTTAATATATATATATTTTTTTAATTTTAGAGAACCCAATTCATTTTTTCCAATTAAGGGGCAATTTAGCGTGTTCAATCCACCGACCTTGCACATCTTTAGGTTGTGGGGGTGAAACCCACGCAAACACGGGGAGAATGTGCAAACTCCACACGGACAGTGACCCAGAGCCGGGATTGAACCTGGGACCTCGGCGCCGTGAGACTGCAGTGCTGCCACTGCGCCACAGTGCTGCCCTCTCATTGGTTAATATGACACCGTCTGGATCATCTTCTGATGAAGCTGTCATCAACAGGCACTCTGTCAGAAAGCAAAAGACAGATTTCCTCATTGTATGGTCTCGGTCAAAAGCACGTGCTGACTGTTTTCAATCTGGTTTGAGGAAGGCTTCTTTAGCATGCGATTGATTTACACGGCAACGTATTGACCCCGGGTGAAACCAATTAACAAAAAAAATTCAATTCCATTCCCTTTCCCTGGCTGTGAACAATGCTCAAAAACACTTAAAACATGATAACTCTTTTACAATTTAAAGCAATAGAACTTTATAGATTCACTACAGGGCTGGTGAATCACTGGGACCCTGTGATAGTGGTTTTCCTGTTATTACAATGTAATTATTGTTCTAACATGCTTTTTATTTTTGTTGCTGATCCTGGCTCCACCTGCTGCTGCCTTTTAGCGGACCTTGACTATGAGGCCCGATTCTCGCACAGGTGCTTAAAGAATGGTTTTATCCCCCCTTTTGTTCCCTATACAGAAGAATCAGGAAGGACAAAAGACCACGGGATAGTGAGTTTCTGCTTGCTTTTTGTTCAAATCCCCAAAATATTTAATTTACTAAGAGAATGACTAGTGTTCAACAATAAGCTGTTAAACTGTTCAGTGTAATTTTTAAAACTCATTTTCAGTGATTTGAAATTGTACTCTCATGGTGGGGGTGGGGGTGGCTGCAGGACGTGTTTATCAATGCCGTTTAAATTTGGTGGTAAATCCACTTCTAGCTGTATTAATAAAATTGCAACAGTTTACCACTCAGTGTTCCTCAGAAAGAAAAGGCACAATTATGCTCTGTTACGTTGCCCCCATTGCCCTGGTTCAATAGGATAATTTTCCTGCGTGCCCCCTTCGCACTGTCCTCACCCCCACCCCTCCTTTGCTGCCCACCCCCGCAGCCGGCGTCGGAGAAAACATCTATTTCTTGATTCAAACACCCTCTCTCTGAACCCATCACCTGCGGGGTGTCCATGCCCCACTTCGACCTCTACCCACTGCATCGGGAGTCTTCGTGCACCCACTTCCAGTGAACAATGTGGTATCCCTTTGATCCCCTGGCTTGTGAGCTTTTCATGCAGCCTTGTCAGAGTCCGCCTTCCTTCTGCCTTCCATTGTTCATCTTCTTCATCCACCTCTTTGCCCCTCTGCCTACCATCGTTCCCTTGTGCCTTTCCACCACCCATGCGCAGCCCTCCTTCCACACTAGCCCCTTTGTTTTCGTTAGGCCACCCCCTCCTCACTTTGCACCCCACTCCCGGGGACTGCATGAGTAACGCAGCAGAGTTCTGTCCAGATAGACACTGGTGTGTGGCATCAGGGGGAAGAAGACCCCTGCACTCCTTAAACCCAGACACACTCCTGATCCACCTCAGTGGAACAGACACGAGGGTCCATGGGTCCAGCAGCACAGTGCTGTCCATGAAGACCAGCTTGGAGGGCATGAAGATGGAGGGCAGGAGCCAGTCTAGCCCCACAGAGTGATGAACAGCACATTAAGAGCAGCGCAGCACTATAGCAGAAAGGTTGTAGCACTCACCTTGAATCCTTTGGAAAACTGAGGCCTGTCTTGTTCACACCATCCTTAACAATCGGGTTTCAAAGTGATGTGATTTTCCGCTGGTGTGACGTTGACATTGGGGGCAGCTGTATAATGACCCTTCATGAGAAGCAAATTAATACAAATGGTGCTCATGTCACAGCCAGTGGGAAGACTGACCCGTCAGTAACCCGCCATTGGGAGAAGTGCAAAGGGATTTTACGCCAGCAGGTTTCTGACATATTGGTTCCTGCCAGATTCACCACTCCCACCTGCCACAATACCAGCTGCAGGTAGAATGGGAGAATTCCACTCCTTATTTTTAAACCTAGCCCCCATGTGAGGAAATATCCTCTCAACACTTCCCCTGTCAAGTCCCCTCAGAATCTTATATGTTTCACGAAGATCACCTCTCATTCTTCTAAACTTCAGTGAGTATTGGCCCAACCTGCTCAACCTTTCCCCTCATTAGAAAACACTTTCACCTCAGGAATTAGCATAGTGAAAGTTCTCTGAACTTCTTCTTTTATATTTTATTGCCCCCTGCAATAAAGGCCAACATTCCATTTGCCTTCCTAATCACTTGCTGTACCTGGGCCTAAGTGTACAATTTTTATGATTGGTGTGCAAGGACACCCAGATCCCTCTGCACTGCAGCATTCTGCAGTCTCCTCCATTTTCCTTGTTGTTACATGCACATCTTATGTGCTGTTTATAGCACCACCAATAACAAATGGGAACAGTTGACAAGTGTGCTAAGGAACTATGACCAACATGCATTTACCCAAATATGGTTACCTCTAATTGCAACATTCTGACTTCAAGGAATCTCATTAGTTTGAACATTCTCCATTCCCAGTTCTACTTCCAACTGTTGATTCCCAAATTTCTTTCTCCGTCAGTCTGGCCTCAATAAAAGTTGAGATGGATTTGCACGTAAAAAGAAGTTATTTATTTAGCTTGCAAGCTTGATTCATCTTACAGAAACATAAGAGACATCCAGTCTCCTACACTCCAGGAAGCGAATGAACAAAGAGACAAAGGGATCTCTGCAAATCAATTCAAATGGTATCAAGTTTCACATACTCGACGCCCATAGGTCAGCCTATATCCCTCCTGACCTGTTTGATCTATTCTGATTGGCTCACTTCCAATCCCTTTCTCTGGCCCCTATCAATGCAGCATCACTCTCATAGACACACCTCTTCCTGCTTTTTCCATGCGGTCTCAATCCCTTTGTCTCTATCTGCCAGAATCAAAGTGGCTTATTTCTACATTACATTAACTAGAATCTCTAAAGTAACTATTTTATATCACGTTCGTCATTCCCTCCTTTTATCATTCCATGATAACCGAACTACCCAATCCATAGCTACGGTTCCTCATCTAAAAAGATCCGTCACTGCATTTCCAATTCCTGTCTTCATCTGCCTCACCCTCATGGATTTTAACAGTTAAATTTTTTTTTCGGTGATTGGGGCGGTGATCTGATCCAGTGCACCCCGCATTCTACCCATCACACATTTAAGGATGGCCAGGCCCACAAAGATGCAGCCGATAGCTACCACTAGATACATGGCCATATTTATCAACCAGTCCTTCCATCCTCCAAATCCCCAGTTACCCCAAGAGCCAGGATCCTGCATCCCGTCCAAGTGATCCCGTATGCGATCCATAAATTTAGTGATGTTAGCGGTCAAGTCCTGAACTCCCATGATACACTTGCCCTGTACTAGGGCGCATACCCCACCCTCACGGGCCAGAAGATAGTCAAGAGCATACCGGTTCTGCATTGCAAACAACCGTAGCTGAGACAACTCCTTAGTTATTGCCCCGAGGGCTCCCAAGGTTTCATTTCCCAAGATGGTAAGGCCGCAAATAAAATAATTCCGATCACTGACTACTACCCGGGTTTTCCTCAGTTTGGCCTTTAATTAACTTAAGTGTATCTCCCGGTAACCTACGTTCTAGCTGTACTTCCCTTCTCATACGCCCCATCCTCTCTCTAGTCCCTTTCTCTTTCTCATAGCCTCTTCCTACACTCTTCTGACAGCCTGATTTTACCTTTATTGTACCACTCTTAACACATCCAAAATCAAATTTACACGTATTCCAAAAACAAGGCAATGTCCATATAATGTTCCCTTCCCATCGCCGGGACCGGTGCAACTGCTTCATGACTCCTGCATTCTCCTTAACTTTGATGACCTTCCATGAGTCAATACCATGTCCTCGTATATGGGGGCAGCGAAGAACATCACCTTTGCATAGGTGATGTATCCTTGTAGATTGGTTGGGGCTACACAGATACATAATATTCCCCTTTTCCATGTCCATCGCCAATAACACGCCAAGCGAAGTGAGGCCAAATATCAGACAGACGATGCGTAGCCACTCCATCATGCTCCACACCTGTAAAATAGCACTGGAGAAGGGAGGCAGGTTAGTATCCGACCTTTTACAGTAGTGGAGATGGACTCAATTTACAGTGATGTAGGTGGACCCAAGCACTTCGCCCCTCCACTTTAACTGCTGTGGGGGTGGTAAGGAGAACTTGGAAGGGCCCGTGCCATCGCGGCTCCGACCCCTTCCTAGTCCAATTTTTGACCATGACATAACTACCGGGCTGGACTGAAAGTGAGCTAGGTACTGGGGGCAATGGCTTGTGAGCCGCGCGGACTTGGCCATGGAGTTCCTTGAGCACTTGCGTGAGGGCTAGAACATAGGTGGTCATTTCTTCAGTCATCTGATGAAACTGAACCAGTCTGGGAACCTGCAGGCTCCAGGGAGTTCTAAGAGGCCTGCCATAAAGAATCTCGGCGGGAGAGAGCCGGGCCGGTCCCGCAGGTGTAACCCGCAGCTGGAAGAGGGCAACGGGGAGCAACTTAAGCCATGTCAGTCCCGTGTCTGCTCTTAATTTAGCCAATTTAGTTTTGAGGGTCTGATTGTGTCTCTCAACCAACCCGGCCGCCTGCGGTCTGTAAGCACAGTGTAACTGCTGGCGTATGCCCAACTGGGAGCAAAACCCCTTGTTAATTTGTCCAATAAAATGAGGCCCATTATCAGAACTTAACTGAGCTGGTATACCGTACCGGGGAATGATTTCCCTCATCAAGACTTTAACCACAGTAGCAGCTTTATTATCGATAGTCGGATACACCTCAACCCATCTGCTGAACACATCCACAATGACCAAAACATATTTGTAACATTGACACCTTTCCAACTCAATGTAATCCATTTGGAGCGTCTCAAAGGGACCACTGGGCAACGGGGTTTGCCCCTTCCCACAAGGGATACCTTTTCCAGTGTTATATTGCTGACAAATCAAACACCGATTACTGATACTTTGGGCCAACCCCTGCATTTTAGGGTGCCACCAAGTGTCCAGCAACAAATCACTAGTCCCTCGAGCCCCACAATGAGTTGCAAAGTGTCCACATTCAATGACCCATAAAGCCAGCACATCAGACATACAAGTCTGATGTGCAGGCGTGGTCCATAAAGAGGAAACAGAATCATATGTACAACCTAACCGTTTCCACATTTGTTTATCACTCTCAGGAGCGTCCTCCTGTAACCTTATGACGTCTTGGATGGTTGGCATTGACTTGTCAAAAGCAGACATATTTATAGTAGATCGTTTAGTCTGACTTAACATCTTAGGCACCATCACTTGCTGAATTTGCGCGGCTGTTCGCGCTGCACGATCTGCTCGTTCATTACCAACGTCAACTGGGGTTGTACCATTCGTGTGGGCAGCGCATTTAATAACGGAAATCTGCGCGGGCATAAGGAGGGCCTGCAGTAGGTCATTAACTAAACCCCGGTGGGATATTTCCATGCCGGCCGAGGTAAGGAATCCCCTATTCTTCCAGAGTCGTCCGAAGTCATGAACTACCCCGAAAGCATATCGGGAGTCAGTGTAGATATTTACCCGGCGATCTCCCCCAAGTATACATGCACGGGTGAGGGCAAAAAGTTTGGCTTGTTGTGCTGAGTAAGGGGTCTGGAAAGCTGCCGCTTCTAGAATCAGACCATCCTGATCTATGATTGCATAACCGGACAGTCTCCGGCCAGTGGGGCTTACTAATGCACTGCCATCAACATACATAATCATGTCAGGTTGTTCTAACGGAATATCACTCAGATCGTCCCTTATTGTTGTAGTTTCCTGAATCAAGGCTAAACAGTCGTGACCAGGCGCATCCTCATGGACAGGGGGACCGCTAAGAAAACAGGCTGGATTGATAGTGGTACAGTATTTAAATGTCAGACGTGGATTGTTCAAAAGGTATATCTCATACCTATTCTGACGAGCTGCGGTAAGATGCTGAGTCTGCAGTTGCCTCAGTAGTGCAATGACCGAGTGGGAGCTATACACCGTAATATCCTGTTGGAGGGTGAGAGCATGTAATGGCTATGCGATGGCATTGATTGAACGTAAATCCTGTACTAATTGGTACTGGTCTGGTTTGGCTGGTTTAGGCACAGCAAGTATGGGGGTGTTACATTCTGATTGGCAAGGGACCAAAATACCCTGTTTCAACAGCTCTTGAATTAATTTATCTATTGATGGAGCAGCTTGAGATTTCAGGGGGTATTGTCGAATGGAAGGTAGCTTTACATGATCCTTAATCATCACCTTAATAGGTGTAACATTCGTCTTTCCCACTTGTGATGGGTATTCCGCCCAGACCTGTGGATTGACATATTCCAACACATCATGTCCCCTGTGATGCTGCAGTCGAGTGTTAATCGTTTCAGGGACCTCAAAATATTTTATGGTAGTGCCGTCCGGCATGACTTGAAGTGCGTAGTCTGTTGGATCCGAATGATCCACTGCCCTCCTGACCATTCGCCCCATATCCCTGCCATGGTACTGGTCATGGACCTGACGTGAAATATGAGGGCTTACCGAAGCTGACTGTGGCCATAAATGTGGTGATATTGTAACAAAATCGGCTGTACCTTCTTTTCCCGTGACTGTGGCTGTAACCTTGACTGGCCATTCGGTCTCAAGTAATGGCCGGTATTTGTCCTCCAACTCCCTGTTTCGTCCAGTTCTGTCATAGGCCAGGGTAACATGATGCAGTGACTGTTCAACGTCTAACGTCCACCACTGGGGGGTGATAGAAATATAGCCCTGTTGTCTCATCCTCCTCTTCGCTGATCCACCCACCCAAAGTCATTATATTGGGGCTCCTGCTGGTAAACTACCATTTCTGCCGCTTGTTGGGGTCGCAGATCATCCTTTTTCATTACATACTCAGTCTTAACCTTTGTAACTGAGCCTCCTTCTTGGCCTACACCCTCCTTCCAGTAAAATCTGACTGCCCTTGCCATCTGGGAAGGGTCGTTCTCTGTCCAATTCATGTTATTACATTTCACAGCAGTAACCACAGAAGGTGGTAGGCAATGCATTAACATAGCACAGTATTGAGGGGAATTCTGACCATTTTGATACAGCAAATCGCCTGACTGCCCCCGGTAGATTTCATTAAAACGCTCCAGAAATTCCTCTGGCTCTTCAGTCTTCCTAGGTTTTAGGTCTAAGATAACAGAAAGATTTATGGGCCTTTGAAATGTGCTATTCAACGCATTCAAGATCTGTGTCCTTCTTTTCTCTATTTGCTCCTTTTTTTTTTAAACTTAAAAATGTTTGAAAATTCAAATTGAATTACTGCAACTTGCAAGCTTAGCTCTGATCTCAACTCAGAACTAAATTTACAATTTGCTTAACACAAACTTGTATAACATTTACAACTTAATTATTTCTTTATCTTAACAATTTTTCTTTTAACAAGTTTTTTTTCTTTTACATACACATAAGTATTAGCAAAATCAACTATCATCTCCAGATTGACACTTTTTAAAATGGTGTCCATGATCTTCTTTAAGTTTCTATTAATCTCCAGATAAAATGAGATAAACCTTATTTCAAGTAAGTAAAACTTAAGATTCTGGCAATTTCAATCAATTGCTTTCGAAAATAATAACTTTTATCAAAGAGGTGGAGAAACCCACTGGTTTCCTTTAATTAATTCAAAACATAACTTTGCTGGAGTTCACTGACTCAAAGGAAAGGTATCCGATTACACTAGCGACTGGCGCTGTTATCTCAAGGCCTGAGTGAGAAGCACTGTCTGGCATGACTTTGCCTGCTGCTGTTAACCCTTTGAGAGACTTCTGCTTCAACCAATCTGCAGCATTCCCCACAATCTCAACTAGCCCTCGGAACTGCGTTTTCCGCCAATACAGTCCAAGGAGACAATTTTAGCTTAATCAACTATATTTTTAACACACAGACATATAGAGGTGAAC